>NW_012115522.1:4126984-4171936 GCF_000951035.1 Colobus angolensis palliatus
CCTGCCCCCCACCCCCATATGCAAAGAATAAAACAATTTCAGAGCATCTGAGTTGGTAAGAACTTGGAGCAATTAGTTTCATCTTTTCTTTTATAGTGGAGGAAAAGCAAGTTAGAAAAGTGAAATAATATGCCTCAGGTCCTGCCCCTGGGTAGTGGTGGAGCTTGGACTAGAACTAAGTCCTTTCTGGATTTCCAGAATGATTGAAGAGCCTTATTGGTTTAATGTTAACCTTTGTATTGTAGTTTAAAAGATACAATTTCTACTCTTCCTTCTTGTTTTTGATTTGTGGCCCCATTCAGAATATGAGAAAAAAATAAAACCCAACAAAATAAGAAAGATCAGGTAAGAACAGAATGAAACACATAGACAGCAACACATATCAATTCACAAAGCAACTGGGACACACAGATAAGAGAACACAATGAAAGAGAATGAGACAAGATAAGATTCTCTGCTGGGGGAGGTGAAAGGGCTATCTGGAGTGTAGTGTTGTTAGCCCCACCTTGTGGCTTTTTTGGATACTGCCTCTAAGGTTAATTTTTGAACCACTAACCATAGCTGGAGATCCAACAACTTGTTGGGTGAATAGACCTAGGATAATTGCTTTCAAACATTTTTTGCACCTGAAAATCACCTAGCGTGCATGTGAAAATGAAGATTCCTGGGCCTCACTTTCCACAACAGAGGTGAGTAGATTAAAGTGGGCCGAGGAAACTGCTTTTAGAAAACTCCCCAGGTAATTGCAGGGGAACCATGAACCACATTTAAGAAACACTGAAGGCAATCAGAATTAGTGGTATTCGCCCCTTGTCATTGTGAGGAAAGGACTATTCTGAGGAAAAGTGTGGAAGGAAACTGTTAAGAACTTTAAAGGTCTGAGATTTTACCCTACTTGCAAGCTAATGTGTGGGCCAAGGGAAAACGTCTCCTCGCCCCTTGAAGTTTCACGGCAAATCACTGACAAAAAGGTTGAGAAGAGGAAAGGGATAGAAATTTATTTATTTATTTATTTTTGAGACAGGGTCTGGCTCTGTCACCCAGACTGGAGTGCAGTGGCATAATCTTGACTCACTGCCACCTCCCGGATTCAAGCAATTCTCCCACCTCAGCCTCCAGAGTAGCTGGGACTGTTAATGGTGGAGGGTGCCCAGGTTCTTGGCATCTTGAACAAAAAACTGGAAAAAACACACAAACTAAGCAGGGAAGGCATGAAGGGTTTTATAGAAAATGAAAGTACACTGCACAGTGTGGGAGCCAGCCTGAGAATAGGGGCTCAAAGGCCCCGTTACAGAACTTTTGGGAGTTTAAATACCCTCCAGAGGACTCCACTGGTTACTTGGGGTATGCCCTATGTAAATGGAGAGGATATTTCCTGTCGCAGCTGAAGTGTGAATTGCCCTTATGTTCCCTGCCTCCAGACCCTATTTTCCTGCCTCAGACTATAGGTGTACACCACCACACCTGGCTTGTTGTAGTTTTTTGTAGAGATGGGGTTTTGCTATGTTACCCAGGCTGGTTTTGAACTTGTGAGCTCAAGGCCTTGCTTCGACCTCCCAAAGTGCTGGGGTTACAGGTATGAGCCACCACCGGCACCTGGCCTGGTCTGATCATAGTTTTATGTGACATCGGAGCCTTCAGAATGAAGATCGAAAGATACAGGGGAAATGGCTCATTTTCATGCTTAGGTTCAACAAAGTATGAGTAGCTGAATAGAAATATGATTGGACAAAAGAGTATGAGCTAATGTTAATAAACTGAGTGGGGAACCTAGGCCTGTCTGTCTAGATTTTTCTTGGCCTCTATGAACATGCATTTCTTCCTTCCGGGTATGTTACATGTAGTTAGACAGGCATGAGCAGGGCAGGAGAGGGCTCTACCCGCCCCAAACCCCTCAAGCAAGAATGCCAGGTGATGGTTCCACAGTTATCACACTGCCTTTCTAAAATGGATAATCTGGCAGCTGGACCAAAGACAGACAATTCCCTGATGGTCCACAGCTGTCACACTAAAGTGTTAATTGATATTAATGCAGGTGCCAGACATAGGCAATTTCCCAAACAGATAAAAACACTTGAGATTGGTAATCAGCTTCCAATAAAATTTCAGAAATTGGGTGAGTGAGCTTGGGCATGCACATTAAGAGACAAAATAGTGGAGTATGACTTTCAGGGGGCATTCCACTGGAAAAGGGAAGAAAACCTCAGATGGGCATGTGTACAAATTCCTAAGCACACGGTGCATGCTCAGCTCCCAAGCATAAGGAGGGCACTGTGCATTCGGGCAGCTCACGCTGAGGGAAGAATGAAGGGAGAGGGCAGCAAGACCCCAGAAGTGGGCCAGCATATGAAGTCCCAGGATCAGGGTTAAATGCTACACTTGTTCCTCAAGTTGCCCGCTTGGGTCTATTCCAAGTGTACTTTCTTTCCTGTCCTAAAACTTTTTAATAAACTTCCACTCTTGCTCTGAAAGTTGCCTCAGTTTCTTTTTCTGCCTTATGCCCTGTATTAGTTCATTTTCACATTGCTATAAAGAACTGCCTTAGACTGACTGGGTAATTTATAAAGGAAAGAGGTTTAATTGACTCACAGTTCCACATGACTGGGGAGGCCCCAGAAAACTTACAATCACCGTGGAAGGTGAAGGGGAAGCAAGACACCTCCTTTGCAAGGCTGAAGGAAGGAGAATGAACATAGCAGGAATTACCAAACACTTAGAAAGCCATCAGATCTCGTGAGAACTCACTCACTATCAGGAGAATGGCATGGGGAAAACCACCCCCATGATTCAATTACCTCCACCTGGTCTCTCCCTTGACATGTGGGAATTATGGGGATTACAATTCAAGATGAGATTTGGGGTGGGGACACAGCCAAACCATATCATGCCCCTCAGTCTAATTCTTTCTTCTAAGGAGGCAAGAATTGAGGTTGCTGCAGACATACAGATTCACTGCTCCTAACTCAGACACCTTCTACCCCTAACAGGTATGGGGCAGGACCCTCTCTGGAATCGGGCTCTTATAGCCTACAATCAAACAAGGTAGGTCAGATAATTTCTTTATGGACAGTTTCCACAGAAAGGCAGAGAGAAAGTTAGACTAATATTTTAAGGTTTCAAGACTGGCTTTAGGAAAAAGGGGTTCTGGTTTCTATGACCTGCCTTGGGGAAAAAGAATTCTAGTTTCTATGGCTATCCTTGGGGACTGAGAGATAGGAGGGCAGGAGAGCAGAGAAAAACTGCTTTTGAGGCCATCATTTTGGGTTATTCTTATCTGAGTTTCAACACTAACAAGTTTGCATGCCAAAATTTTATGAATACTGGTAAAAGATATGAGACTTCTGGATCAGAGACAAAGGACAATACTAACAGCAATAATAGTAGTTACAATATTGTCATTGGGCCAGTTTCTGAGCCCTAATTCTTGCAAGACTATGTGATGAAGGCCACAATAAGTTGCATTACAGGAGAGGGGCCCCAAGTTTAGGAAACTCAAATCTCTTATAATTGGGAATAAATCTGCCAGATCTTTGGAGAGACAAGAATTCTGCCTTCCAGGGCTATTCAATGCAGAAACATCCTTGAAAAGCTAGTTGGAAAAAGGCAGTCAGTGCCTCTGCTCTCTCAAGATATGCAGGAACATGACACATGTGAATTGTCTCCCAACAGAACAGGAATGAAAGTGCATCATGTGAAAAGTATTCTGCGTCCGGAGGCTGTAAAGTGATCAACCTGAAGCAGGAATGAGAATTTGAAGGAACCATCCAGGCCTATTGTACCGGGCAAGAATTGAGCATGAACTCTAGTTATCTCAGCTAAACTTTGCAGACGTCCTTAATTTCACTGTTTTAATGGGACTTGCCCATTAAAACAGTGCTTGTCATGAGCACTTTCCACATTTATTTCATTTGAATCCTCACATTTCATGGAAACAGAGATATTACAGCTATTGTACTCATGAGTAAATGGACTTTGAAACATGATCACTTGTTCACTTTTTCAACCACAGGACAAGAATCAGGTTTTCTCGGAGCTCTTCTGCCGCCTCCCCTCTCTTGTTTCTCCTTACCGCGGCGGACTAGAAGAAGACTGGCCAAAATAAGTAAACGACTAATGCAAGAGTGGCATAGGTCCTCAAAAAGGCGCTGTAAACCTTAAGTAGTAATTGCACTCACGGTGCTTTAAGACCCAGCCACTACTTCGGAAGCAGGAAGTTGGGATCGCTGGTTTCTCCCATCCGCGGGCCTGACGTTCCCGGGGATTGGTTAAGGAACGGGCTCCTGTTCCCATTTCCAGCCGGAAGTAGGTTTCCAGTGACACGGAAGACCTACCGCGCCGCCTGGGAGACCCTACGGTGCTACCCCCGCCAGGGACCCGCCCCGAGCCGAGCAGGCAGGAACTGCGGGCACAAGGCACGTCCCGCTCTCCCAGAATTTCCCGTGCACACCGGAAGTGGGTGGGGCTCCTCCGGGCGCCAGACGGGTGGGAGGGGCCGGAGCAAAAGTTCCGGGATCCCGGGCCGGCTGCTCGTGCCATGGAGCTGAGCCCCGACGTGTCTCCCGGGCCTTCCCGCTCCTTCAAGGAGGAGTTGCTCTGCGCCGTCTGCTACGACCCCTTCCGCGACGCAGTGACTCTGCGCTGCGGCCACAACTTCTGCCGCGGGTGCGTGAGCCGTTGCTGGGAAGTGCAGGTGTCGCCCACCTGCCCGGTGTGCAAAGACCGCGCGTCGCCCGCCGACCTGCGCACCAACCACACCCTCAACAACCTGGTGGAGAAGCTGCTGCGCGAAGAGGCCGAGGGCGCACGCTGGACCAGCTACCGCTTCTCGCGCGTCTGCCGCCTGCACCGCGGCCAGCTCAGCCTCTTCTGCCTGGAGGACAAGGAGCTGCTGTGCTGCTCCTGCCAGGCCGACCCCCGACACCAGGGGCACCGCGTGCAGCCGGTGAAGGACACTGCCCACGACTTTCGGGTAAGAGCAGCGGTTTGCACGAGGCGGCCGAGCCGGGACTGGAACCCGGAACCCCTTGGCTCTGCTGCTCCCGCCTGTCCTGCCTGCCAGAGCCCAGTGTGCCTGCGTCTCGCTCCCAGCTTGCAGGACCCCACCTCTCCAACTATAGGGCCCGGCTGCTTCTTCAAGGTCGGCCCAGGGGTCCGTGCTAGGAGAAGAGAATGCAGACAGAAAGTGAGAGCTGAGGTTACATGATGTTCCCAAGACAGCGACATTTGCTTCTGAAGGGCCCAGGCCATGCATCCCTTGTGCCAGCCGGGTGTGGCCCAGGTCCCTTTAAGCGGCACGGAAGTGGGTGCAGCCCACGAGCCCTGTAGCTTGGCACACTCAGTTTAGAAGTGGAGGAGGAGCCACAGACCTGGCCAGGGCTGTGGAACCTTAAGATTTCCCCCAAACCAGTCACCTACTTGCCAAGCTGATCCCACGGTTTGTATTATCTGGGGGAGAGGCCTCTGACCCTAGCTGGCTGACTGGCTTATTCTGGTTTATAAACCAGCATCTCCATACCTACAGTTCTAGTGGCTATACATAAACCCAGGAGCAACTTACAGGGCAAAACTAACATGGAGAATTCTTCGGTATAGGAAGGAAAAATGAACAGAAGATAAGGGTTAGCCTAAGTCAGCATTTTCCAAAACGTTTAATCTTAGCCCATAGGAAGCAGTGCATTTTCCCTTGTGACCCAGAACATATGTATCAGTTGAAACAAGTTTTCTGAACATGTCCATGGCACTCTGGCATTTTCTGTTACTTAACTTTTTTTTTTTTTTTTTTTTTGAGACCTCTGTCGCCCAGGCTAGAATGCAGTGGCGTGCTCTCAGCTCACTGCAACCTCCGCCTCCCAGGTTCAAGCTATTCTGGTGCCTCAGCCCCCTGAGTAGCTGAGATTACAGGCATGTACCAACACTTTTTTTTTTAAATTTTAATTTCTAGTAGAGACAGGGTTTCACCATGTTGGCCAGGCTGGTCTGGAACTCCTGGCCTCAAGTAATCTGCCCGCCTCTGCCTCCCAAACTACTGGGATTACAAGCGTGAGCCACTCCGCCTGGCTTCTGTTACTTTACTTTTAAAAAATTACCCAGCATGTGAAATATTGAATTTATTTCATCACCTGCTAATGCATAAGTCAGAGTCCCAGTTGGGAGAACACTGGGTAGCTGGCCCGAAGCTGCATGGACTGGAGAGGAGGAGCTGCCCGAGTCCCCAGTGCCTGGTCTCTGGGCTCCTCTGCAGCCCTGCCTTCTTTTTTTGCAATACCTGTTTAAATACAGAAGTCTGTTACCACTCCATATGCATTTGACAAAGTGAAGGGGAATGTAAGGATGCTGTCAGTATGCATGTCTTAATGAGTAATCCTTTTACTCCTGTCACCGTTTTTGCTTAACATGGGTCCATGTCGATGCTTTTCCTGTTTCCACTGGCGGAAGTAGCAGATCCTGATTTGGAACAGCTGGAATAAGTGCTGGCCAGCCTGGGGTCTGGGGCCCAGGTCAAGGAGGGATCATGGTTCAGGTCATGATTGATCCCTATTTGGCTGGCCGAGGTGCTGATCAGGAGATGGGCAGGGGTCAAGGCTGAAAATATCCAGGCAGAGCCCCCAGGTTGGGGCCAAGCTAGGATTCAAGAGCAGAGAGCCATGCACCAGCAGATGCCTGCTACTGCAGGGTCCCAGGGATACTGCAGGAGGCAAGATAGATAATTTCCAGCCTCAAGGAGCTTCCAGCAGAGACCCAAGGGAAGAGGAGGTGTCAGCCAGGTGAAAGAGTGTATTTCAGGTAGAGGCAGCAACATTTGAAAGTGGGAAAGCCTGACTTTCCGGGCACCAAGGGAATTTCAGGGTAGTTAGAATGAGTATGGAAGTGCAGGAGGATCCAGGAGGCCTGTGGCTCACCCTTGCTGTGAACAGCAGCTGGGGGTTTTAGCAGAAGAACGATGGTGTCAAGTCAGTGGACACTCAAGATAATGTCAGGGCCTGAGTAGTCTAGTCCCAAATGGATCTGAGAAGAATGAGAGCCGAGCGTGGTCAGCCTGATGCAGGGTGCAAATCACTCATTTACTAGACAAATGGGTACTGATGGCTGTTGGGTGTCGTGGCCTCTTCTTAGCTTCATGGAATTCTCATTTGAGCAGGGGGCATAGACAGTCAATAGACAAGATGTAGTGCTGTGTGATTCAAGGTAGGTGGTTGTGGGGGAGCAGTATGGGAAGATTCCCCCCACCCCTTGGTAAGAAGGGACTAGGTAAGAAGCTGTGTGCTTCGCTGAGGGAGTTTTCGGTTGTGTGCTGTGGGGAGCCCTGAAAGATTCTAAACGGGGGAGTTTGTGATGGGATGTGTGCTTTAGAAAATGATTACTTTGCCAGAATCATCCCAGCGGACACATTTCAGTGCTCACTCTGTGCTAGATGCTTTTCAGTGTTCACACGTCAACAAATTTAATGCTTACAAAAACTTATTTTCAGGTTCTGTGTTAGTTTTCTGTTACTGTCGTAATACACAGCCACAAATGTGATGGTTTAAAATAGCACAAGTTTGTTCTCTTATGGTTCTGGAGGTCAGAAGTCCTAAAATCGAGGTATCTTTAGGGCTACAGTCCTTTTGGAAGCTCCAGGGAGAATTTCTTTCCTTGCCTTCTCCAGCTTGCAGAGGCCCCCTTCCTCCAGCTCTGAAGTGTGTCCTTTCATTCTGCGTCTGTTGTCACTTTGCCTTCTTTGACCAGTTCTACTACCTCCCTCTCATAAGGACCCTGTGATGACATTGGGTCCACCGAGGTAATCCAGGATAACCTCCCCACAGCAAGATCCTTAATTTAATCATCCGCACAGTCCCTTTTGCCATACAAGGTAACATATTCACAGGTTCTGGGGATTAGAATGGGGACATCTTTTGGGGGGAATAATTATTCAGCTTGCTACAGTTAGGTGCTATTATCCCCATTTTATAGACAATGATAGAATCATAGAGAGGGTAAGAAACTTGTCTAGAGTCACAGAGCAAGTAGCTCTAAAGATCACCTGGAGCCCTGTTCAGTTCATGCTGATCCTGGACATTGAGAGAGGTTTCTCTCATCTCAGACTTGTGTGGGCAGCTGACTATGTGTTAGGGGTTTGAGTGGCTGTTGACCACTGTCAGGACGGCAGAAGGTACTGGTTGTGTGCCAGTACTGCATGTCCAGTACAGGGCAGGACAGTCCTAGATCTTCCCTTCGTGAGCATGGTTGTATCATCTCACTAATAATTACATAGTTTCAGCTCAATGTTCCTGAGAAAGACAGTACAGGATGTGGTGGGAGATTGTAAGGGGGAGGCTGCTTTTGTTTGGTGGAGCGTGGGAACGAGTCTCCAAGGAAGTGATTTCGCTGAGAGGAGCTGATTGAGGGGCGGCCAGGAGTGTGTGTGGGGGGAGGGGGTTGGGGCGCGGGGCGCAGCGTTGGGGTGTGCAGTGACCGAGAGATGTTTCGCGTGGGGACGAGGGAGTGCAGGACAGATCCCGCAGGACACAGAGGGTCATGCTAAGGAGCTGGGATTTTTGTCGTAGGTGCAGTGGCACATGATGGAAGGACTGATGAGATTTGGGAATCTGGCATCATGCTTACAGCAGAGCTCTAGCAAGGAACAGTGCTTAGAAGGACCTTCAGAAATCCTAGTGCGGTGTTTCTCAAACTTGAACAAGTACACATTCTTCTTAAGGGAAAAAATAGTCCAGCAGTGAGAGTTAAATTATTTTATTACTTACATGCATACAAACGCAAACCTGGTATACATAGCACTTGCTCACGCCACATATAAGCAATAAAACCAAAGGAAGTGAACAGATTGAATACAAAACTAAAATCAATAACATTCCACTTAAAATACTAATTCTAAAGTTTTATTTTGCTGGAACAAAATCTCTACTCCTGGCCAAGATACTTCTGATTCTCCCATTACTCTGTTCCAAGTGACTAATCCACCCAAATTTCTCTGAAGAGCTCTGGAGCTTTCTTGTTACGGGATTGGCCTTCATTTGGGTGTGGCACATTCTTTACCTGCTATGTGTATTTCTCTTCTTTCCTTATCAGGACAAGACAATGAAAGTTGTATGGCTTGATATCAAGTAAGCTGTTAAGAAAATACGAATGGTGGACAGGCATGGTGGCGCACGCCTGTAATCCCAGCACTTTGGGAGGCCAAGGCAGGCGGATCATGAGGTCATGGGGTTCGAGACCAGCCTGGCCAGTATGATGAAACCCCCCTCTACTAAAAATGCAAAAATTAACCCAGCATGGTGGCGGGTGCCTGTAATCCCAGCTACTTGGGAGGCTAAGGCAGGAGAATTGCTTGAACCTGGGAGGTGGAGGTTGCAGTGAGCTGAGATCGTGCCACTGCCCTCCAACCTGGGCAACAGAGCAAGACTCTGTCTCGAAAAAAAAGAAAATACAAATGCTGGTGCTGAAGTTGTGAACTGAAAGCATGTGTCAGCGCTGTTTATTCCATGACTTGGAGTTGGATTGTCTTAGTATTGGTTTAGGTTACCATTAAATGAAAACATCCTCAGACACAGACTGTTTGTCATTCCATTGTGATGGAATGGTTACATCTTGAGTGGAAATGGTTACATCTCAGTAGTAAGAGGTGGATCAAGGCTACTGTGTTTCATGCCTATAATCCCAGTGCTTGGGGAGGCTGAAGCAGGAGAATTGCTTGAGGCCAGGAGTTCAAGATCCTGCACCAAAGCAGAAAAAAATTAGCTAGGTGTGGTGGCACATACCTGTAATCCCAGCTACTAGAGGGGTTGAGATGAGAGGACTGCTTGAGGCCAGGTATTTGAGGCTGCAGTGAGCTATGACTCCACTGCACTCCAGCCTGGGCAACAGTGCAAGACCCTGTCTCTTACATACATGAAGTTCTAAGGTCAGAACTCAGGATTCCTGCCTCTCAGTCCAGTGCTCTCCAGCTTACATCTTCAACAGAAGGCTTATGCTGAGCTGCCTTGTCCAGACCCTTGTCTTATCCAGACCATGTCTTACCCATCTCACAGGACTGGCATGATGACCACTCTTTGCCACAGCCTCTCCCTGTCCCAGCTCCAGCCCTCTCTCCCCTTCTGGGGTCAACATCTTAGAGTCCATCTGGCTGGATCTAACCCGAGGGTACTCTCGATACCTCTTGAGCCACATTCCAAGTCTTCCCCCTTCCAATGCTTTTCCCCATTTCCTAACCACTCACCCCATCCTGATCCCCAGCTTTTAGGCAAGGACTTACCAGCTCTTCGGTTGCACCAGAGGACATTGTTGCTTGCTTGTCCAGGCCTGTGCCCAGTGGTATTGGGAGATGGGGACAGTGGGGGGTGTCTCACTAGACTCTGCACACTGAGGCTCCTGAGTGATGGCCTCCAGCAGTGGGCTCCATGGCAGACACCTGCTTCGGAACGAGGTCTGAACACATAGGGGAAAGACAGATCTGGGAGACTGAGTTGGAGTTGCATAAGAAGGGAATTTGGATGAGCTCAAGTTATCCTCCATGCATTTTTGCTGTTCATTTAAGAAACGTGGACCATATCCAGCAGGTGAGTTAGGTTACCTGGCATGTAGGTGGCACTTAAGAGCTATGCCAAATGCACAGCATGTGCCAGCCACTCTCATGTAAGCATCTTACAGGTATTGACTTGTGGAGTCCTCACAGCAGTCCTTTGAGTTTAGTAGTATTTTTTTACCCCTCTTATCTAGATGAGGAAATGGAGGTGCAGAAAAGTGAAGGAACATGTTCAAGATCACCTGCTACTAGGTGGAGGTGCTGGGATTTGAACCTGGACGGCCAGGTGCCAGAACTCTTGGCTGCTGCATCAATCTGCCTGAAAACAAATGGTGAAATTTGAGAGACTGTAGAAACTTCTCTGCCTTGATTTTTAAGGTGAGGAGCCTGATAGCTGAAGAGAGAAGGAACTTTTACCAACTCACCAGTGGGTAGTGACAAAGACAAGGCTCCAAACCAGCCCTCCTAACCTTCAGTCCAGGAGGCACGGTGGTATAGCAGAAAACACAGGCATTCCATGTACTCATTGACTGGGCAGGTGGTTAACTGAACATCTACTTTATGCAGGGACTTGGATATGCAGGGGACAAACAAAGTCTCTCACCTTGCAGAGCAAGCATTCGTTCTGCAGAAGTGTACTGAGCACCACTGTGCGAGGTAGAGAGGACCTGGAGGTTAAGACCTGCCCTCAGGAAAGAGAAGCTATTACCCTGCATAGTGAGTGCGGAGACAGAGGTGTCCAGGGTGCTATGAGCCCCTGGAATGGAACCAGAGCTGGCAAGATCAGGGGGCTTCCTGGAAGAAATGAGAGATACTAGAGCCGACTTTTCAAGGTGATGTTGGGTTAGTTGGAGGAAGTAGGTGGGAACCAGGCAGAGCAACAGAGTCTCACAGGGCAGAAAACCTGGCTCGGAGCAGACAGAGCTGGTTTCAAATGCAACTCTAGCACTTTGGTAAGTACTTGCAAAAGGGCTGTGAAGACCTTGTGCAATGATTCTCATTCTTTCCCTTGCCCCTACCTTCCTACTTCCAGCTATACCACAGAGCACCTGTCCTGTTAATGAAAATTGTGGGTAACATGTTAATGAAAATTGTGGGTAGCATATTAAGGTATTCAATATGCAATTGAAATTTGATACTTAAGGAATCAATTTGTCATTTTTGGGAAATCATGTAGTCTATATGATCACATTCTGGATCCTTTAGTATGAATAAAAACCTATTTTGTGTGTGTTTATAACTAAATAATCTTTCACGTAGGCCAGGCGCGGTGGCTCACGCCTGTAATCCCAACACTTTGGGAGGCCGAGGCGGGCGGATCACCTGAGGCCAAGAGTTCGAGACCAGCCTGGCCAACCTGGTGAAACCCTGTCTCTACTAAAAATACAAAAATTAGCTGGGCGTAGCCTGTAATCCCAGCCACTCGGGAGGCTGGGGCAAGAGAATTGTTTGAATCTGGGAGACAGGTTGCAGTGAGCCGAGATCGCGCCATTGCACTCTAGCCTGGGCAACAAGAGTGAGACTCCATCTCAAACCAAAAAAAAAAAAAAAAAAACTTCAGTGTTATAATGTGATGCTAACATCAAGGCTTCTTTGCTCTCCTGAGCTTGGGGCTGGGGGATGTTCCAGATCTGTCTTGGGCCCCTGCTTCTGCCCATTCATGTGCTCCTTGGGCTACAGGCAGGTCCCTTGAGTGGTAGTTCTATTTGTAATCCAAGCATATTTAGGGTTAAAATTAATACCAAAAGCAAACAAAAGAATATTGTTTAGATGCATTCAAATTCACACTTCTTACATGTCATATTTCCTAGGTTAACTACTAGATGCACAGAAGGGGAAAAGTGGAGTAAAAAAATGTACAGTAAATTTTAAAAAAGGAAAGGAAGAAAAAGAAAAATAGAACAAGCAAGACAAATAGCTCAGAACAAGGTGGCAGATTTAAATGGAAACATGTCGGTAATTATGTGTTAAATGCTCCAGTTAAATGAAAATGTTGACATGACTGGATAACAAAACGAAACCTAATTCTGTGTTGCTTAATATAATTATCTCAGTGAAAAAACATTTGATAAAATTTACCATCTTTTTGTGATTAAAAAAGCAGGAAACTAGGAATGGAAGGAATTTTATTAGTTCGATTAAGGATATCTAGCAAAAAAACTTATAGCAAATATCACATTTAATGGCAAAACATTGAAAGCTTTCTTACTGACATCAAGAAAAAGACAGGAATGCCCATTATGACCAACTCTATTCAGTTTTGTGCAGGATAACCTTGTCAAGGAACTAAGGCAAGAATTATAAATAAAAGATGTAAGGTTTGGAAAGAAGGGAAGAAAAACTGGCGTGTAGATAATATGGTTGCGTATTTTTGCACTGAGAGTTCTATGTGTAGAGAGTAAAGATTCTACAGTTAAATCATGAGTATTAATAAGTTTAGGTGAATGCTGAATCCAAAATCAAGATACAAAACCAGTTGTATTTCTATGTATCACTAGCAAATACAAAATAAAACACAGATGGAGGTTCACACCTGTAATCCCAGCACTTTGGGAGGCTGAGGCCAGAGGATTGTTTGAGCCTAGGAGTTTGAGACCAGCTTGCACAACATAGCCCTGTCTCTACAAAAAGTTAAAACAAATTAGCCAGGTGTGGTGGTGCAGGCTTGTAGTTCCAGCTACTTGGGAGGCTGAGGTGGTGGGAGGATCACTTGAGCACAGGAGGCTGCAGTGAGCTATGATTGCACTACTGCACTGCAACCTGGGTGACAGAGGGAGACCCTGTTTTGGTTTTTTTTTATTTAAAAATATGTTTACAATAATATAAAAAATAAGATATCTAGGAAGAAATTAACAAAAAATATGCAAAACTCTGATAGGGAAAAATATACTTCATTGAGAGATATCAAAGAACATTAAGTAACTGGTGAGATATATTATGTTCGTGGATTAGTAGAGTCAGTATTTAAGCCTTTCAGTTTTCCCCGAATTGATCTATAGAAACAATACCATACTAATCTAAATATTCTCACTTAAGATGAGAAGATCAAAATGAGTTGAAAATAAAACAAAACTGCAGAAAATGAAATCAGTAACCATTTTGTTTTCTGTACTGTAAGACTTAAAGGAATGGGCTACTGAGTGGGACCAATGGGCCAGTTCTCTATTTCCTAGTAAATTGCCCTAAAACTTAGCACCTTAAAACAAACATTTATTATCTTTGAGTTTCTGTGGGTCAGGAATTGGGCCTGCCTTAGCTCTGGGTGCCTCTGCCTCAAGGTGTCTCATGAGGGGCTGCAGTCAGAGTATTGTGGGCTAATTCTAGCCAATGGGCTAGTTTTCTATTTCCTAGCAAATTGCCTGAAAACTTCATGCCTTAAAACAAACATTTATTATCTTTGAGTTTCTGTGGGTCAAGAATTGGGCCTGCCTTAGCTCTGGGTGCCTCTGCCTCAAGGCCTGTCGTGAGGGGCTGTAGGTACGGAGCTGTGGTCTCATCTGAAGGCTCAGCTAGGGCAGGATCCTCATTTACACTCACATGTGTAGTTGTTGGCAGGATTCAGGTCTTCACTGGCTGTTGGCCGGAGAGTATGAGTCCCTCACTGGCTGTAAGTCAGAAGCTACTCTCAGTTTCTTGCCCCAACAGTCACTCCCAGGGCAGCTGACCACATGGGCAGCTGGCTGCCATCCCAGTGAGCAAGCTAGAGAGAGCAAGGCAGGGTGTGCACAGCCTTTGTCACCTAACCTCTGAGGTGACTTAGTATCACTTGCCCACATCCTTTTGGTCAGAAGCAAGTCACTAGCCCACAGGACAGGGGATTTCACAAGGGCATGAGTACCAGGAATTGAGGGTCATTGGGGCCACTTTAGAGGCTGCCTGCCTGAATCTGACCTTTGCCCACAAGGAGTCATATCCCTCCCACATGCAAAATGCACTTGCCCTCTCCCAAGCTCCCCAAACATCTCATCCCTTTACAGCATCAGCCCGAAGTCCAGATTTGTCATCTAAATCAGGTCCAGATGGGAATAAGGTTTTGGGGGACACCTGTATAATTTATGGCTGCATAACCAGTCACCCTAACATTTAGCAGCTTAAAACACTCATCTCACAGGAGGGAGGGATCACTGGGTGCTGTCTCAGCAGCTGCCTCCACAGCTATCCAGGTTCACGTACTAGCTGTGTGCCCTTGAGCTGGTCATTTCCCTTCTGTGCCTCACTTTCTCATCTGTAAATGGGACCAGTAATATAACTTATCTGCTAGGGAGGAGTGATGATTAAATGACATAAATTCTCAAGTAATTGGCATAGTCCTTGGCACAGAGTAAGTGCTGAATACATGATAACCATTTATAATTGTTTGAATTGTTTTTCTTAAGAAAAAACTTCAGATGCTTTCTGAGACTGTAGATCAAAAAGGATAAAGAGGGAGAGAAAATGATAGGCCTCAGATGCGAGAGGCAGGAATCCAACATAAAACACTGTCGTGGTTCTTCAGGTCGTCCAGGGACATCAGAAACAATCATTAAAGTTTAAGAAACAAAAACTACTAAACGAAAAATATTTGTGCCTGCTGATTAAAGTATTCCATGCGATCCAAGCAGTGTTAGAATATCAGGATGCGGGAGGGGTATGGAGGGGCAGGTTGAGGTAAGGCCTCATGGGAGGTAACTGAACCCCATGGGAAATGACCGGCTCCACCCCCATTGTCAGTTACTGCCCGTTAGAGATTGCAGACCCATTCAGTCTAGGAAATTGCAAAGGGAACCTGTGACCACACTGTCTGCAGTTGTCTGCACAGCTCAGGGATTCAGACCCAGCATGAACCAGCTTTTGGCCCTCATGGGACACTCTTCTAGCTGGTTCTGTGACCAACATGAGAGCAGGTCACTTCTCAGCCCCATCTCCCAGTCTGTACCAGGCTGAACTAGAGGATATCTGAGGGCCTTAGAGGATATCTGAGGGCCCTTTATCCCATAGATGTCTGATTCAGGATCAGGACTGTACTTACCATCTGTGCCCACAGCACTTGGCATGGATGGGGTTCGGCAAATGCATTTGAGTTACACTTGTGTTGAAGTGGAGTCCCAGTTGTAAATGTGATGTGTCTGCCCTCCCGACCCAACTTCCAGCCCTAACCTGTCTTCCTTTCATTCCCACATCAGGCCAAGTGCAGGAACATGGAGCATGCGCTGCGGGAGAAGGCCAAGGCCTTCTGGGCCATGCGGCGCTCCTATGAGGCCATCGCCAAGCACAATCAGGTGAGTGAACGATGGGGCTGAGTCCCCAATGGGGAGATTGGGTCCACTCAGGGCAGTCGGGGGAGGAGTGAAGATGCGTTGGCCCTGGCTTTGTCTCACATAACCCTCTGGGTAGAGGTGGGCTCCCTTACCTCTGATGGTCCTGTGCAGCCACGTCCTGGATGCTCACTGTGGCTTCTCTGCTTTGGCCCTTCTAAAGACCCAGGTGTGATCATGCCAGCAGCCACAGGAGTGACTTAAAAAGCTACCAACACCATCTGCCCTGTGGCACATGCATTGTATCACTGCCACCTGTGCGTTCAGTGATGACCTGGGACTCATGTAATTTCTTGTTTTCTTTCAGTTCCCACATCCACTCCATCAGCAATCCTATTCCTCCATCTCTAAAATACGTTATTTCTGTCAAACTTACGTTATTTCTGTCAAACTCTCTGTTTTGGTCCAGGTCACCATCATCTCTCACTGGGCCTCCTGCCTGGGCCTCGTGCTTTCTTTCTTTTGTATTCTGCTTTCCGCGGACTGGGGTGATCATTTACTAAAACACACCAGCAGTGCCCCTCCTCTGCTTAAAACTGCCAGTGGGCTTCCAGTCACCCTCAGTACCACCCAGATTCCTTACCATGGCCTCCAAGGCCATTGCCTGACCCTGCGTATCCTCAACCTCATTTACTTCTCTGCCTCATCTTCTTTCTGTCCCTTAAGCAAACTAAGTCTTCTCCCCAGAATACATGCCCAGCATCTTTGCCATTAAAATCTCAGATGTCCCCTTCAAGAAACTTTTCCTGATCACCCTCCTCTTTTACTCGATGGCATACTTCCCTGGTTTATTTCCTTGATGACACTTTATTACCTGTAATTACCTTTGGTTTTCTATTTGCTTTTTATCCCTTCCCATCAGAATATAATGAAAACAGGGCACACTATTGCCGACTATCTAGAGGAGTTCTTGGCACACAATAGGTGACCAATAAAAATGTTTGTTGATTGAGTGAAGTGAGTAGGTGACCAATAACTGTTAATCAAATGAATGAATGGGCTCCCTCTGTCCCCACTCTGGTTGTTCTGCCTGGCACCCTCTCTTCCTCCAGGTCCTGTGTGGATTGGCAGCCTTGTTTCTGACTTTTGATCTTGGCTCTGGTCTTTGGCTTTCTGAGGTGGCTGCCTCTAGTAATTACCACTCTGTTAGACTCATGTTAGCGACAGCTGAGCCATGCCTGGTCCAGTTTGCTGAGCGCTGTCCTCAGGAGCCTGTGGTCCCCTCCACTATGTGTCCAAAGGTGAGGATTAGGCCCAGGAAAGGGCCTCATTAACATCTGGCTGTGGAGTTTACCCTGAGCCACAGAGCTGGTGGAACAGAGTGGAAGAAAGGACTATGTGACACACTGGGCACCAGGGCAGTAACCGCAAAGCAGACCTATTTCCAAATCTAAGCCCAGTTCCCCAGCGGATCCTCAACCCCCTCCAAGCTAATCCCCTCCTCCAAAAAGAGGGCAATTCCCTCTTACTAAGATTTAAAACAAAATAAAAATTCAGATAAAATAATGCATATAAGTGCCCAACAGAGAGAAGTCGTTAACATTTCTGATGTCTAATAGACCGACAAACTGGTGGGAGAGAGTTTTCACTTTTTCAGTGGAGTATTTTGTCATCCGATGTCAGAGCTATAAATACATGTTGAAATTCCAACTCCAAATAGCAATTACGAACCTGCTGTTGCTGGAGTTTGTTGAGTTGTTTTTCCAGTAGTCATCGTGGAGTCATGTAGCTTCATCATTGTTCTCTTACTTGGTTTCCTTTTGTGGCTAAAGCCATATGACTGGCTTGCCTTGTCCAGGACTGGGTTGGGGATACTTGGGGAGCGTCTGTCTGTCCATGTGGCAGTACTGCCTGCCCATGCCAGGGAGTGTAGGAGTCCTGAGCTTTTTGCTGAGTTTGAGGGTAATGAGGTCACGTGGGAAGCCCCTAGGATTCCAGCCTGATTAATACTTTGTCTATTAAATTCATTTAATCAAGTCAATGAGAAAAGTGAAAGTTGTGGTGTTTATTCCTTTATAGTGAGGCCATCATTGCCCACGGTGAGTGGGCAGGAGTGGACCTTGCACTTGCTGGTTTTTCCTGCCATGCTCTGCTCTTGATTTTTCTGTGTAATAAGAATTATCGAGGAGAGGGAAAGCGTCAAGATAAATAGCTAATGCATGCGGGGCTTAATACCTAGGTGATGGGTTGACAGGTGCAGCAGACCATCATGGCGCACATTTACCTATGTAGCAAACCTGCACATCCTGCACATGTGTCCTGGAACTTAAATGTAAAAAAAAAAAAAAAAGAATCACCCTGGATTCTGCTCTCTCCAACGCAGACATCAGTCTTTTCAGTCTAATGGGTTAGCCACGCTGTTTGTCCTCATTTGCATTTCTTTGATTATTGGTAAGTCTGTACACCTTTTCACAAGCATAACGGCCATTTATGTTTCTTCTGTGAATGCTAATTCACATTCTTTTTTTCCCTTGGAATATTTGTCTTTTCTCTCAGTGGATTTGTAAGAGTGCTTTGTACACTAAGAATAATAGCCATTTGCCATAAATGTTGCAAATATACTTCCTGTTTGTCATTTCTTTTTCAGTGGATCATTTCCAATTTTTTTGGCCATTTTCACTTTTTCAGTGAATCCTTTTGTTATATTTTCAGAGCTATAAACATACAAACAGTCCCTGGCTTATGATTTTTTGACTTTACCACGGTGCACAGGCAATGTGCATTCAGTAGAAACTGTACTTTGAGTACCCATCAACAATTCTGTTTTTCCCCTTCAGTACAGTATTCAATAAATTACATGAGACACTCAGTGCTTTGTTATGACATAGGCTTTGTGTTGGATGATTCTGCCCAACTGTAGGCTAATGTGAGTGTCCTGGGCACGTTTAAGGTAGGCTAGACTAGGCCGGGTGCAGTGGCTCACGCCTGTAATCCCAGCAGTTTGGGAGGCTGAGGCAGGCGGATCACGAGGTCAGGAGATCGAGACCATCCTGGCTAACATGGCGAAACCCCGTCTCTACTAAAAAGGTACAAAAAATTAGCCAGACGTGGTGGCAGGCACCTGTAGTCCCAGCTACTTGGGAGACTGAGGCAGGAGAATGGCGTGAACCCGGGAGGCTGAGCTTGCAATGAGCCGAGATCATGCCACTGCACTCCAGCCTGGGCGACAGAGCAAGACTCTGTCTCATAAATAAATAAATAAATAAATAAGGTAGGCTAGGCTAACCTATGATGTTTTTAGTAGTTTAGGTGTATTCATTGCTTTGACTTAACCGGTTTTCAACTTATGATGGGCTTATTGGGATGTAACCCCATCATACGTTGAGGAACATCAATATTTAACTTTCAGTCCAAAGATGAGATTACTAACCTGCCATTGCCACAGCACACATTTCGAATGGTTTTTCTAACAGTTTTCATAGAATTATATTTTTGTCTTTAACTTTATGAATAGTCTCTTGCCATACACACCTCTTATTTTTCTATGTATTCAGTTATCTCATTCTTTCTTCGAGGCTTCTCAGTTTTGTACTGCGCCAAGGAATGTCTTTCTTATTCCAAGCTGAGAAATATTTATTTGCTTTTTCTTTAATTACATTTATGGTTTTATCTTCCCTTTGAAAAAACTTTTTGTGAGGACAGGCACGGTGGCTTACACCTGTAATCCTAGCACTTTGGGAGGCCGAGGCGGGCGGATCACCTTAAGTCAGGAGTTTGAGACCAGCCTGACCAACATGGCGAAACCCTGCTAAAAAATACAAAACTTAGCCAGGTGTGGTGGCACACACCTGTAGTCCCAGCTACTTGGGAGGCTGAGGCAGGGAGAATTGCTTGAACCCAGGAGGCAGAGGTTGCAGTGAGCCAAGATCACGCCACTGCACTCCAGCCTAGGTGAAAGAGTGAGACTCAATCTCAAAAAAAAAAAAAACAAACCTTTTGTGGTTATGATTTGGAGTGTGTATATTATTTTAATGATTAGGAAAATAAATACTTCCTACTGCTCCTTTGGTAAAGCCTCTGGATCAGACAAATTTTAAGTCCTAAGATTGGAAGGCATATACTTTAAAAAAAATCATTGCTATTTGCAGCCATTCATTTCTATGATTCAGGACTTCCTTGTTATGGTGCAACCTAAAGAAGGAACTGAACATTGTATGTAGATGAGATTATAGTACTACAATTGCAATCTATAAGCTGTGATTTTACTTTTAAAAAAACCCTATCAAAACAACCTATTATTAGGTTGTTGGACTTTCCCATTTGAAATCTGAACTTAGAAATGTGTGCTTATAAACTATTATGTTGATGCTTATAAACTATTATGTTGATATTTTATCTGTAGGTGTTCTATACATGATTTCTTTGAACATAAAGTTCCTTTGCTAAAAATGGGAAAGTTGCTGGGTTATGGAGGTTCCCTCCGTATCTGACCCCGGACTCCTTCCCGCTCTCTGCCGTAGGTGGAGGCTGCATGGCTAGAAGGCCGGATCCGGCAGGAGTTTGATAAGCTTCGTGAGTTCTTGAGAGTGGAGGAGCAGGCCATTCTGGATGCCATGGCCGAGGAGACAAGGCAGAAGCAGCTTCTGGCCGACGAGAAGATGAAGCAGCTCACGGAGGAGACAGAGGTGCTGGCACATGAGATTGAACGGCTGCAGATGGAGATGAAGGAGGACGACGTTTCTTTTCTCATGGTAAGGAGCTCAGCATCTTTATTCAGTGACAGGGCCAGATGTTCCGGCACCAACTGGGAGCCACAGCCCACCAGCCCTAGCCAACCTCATCTTCCTGGAGCTTCCCGGGTACTGGCCTGGAAGAGCTCACAAGTGACCTGCTCTGCTTGTGTCATGAAGCTAAAAAGAGTTATCAGGGCGGAGTTCCTTGAAACCCTCTTATTTCTTCCTCTCTCTTCTTTTTTTTTTTAGAGACAGGGTCTTGCTCTGTCACCCAGGCTGGAGTACAGTGGGTGATAGCTCAGTGTAACCTCAAACTCATGGGCTCAAGTGATCCTCTCTCCTTAGCCTCCTGAGTAGCTGGGACTACAGGCACGAGCCACCATGCCCAGCTAAGTTTTTCATTTCTTAACAGTCAGGTGGGGGTGAGGGGGGTCTCACTATGTTGCCCAAGCTGGTCTTGAATCTCTGGCCTCAAGTGATGCTTCCACCTTGGCCTCCCAAGTAGTTGGACTGCTGGTGCTCCACTGTGCCCAGCTCCTGTCTCTTCTTTCTTCCTTTCTCTTGCCCTCTCTCTTACTCTCATTTTTTTTCCTGTCTCTACCTTTTAATAAAATGAATTCTTTTAAAAGCATTCAATTATTTTAATTTTTTATTTAAATATGATGCCTTGGCTTTCTGTCTTCTTAAGAAAAAGATGATTCTGTTCTCTCTTTTAAAAAAACAGTATTATTCATTTTTTCTTCCTTTTATTCATTTATTTCTTCCCCATGAACCATCGGTCCTTACAAATTTCCTGCAGGGAAATTTCTGGGCTTGAAAGCTGGTCTGTAAACTGGCCAGAGTGGTGAGGTGTCTCCTGTCCCTGAAAAACAGCTGATTGCTGTGGAAGGGGTGTCACTGTAGAGCGGAGTGGGAGGCGACAGGGATGGTTATCTGTTCAGGCAGTGTCACCTCCTGGGTGGGACCTTTAGGAGTTCTCCACCTCACTCAGAGCTTTGAACCATGAAGCCGTCTGTCTCCAAAATGTCCCTGATTATGAAATCATTCTGTGTTCAGAGCTGTCTCTAAAAAGAAAAATGAAGGAAAAAAAAAGATAGAAAAACCATTTCGTGGGCTCCAAAAGCTGTGTGTCTCGTGGATTCTGTTTAGGGAACTGGGAGTATTGTCTTGCCCAGTACCCAGAGTGCTTTCAGGGATGATTTTGGTTTGTGACTCCTTTTTATTTTTTATTAGCAACTTTATTGAGATATAATTTACATGCTAAACAATTCACCCATTTAAAATGTACCACTCAGTGATTTTTAGTATATACAGAATTGTGCAACCATCACGACAATTTTAGAACATTTCATGCCTCCAAAAGCAGCCCTGCTTTAGCTGTCACTCCCCAGTTCCTCCTCCCACATAAAAACTGTTACCTAAATTGAGTCTAACAGAGTGGTAATTACTAGAATTAGCAGCCCCTGGCAACCACTAATCTACATACTATCTACATAGATTTACCTATTCTAGACATTTCAAATGCATGGAATTATGTAACATGTAACCTTTTGTGACTGCCTTCTTTCAGTCGGCATATTTTGAAACATCATTCATGTTGTAGCATCTATCAGTACTTCATTCCTTTTTATGGCCAAATAATATTCCATGGCATAGATATACAATCATGCATTGCTTGGTGATGGGGATATGTTCTGAGAAATGTGTTATTAGGCAATTTTTTCATTATGCAAATGTCATGGAGTGTGCTTACATAAACCTACATGGTGTAGCCTACTCCACACCTAGGTTATATGGAATAGCCTTTTGCTCCTAGGTTACAAACCTGTACCGCATGTTGCTGTACTGAATACTATAGGCAACTAGAGCCCACTGTTAAGTATTTGTGTATCTAAACACAGAAAAAGTACAGTAAAAATATGGTGATGTAATCTCATGGGACCAGAGTCATATATGTGGTTCCTTGTTGACTGAAACATCGTTACGTCGCACATGGCTATGTTACATTTTATTGATTGATTTATCAGTTGGTGGTTGCTGTGGTTTAAATATGTTCCCCAAAATTTATGTGTTGCAAACTTAATCCCCAATGTAACAGTGTTGGGAGGTGGAGCCTAATAAGAAGTGATTGGGTCCTGAGAGCCCTCATGAATGGGTTAATGTTGTTACTGGCAGAGTGGGTTAGTTATTGAGAGAGTGGGCTTGTTATAAAAGTGAATTTGGGCCCCTCTTGCTCTCTTGCTGTTGGTCTTACGTGTGGTCTCTTGCCCTTCTTCCTTCTGCCATGGGATGGCACAGCGTGAGGGCTCTCATCAGAAGCCAGTGCCTCGCTCTTGGACTTCCCAGCTTCAGAACCAGGAGCGAAACAAACTATTGTTTATAAATTACCCAGTCTGTGGTATTTTGTTACAGCAGCACAAAATGAACTAAGACAGTGGTCATTTGGGTTATTTCTATTTTGGCTATTATGAATAATATGGCTGTAAACATTCAGGTAGCAACTTTTATGTGGACATATTTTCATTTTTCTTGGAAATACGTCTGGGAGTAGATTTGCTGGATTATATGGTAACTCTAGGTTTAACTATCGGAAGAACTGCCAGGCCATTATCCAGAGCAGCTGTATCATTTTATATTCCCGTCAGGAGTGTATGTGGATTCCAGTTTCTCCACATTTTTGCCAGAAGTTGTTTTTGAAAAATTATAGCCATCCTTGTAGGTGTGAAGTGGCATCTCCTTGTGTATTGCATGTCATCATTTCCCTGATGGCTAATGACCTGGAGCATCTTTTCATGGGCTTTTTGATCATTAGTAGATCTTCCTTGGACAAATGTCTGTTCAGATCCTTTGCCCATTTTTAACATGGGTTGTCTTTTTATTGTTGAGTTGTAAGAGTTCTTTATATAGTCTAGATACAAGTTCTTTATTGGTTTTAACTCTACATGTAGGTCTTTGATGCATTTTGAGTTATTTTTTGTATATGGTATAGTAACGGTTAGTCCAACTTCTTTTTTTTCTTTTTTTTTTTTTTTGCCTGTCAACATACAGTTTTCCCAGTACCGTTTGTTGGAAAGACTATTTATTCCCCTATTAAATCATCTTGGCACTCTTGTAAATAATTGATTGATGGTAAATATGAGGGTTTATTTCTGGACTTTCAATTCTATTCCATTGATCCCAACACCTGTTTTTTTATTAGCACCACATATCTTGATTTGTAATAAGTCTTGAAATTGGGCATTATGAGTCTTCCAATGTTCTTCTTTTTCAAGATGGTTTTGGCTGTCCTGGGTCCCTCGAAATTTTGTGTGAATTTTAAGATCAGTTTTTTAGTTTCTGCAAAGAAGCCAGCTAGGATAACGGATTGCACTGAGTCAGTAGATCAACTTAAGGAGTGTCTTAGTATGTTTTCTGTTGCTATGACAAAATATCACAGACTGGGTAAATTATCAAACAGGCCAAGTTTATTCAGCTCATTGTTCTTGGTGAAGCCAGGAAGTCCAGGAACATGATGGCTCTGGCATTTGGTGTAGGCCATCTCATGGCAGAAGGAGGAAATGAGTGCAAGACACAGTAGTTGCTCATTGTTTTATAGCAACCCAGTCTCATGATAACTAAACCACTTCACAGTAATGACATTAATCTATTTGTGAGGGCTCTGCCCTCATGACCCAATCACCTCTTTTTAGGCCCTACCTCCCAACACAGTTGCACTGGGCATTCAGTGTTCAACACATGAACTTTCGGATAATATGTTCAAATCATAGCAGGGATGTTATTGTTAACATCTTGGCAATATTAAGACTTATGATCCATGGAATGCATGACTCCTTTTGAGGTCAGAAATGTATACATTTCCTCTACATCTGTGTCTCTGTGTTGTTATTTTTTTATTTTCATTTTTTTCAGAAACACAAGAGCCGAAAACGCCGGTAAGTTGCCAAAGCGGGTGGAGGGGAGGGCAGGAGTGGGCAGAAATACCAGGAGTACAAACTCCAGTGGCCCCGGGGCAAGCAGGTAACAGCCAGCTGGGTGCACCAGCCCACATGAGCTACTGTGCCCTGGTTTTGAGAGGGAGTGGTGGACAATGGCCAGGTGGAGAGAGCCCCCTCACAGCATCCGGTTCCAGTTGGCTCTGGGGCAGTGTTGTTCTCCTGAGTGTGGAGGGTCCCCGCCTGCTGTGCAGGGAAGGAGAACACCATCCTGCACGTGGCTCACGTTTCTTGGGGCCAGTCAATGTCAGGCTTGTTTTTCGGTCAGCCCCCTCCCTCTGAGAGCCTTAGGCCACAGTGGTTTGTGTTGATGGTTGTTGGGTTCACAGGGATGAATGAGGAAGAGCTGTGTCCCAGAGTTGTCCAAAGATGGAAGAGAGTGCTTTTGGAGGGAGTGAATTCCCTGTGCTCACTTCCCACTGGCAGTGTGCAAGCAAAGGCCGGAGGACACCTTGGGACCGTTGGACTAGAGCATCCTTAGGGTCCCTTCCAACTCAGACATCCCGTGAGCCAGATGTGTAAGTGTGATTTCTGCCTGCAAGGATGGCAGCCATGTTAGAGAACCTCCTGTTTGTATTCCTCTTAGGTGGGGCAGGGTGAGCCCTCGGACTGAATTCTGAAGGGAGGTAGCAGCCCTGTTGGCCTTGGCCCATCTCCCATCATAGCCCAGTCCAGTCTTGTCTTGGGGAAGGTGGCCAGGAAACTTGGGCCTGAGGGAAGGGAACGAGTCCTGTTGCTGGTTTCCAGTTGGCCCAGTTCGGCCCAGGATGCATGGCTCTGACCCTGCTCGCCATACCCCATTGTCCTTTTCCAGACTCTTCTGCACCATGGAGCCAGAGCCAGTCCAGCCTGGCATGCTTATCGATGTCTGCAAGTACCTGGGCTCCCTGCAGTACCGCGTCTGGAAGAAGATGCTTGCATCTGTGGAATCTGGTGAGCGGGGGTGCAGGCAGGTGTCCCAAGCATGGGTGGAAGCCGTTTATGTTAGCAAAGAGGCACCAGGGCTGGTCTCTGCTCACCTCCCACCTCCTCAGAGGTCCCCTCCTCTCTCAGGTGATCCCTCTGCCAGGCCCTTGCAGGCGAGTACCCGTACCCTGGTCTTCTCCACTCTGCCCAACACCTCCAACCCTTCTGGTAGAATGCCTTCTCTCAGGACCTTGACACTTGGTCCCCTCTTCAGAGAGGGAAACTGGCTTCCTTGTCTATTCAGAACTGTATTTTGTATGATAAAAGACCTCCTCCATCTGGGATCGCCTCTCCCAAGGCGACTGCAGCCCACACGAGCCACAGTGTCCTGGTTTTACAGGGAGGAATATCACTGACTCAGGGAATGGGCCATGCTGTCCTAACATCCCTGGGTCATGTGAATGTTGTGTCTCTGCCTATATGAGTTCCTGTGGCTGCCATAACAAAGGACCAAAACTGGAAAATGAGAGAAGTCGACTCTCTCACAGTTCTGGAGGCTAGAAATCCAAAATCCAGATGTTGGCAGGGACAGGCCCCCTCTGAAACCTGTAGAGGAGAGTCTTCATTGCCTCTTCCATCTTCTGGTGCCTCCTGGCCATTCTTGGCCTTATTGGCTCCCCCTCAGCACTTTGATCCCCACCTCTGCCATCACACAGCATTTCCCCCTGTGTGTCTGTGTCTGTCTCCGCTTTATTATAAGGACACAGGTCATATTGGATTGGGGACCCTCCTCCAGTCTTACTAACACATGTACAACCACCCCACTCCCAAATAAGGTCACACTCTGAGGTACCAGGGGTTGGGACTGCCACATATCTTCTGGGGGATGCAGCCCAACCCCTGCCACCGCTCCAGCCCTGGGCCGCTCCTTGCATGGACTTGGGGCCAGGTGGGACCCAGTGGTTGGTTTGTGGGGCTGGAGATATCCACGTGTGGCCTAAGGGACCTCAGGTTTGCTGATTCCCCATTTCTTCCCCTGCTCGTAGTACCCTTCAGCTTTGACCCCAACACCGCAGCCGGCTGGCTCTCCGTGTCTGACGACCTCACCAGCGTCACCAACCACGGCTACCGCGTACAGGTGGAGAACCCGGAACGCTTCTCCTCGGCGCCCTGCCTGCTGGGCTCCCGTGTCTTCTCTCAGGGCTCACACGCCTGGGAGGTGGCCCTGGGGGGGCTGCAGAGCTGGCGGGTGGGCGTGGTGCGTGTGCGCCAGGACTCGGGCGCTGAGGGCCACTCGCACAGCTGCTACCACGACACACGCTCGGGCTTCTGGTACGTCTGCCGCACACAGGGCGTGGAGGGGGACCACTGCGTGACCTCCGACCCAGCCACGTCGCCCCTGGTCCTGGCCATCCCACGTCGCCTGCGTGTGGAGCTGGAGTGTGAGGAGGGCGAGCTGTCTTTCTATGACGCGGAGCGCCACTGCCACCTGTACACCTTCCACGCGCGCTTTGGGGAGGTGCGCCCCTACTTCTACCTGGGGGGTGCACGGGGAGCTGGGCCTCCAGAGCCTTTGCGCATCTGCCCCCTGCACATCAGCATCAAGGAAGAACTGGACGGCTGAGCTGGCCCGGGGCTGACCAGGTCTTGTGCCACGGCACTGTTTTCTTTCTGCCCTCTTCCTAATGCCCACATTGCTTGGGCACTGCTGTGCCCCCACCTCCTTGCCAGGCTCTTCCTCCTGTCCCTCCTGGTCCTTTCCCGTGACTCCAGGCTGCGCCTCTCTCCATGTTTGGTCCCTTCTCTGTCCACAGTCAGTAGCTATATGGGTGGCACCTCACTGGCCAGGCTCTCCCGAGTTGTGGCACCTCCACAATGTGAATTTTCTGAATCCCCATTCCAGGATTTCTGGGAATAATGTTTACTTCTAGAATGGGCCTGCTGTAAACCATGTCATCCAGGTGTGGTAAAGCCATTGGATGAGGAGGGGACTGCCATGGAAAGGAGAGTTTGTTACTTATGGTTCCAAGAGGAGGGGCCGCATAGGAAAGCCCCACAGTGGGTCAGAAGGAGGAAGGAGGGAGGGGAACATGTGGGCAGGAGACTTCGTCTGGTTTTCTCAGGAGGAAATGGGCAAGGCAGAGTAAGCAGGGGAGACAGGTTTAGGGGTAGCTGACTTGAGTAATTTCAGTGGCTCTCAGCGTAGGGTCTGGCCTTTTTGTCTGATACCTGGCCCCACGATAGTCAGGACAGGTGAATGTTGGCCTGGGGTGTGACAGCCCTGAGAGAGCCATGTGAAGGAGGCAGCTGGCGCCATTGCTTCGGATTGGTTGGTTTCTGTAGGAAAGGTGTGTGCTCAGCCAGATGCTTGCTATCTCCAGGGATTAGGGGATTGGCTAGCCTGGGAGGAGCAGTCTGTCCAGGTCAGTCAGGCCCCAGATATCAGAGCATCAAGAGTACAGGAAATACAGTTAATGCAGGGCCTCTGCATGGCTGTATACCCCGTCCCCATCAGATCAGCTCTGATTGATCTGTTCTTGCACAATTTCTTCTGAACGCAGGGTTCCAGAGCACTTAAACGCAACATTTAAAAATCGTGGTTTCGGCCTATTTCCTTGCCAGGCCCGTTTCCCCACCTGGAAATGAGATGGGAGGACTGGATGAGGACATCCTGCTATAATCGCTGTGGAGGAAATTCCTCTGGTTAATTCTCATCAGCGTCTGCAGAAAGGAAGGAAAGAGGGCACCCTTTTCAGTTGGGAAGAAAGGAGAGGGGTGGCGCCGTGGACGTGGCCCTAAACGCTGTGGGAAAGGGAAAAGGAGACTGGGCCTCGCTGCCCTCTTGTCTCTGCTGACTTCAGCCTGGTCATGCTTGCTCTACCACTTGCGATTTCATCCTGAATTTCTTCCTCCACCGTGCCTGCAGACTTTTCCCTAGGCTTGTTTTTTCTCCCACGTCTCTGAAGAGAGTTTTTAATCGTCAACTCACTATGTCCCAGGAAGTGGCATCATAAAAGGAAATATTTTCTTTCCTAGGAGCAGTGTTAAAATCTGGGTCACATTCCTGACCAAGGACTCAGCATCCCACTTTCTGCCCATCCCCTCCAGTTCACAAAAACTGACATGTTAAACAAATCATGACTCATGACTATTAGTTGGTTATAAATATATTGTGTACACTGGTTACATGAAACTTACAGCCACAAGGAGGGCCCAGGTAGGCAATGCCAGTGTGTGAAGGGGCGGGGTTGGGTGTGGTGAGGATGTTGGCAAACCAGCGCATGCACCTGGTTGGAAGATGCTCAGCCTCACAAAAACTCCAAGCCCTTTGGGAGCCAAAGCGTCTGAGAGTGTGACACTCCTGTAAAGTATTTATCACACCCATTAATATAATTTCTATATAATAAACTTGACCTGAAATTATTTCATTCGTTATATTAAAATTTTTAAAATGTTTTTTATTTTCACTCTAGATATGGGAAGAGTTTGTTTTTTTGTTTTTTAAACAGGATAACTTGAGCAGGCTAGGCCTCTTAAAAAATGATACTTGAGCTAAAACTCATTTTTCTTTTGGCATTTTCTTTTCAATGTTCTTATAAGCAAAGTTCATCCACGTTGTAGCATGTGTTCAACTTTATTTTTTCGTCAGCTGCTATTCCATTGTATGGAATGATAGTACTACATTTTATTTATCATGCATCGATTGGTGGACATTTGGGTTGTTTCTACTTCTTGACTATTATACATAATGCTGCTAGGAACACTTGTGCACAAGTTTTTGTGTGGACGTATGTTTTCATTTCTCTTTGGTATCTGCCTGGGAGCAGATTTGCTGGATCATGTGGAAACAGTTTAACCCTTGAGGGACTCCCAAGCTGTTTTCCAGTGTAGCGACACAATTTTATATCCCGTCAATAGGGCATGAGGGTTCTGATTACTCCACACGCCTCAGTGCTTTTTATTATCTATCTTTAGCCATCCTAGTCGGGGTGATGTGGCATCTCATTGTGATTTTGGTTTGCATTTCCCTGATGGCGAATGATATTGAGCATCTTTTCATGAGCTTATTGGCCATTTGCATATCTTCTTAGAACAACTATCTTTAGATCACTTGCTCCTTTTTTAATTGGGTTATTTGTCTTTTTATTATTGAGTTGTAAGAGTCCCTTTATAGCCTAGCACAAGTTCCTTTAACTGGTATATGATTATAAAATGTTTCTCTGTGAACTGTTTCATGTCCTTGATGATGTCCTTTGAAATACTAAAGCTTTTAATTTTGATGATGTCCAGTTTTTATTAATTTTTCTTTTGTTGTATATGTATCCTAGAAATCTCACTTTTGATACTGTCCTTAGGTCCATGTAAGTTCTAGGTTTTGGCTCAGAGATGGGGCAGTTCTGTTGGCAGGAAGCCCTAGTCCACGAGTTCATTAATTCTTCCCTAAAGTCCCTCTCCCGCCCTCACCTTCCATTCACCCCGTCACTCTCCTTCTCATTACTGTGTCCAGGCTCAAAGCAGCAGCTCCATGGGAAGGCCCCCGTTCTCCAGTTTCTCCCACTTTTGCATCCATTCCACATGCACCATCGTTCATGTTCCCATCACCCGGAGGGACCCCACTTCCAACCCGCTGCAGTGCATTTCTCCAGGGCAGCTCTCAGGGCACGTTGTCATCGCGCTCTGCCTTTATACCCGGAGCCTTCTCAGTCTCTTCACACACCGCTGGAGCCAGACCAGGCTCCTGTTACCCTTGAAACAGGCCACCTGCCCTCGCCAGGGGCCCATTGTCACTGAAATGTCCTGGCCTCAGTTGCTCTGGCTCTCCTGGTCATATTGACTCTGCCACTTACATGATATCTCCTGGGGCACACTCTGCCTGCCTGAGCTTATTTCCTCATCTGTAGAAGTGGGGCCCCTCCCCACCTCCTGAATGTCTCAGCAGCGTGAGCACTTCAGAAACCGGAGTCTCAGAGCATGCGAGAGCCTCAGTGACCTCCAGGCTCCCAGTCACGTGCATGTCAACCACCTGGTATCAATTGGTCAGAATTAGGTGCACAGGGACCATTTCCTTTTTTGCTTCCTCTTGTGGGGGTTGAAATTTCTCTTGATTGCTCAGTATCACAATAGTGGAAGCCTTTCATGACCCTTGTGATGAGTGATGGGGAAGTGGCAGGAGTTTTCCCAGCTCCAGAGTGACACTCGAGACCCCTCCCTGGCTGGCTCCTGCTACCATGGTCACCACTGTTTACACAGACCCTGCCCAGCCTTCCTGGGTGCAGGGTCCCATTGTTCCTCCTGCCTGCAGCGCCTGTCGCCCTCCTTTTATCGTCCTTCAGTCCACCCCTTCTCAGCTTGGCGGTGCCTTCCCAGACCTGCCCGGGGCTCCCTGGGCTGCCACTGCGTGCTGTCCGTTTTGCTGGAAGAGCACCTCGCTGTCTTTTCTGCTTGGAGACCTGGGAGTGCAGGAAGCATGTCATCTTCCTCTTTCAGGCCCCAAATCTGTGAATGTTGCTGGACCATAACAAATGATTGTTGAGGCCAGGCGCGGTGGCTCATTCCTGTAATCCCAGCACTTTGGGAGGCCGAGATGGGTGGATCACCTGAGGTTGGGAGTTTGAGGCCAGCCTGACCAACATGGTGAAACTCCATCTTTACTAAATACCGAGTTAGCCATGCGTGGTGGTGCATGCCTGTAATCCCAGCTACTTGGGAGGCTGAGGAAGGAGAATCACTTGAGCCCAGGAGGCGGAGGTTGCAGTGAGCCGAGATTATTCCACTGCACTCCAGCCTGGGCAACGAGTGAAACTCCGCCTCAAAAAAAAAATAATAAAAATAAAAAATAAATAAATGATTGTAGAGTGCATGTATGGTTAGAGATGTGCACTGCGGGGCAGGAAAGCTGCCCTTGAAAGTGCCACAGACCAACTGGTGGCATTTTGGAGAAAGTGGCATGAATCCCACAGTCCAGATTCTGGATCCAGATGCGAGCCCTGTGATTTCTGGGCTGCCTGAATCTTCTGACCCTCTGCTGCCTCATGTAGAATGAAGATGACAGTATCTACCTCCGGCACTTGTGGGGATTCAATGAGGAAAATGATGGTAAAAATGTCAAGTATGGTGTTCTAAACTTAGGATAGGATTAATACACATTGGCTAGTTCTTCAGAAATGGGAGATTCTGAATGTAGACACTGTGATTCCCAGTGGTGACAAATCCCAAATAAAAGTGAGAGATTGAGAAGTAGAAGTTACCTGTGTTGGGAGTGCTCCGATTTCTTCAGATTTTTAACAAGAATGTTTGCATAAAACTCATGTTCGTGAAAAACTTTCAGTAGCATGAGAAAATGGTTATGTTGTAAGAACCAAAAAAATAGGATTCAAAGCAGTAAGTACAGGCATGCAACCACTCACAACAAGCAGGAGCCTGTCTTTAATTTGTGTTGTTTGATTAGATAATCCGTTTACATGGCTGTGAATTCCAAAGGTACAAAATGTACTAGAACAGTGTGTCTCCTTCTGTCCAAACACTCAGCAACCCCTCTGGTAGGCAACATATATTACCAGTTTTTTTCCATCTTCCCAGAGATATTGTATGCATAGCACATATCCTGTTGATGGGTATATTCTGTTCACCCCAATACATTATAATGTAGAGCAGACAGCTCTAGCTCTCATCCCTGAGCATCCCAGCCAAGAGGCAAAAACCCCAAAGATGTTACTAAAATCCTTTTCTCTCAAGGGGGTGGTTTATACTGATGTTTTCATGCAGTCCGTTCAGTGGATGGATTTTAGTTTTTGTTTGTGTTTAAATTCTTCACCTTAAGGCTTTAAAACAGAGAAAAAGCAAAGCAGAAACCTTCAACCTGAGACCTCAATACACATGTCGCCCAGGCTGAAGTACAGTGGTGCGATCTCAGCTCAATGCAACCTCCACCTCCCGGGTTCAAGCAATTCTCCTGTCTCAGCGTCGTGAGTAGCTGGGATGCATGTGCCACCACACATGGCTAATTTTTGTATTTTTAGCAGAGATGGGGTTTCGCCGGGCTGGTCTCAAATCCCTGACCTCAGGTGATCCGTCCGCCTTGGCTTCCCAACGTGGTGGGATTGCAGGCATGAGCCACTGTGCCTGGCCTCAATGTACATTTTTAAAATCTAAATTCACTAGAACCCTTACAAAGGTTTCTAGTGGTTAAGAGGCTGGGATACCAGATTGGACAACCTGGACCTAAACTCTGACTCAACTGCTGTGTGACCTTGGGGGAGTTACTTAACCTCTCTGTGCCTTAGTTTCATCGTGAGGAAAATGAAGACAGTAAGAGTTCCTACCTCATAGGGTGGATATGAGGTTAAATGAGCAAATGTGGGAAACACTTAGAAGAGGATCTGGCACAGTTGGGAGTTTACTGTTGTCTTACCTGGCTCTGCTATTTAAATAGCTGCAAGATTGATATAGCCATTGTATTTTTCTGTTAACAGGGAAACTTGGACATTTGCATGTGTTTTCCAGGTCATTCCATTCTGGCGTCCTGTGATTCATAGTTTATGTCACTAGCAAAAGCCTATGTCTTGTGCACAGTAGGGATTGCTGACTTAGGGTGCTGCTGCTGGCCACTATTCCAGAACCTGGGATTGGGAGCAGAAACTTTGTCTCATGTTTTGACCCTAGGGTGGAAAAAAGACTAATGAGTCATAATGTTTTAGGCATAAGAAAGGATATTCTGGAGAGGAGTGAGATCTTTAAAAAAGTTCATAAAATTAGTAATTGATTATGCACGATGAAATCATGTTGTTATGTTCCAGAGATGACATATGTACTTGTATGTATGAGATTAAAGATGATGACAGATACTGACTCATGTCCACTGTGAAGGTGACCTTAACTTCCAGTGGCAGTGGAGCTATTTGGGTTGGACAAAAATGATTGTTAGCGATGTGAGATGCTGGGATTACAGCATCTCCCTTCCAGATTTCAAAAAGAAAATGCAGCTTCTTGCACTGGCCTGTGCCACTCACTCCTCCCAGCCGTGACTGGAGGACCTGACAAACGCCTTCAGGAACTACTAAACAATAAGTACTGAAGTCTGATGGCCCAGGGCACGGGGAAGCTCCCCTTCTCTGGGGCGCTGTTTGTCCTTGTTTGTGGGTGACACCTGGGTGGGATTCTTCTGCCAGGGAATAGGCTGAGGAAGGTGGGAGATTCTGGTTTCTATGGATACTGGGCTAGCTGGGATTTGCATAACAGTTCAGAGAACAGACAGTCTGGGAACAATGTGGACCCAGGAGGAACATAAAGGCACATGGAAACGAGTTGGAGGGTCTGGGCAGCCGTGTTGCATACAGCCCCCTTCTAGGGACACGAATCTGTGTCTTCCCCTGCTCTCTGGATAGGCAGCAGTGTGGAGCCCCGAGGATGGAGGGAGGCTGTGTGTGAGCAGTGCCCCAACCAGGGTATGGCACATACTTGGGGCTCAACAAATATTGGTGCTTTTTACTCTCCACCCCCTCTTAAGTTGGCTATGGGCATGCGAAACCTCCCTTGTATACTTAACAAAGCATCTCATGTAGGCTCTATTGTAATCCCTACTACCTGAGCACCGTGTGAGATAGGCTCCAAAAAGGGGTCAGAGGGCTTGTTCAAGATCACAGGACTAATCAGTGACAGAGCTGAACCTCAGACCCTTGTCTCCTGGTGTTACTGTCCCTAGATCTCAAAAACATCTGGGTTTGCAGCAGTAAATGTGGGATAATCCAGGCAGTTCAGTTGATGAGGGGCTGAACTAAGATAGGGGGTGTGGGGGTAAGGCAGGGGATGTGAGGAGAAGTGGGTGGTTAGAAATCCTGGTGGAGGTGGGATTACCAGGCAGACCGTGTACAGACTGGACTGGGTGAAGAAAAGAGGCTGCCAGGTTTCTGTCCTGAACGACCGGTGCTGGTCACTGGGACGTGGTGAGGTCAGTGCAGTGTTTGGGGACATTGGGTGGAATGTCCCCAAAATAATTGCAGGGAAGGCCATTAGAGAGCTCTGGAGTCCAGGATCCGCACTGGAGATATGGAGTCGTGTGGCACAGGCACATTTTAGATGGCGGGCTGAGGATTCAGGTTATAGACCTGTGAGGAGTGAATAGAGGCAGAATTGCAACCAAAGGAAGGCGGCGTAACAGATGCAAATATAAACACGTTGAACAGCAGTGCCAAAAGACCCCGAATTCAGGTACAATGGGGATGGAAAGTAACACATCGACTCGTTTAAGGCAGCATACAGCCTGCAGCCCCCAGCATGGCTTTGCCCAGTACCAGGGAAGACAGAAGCAAAGACGAAAACAGCGATGACCAACAAAAAGTGATGGATGGCCAACCTGCTGGCAGAAATTGGGGAGGATTTCCCCTAACTATGAAGCCCATGGAGCCTGAGTTCCAGCAGCCACCCAGACACATCGAAAGGTGCTTTGTCCCTTCCTCCCTCTTCCCTGTCTACACCGAGGATCAGACACCACTGAGGTTTCGATGTTGGACCTTTGGGGTCTAAAGAGGTGGTCTGGGTGCTGCAGAGTCGTGCTTCCGGGTTACTCCTTGCAACATCCCCTTTTGCTCTCGGAGAGCCTGGTGGGGCCCCAGGGACATCTGCAGCATGTGATGGGCGGTTACTGAGCTTGACATTTGTTGAGTGAATGCCTAAACAATTGAATCAACCCCCAGGGAGAAAGCGAATTTGGAAAATGTGAAAGGGAAATAAATCTTGGAGCCCCCAAATCACCAAGCTAAAGGGCAAAGTCAAGCTGGGAACTGCTTAGGGCCAACCTGCCTCCCACTCCGTTCAAAGTCACCCCTCTGCTCACTGAGATAAATGCATATCTGATTGCCTTCTTTGGAGAGGCTAATCAGAAACTCAAAAGAATGCAGCCATTTGTCTCTCATCTACTTGTGACCTGGAAGCCCCCTCCCTGCTTGAGTTGTCCCGCCTTTCCGGACAGAACCAATATACACCTTACATACATTGATTGATGTCTTATGTCTCCCTAAAATGGATAAAACCAAGCTGTGATCTGACCAACTTGGGCACATGTCATCAGGACTTCTTGAGGTTGTGTCACAGGCGCACATCCTCAACCTTGGCAAAATAAACTTTTAAATTAACTGACACTTGTCTCAGATATTTGGGGTTCACAGAAACAAAAATTGAGGCTGTGAGATCTAGCCATTCTCCTGAGCATCAGGGCATTATTTTAATTAAGGGAGTTTCCTGACATGTCCTAACTCTCTACTGTTCTCCAGCTGCTTTTTGAAGTGGCCAGGAATACAGTTTTCTTCTGTCCTTCATCCTACCGTCACACACATCCGTGTGAACAGACCACCAAACAGGCTTTGTGTGAGCAGCAAGGCTGTTTATTTCACCTGGGTGCAGGCAGGCTGAGTCCGAAAAGAGAGGCAGTGAAGGGAGATAGGGGTGGGGCCGTTTTATAAGATTTGGGTAGGTAAAGGAAAATCGCAGTCACAGGGGGGTTGTTCTCTGGCGGGCAGGGGTGGGGGTCACAAGGTGCTCAATGGGGGAGCTTTTGAGCCAGGATGGGCCAGGAGAAGGAATTTCACCAGGCAGTGTCGTCAATTAAGGCAGGGACCGGCCATTTTCACTTCTTTTGTGATTCTTCACTTGCTTCGGGCCATCTGGGTATATACGTGCAGGTCACAGGGGATACGATGGCTTAGCTTGGGGTCAGTACCCATCCTAGCGACTGCAAGCTCCAGGAAGCAACTGGGCAGAGAGGAGGGGTTCCTGGTGGCAACATGGTGCATCCTGGGAGGTGGAATTCCTACAGGACAGTGCGGCAGGGATAGGAAGCACCTTTTCCAGTGTGCATGTGGGTTTGTAGTTTCTTGTTCTGTGTTTTTGTCAGTCCTTGTTTTCATAGTTTCAGGAGAGCTATAGGCATAGAAGATTTCGCCTTCAGACAGCAGAGCCACCCCACTTTGATGCTGAGAGAGGCTGGGAGGGTGCTGGCAGCTGGGTCACCCCAACCACTGTTCGTTGTACCCGTCTCATCTCCTGTGTGGATTTTATGTGGAGCTGAGGGAATTTAGGATTTAGGTTTCACCTCCTTTGGTATTGAGTCTATTAATTAAAAACAACAGACTCGGCGCAGTTGCTCACATCTGTAATGCCAACACCTTGGGAGGCCAAGGAGAGAGGATAACTTGAGCCCAGGCATTCCAGACCAACCTGGGCAACAAGCGAGACCCCGTATCTCCAAAAATTTTTTAAAAAAATTAGCTGGGCATGGTGGTGTGTGTCTGTAGTCCCAGGTACACGAGAGGCTGAGGTGGGAGGATCTCTTGAGCCCAGGAGTTCGAGGCTGCAATGAACTGTGATTACACCACTGGACTCCAGCCTGGGCGACAGAGTGAGACTCTGTCTCTTAACATAAATAAATAAAATAAAAACAACATGGGGGCATGACAAAATACCACAGAACAAAGGGGAGGAATTATCCTGAAGATTCTGTGGAAAAAAATAATCTCTTTAAAAGGCCATCTGCCGTACCTGGAAGGAAGCTTTGGCATCCTTAATAAGGAGTCGTCTCTTTAAGCAGGAACAGACAGAGGAAGAGGACAGGAGGCTGAGTATGAGAAGGGAGTGAGTGAGATAGAGCAAAACTGCAAGGAAACTGAGACGATCACAGCGGACTTGAAACTCATAGAAGAGACAGTCAAGAACAGAGCTGTAACCAAGACAGAAAAATGGAGTAAGCGACATGGAAGACAAATTTGAGAAACATTGCCAGAAGACAGGGAAAGGGGAAAAAGAGGAGGGGAGGGAAGGGGAGGAGAGGGAGGGCAGAGGAAGGATTAAAATCTAACAAAAATTATAGGGAAAAAAAAGAACAAATTAAAACTGAAATGACTCACAGAATTGCAGATTGGAAGTGCTTGTCACATTCCAAACAAATTCATGGCAAATACTTTGAATTATAGGATACAAAATAAATTATAATAACATCCAGGACTACAAAGCAAAACAACACAACACAACAAAAACCTAGCAATTACCAAGGAATAAAAATCAGTCTGCTTTGCCAAAAGACAAATGGGAAAATATGTACAGAATTTTGAGAAAGATTGTGAATCATCTGGAATTTTGTATCCAGACAAGTTGTGCAAAGGTAAAATAAATGACATTTTCAAAATGCAAGGATTCAGAAAATATGCCATAAGTGAACCCCACTTGGAATAATTTGATTGAATATGTGTTATATTGCAAATGTCAAAAGTTCTTGGAAGAGATGATATATAATGTTAAATAGAATTTGACAACAGTGAGCATATTATATAACTCCAGATTATAGTAACCAAACCCAGAAAATTTGGAGGCAAGGGAAGTAAAGTTTCTTAAATCCCCATATGGAGGAAAAGAGGTGGGAAGGAACAGAATTCTTTTTTAAAGTATTGTTTTATTATGTATTTCTGATATTGAAACAAGTATATGTTGAAAGGTTGCTTTCAGGGACCACTGAAACACTAAGAGACTTTTAAAACAGCATATATTTCTTCCAAAACATAAAAAATAGAGAAGGAAAAAGATAGTCTATGCAGAAAGAATGACAACAAATGAAACAGTCATAAAAGAAAATGTCATCATTGCTATGCCAGCAGATACACATTATCTAAATATTCTTATTAAAAACTAAGATTCTCAAATTTTAAAAAACCTATAATTAACTTCCGATAAAAAATATCTCAAACTAAATGACCAACTGAATCACAGTACCAAGGAGTCTGGTTTCTAACAAAACAGATCCAAACAAAACAGGATGGTGATAATTTCCGGCAGGAATTCAAAGGAAAAGGGCAAAATGAGATATAAAGAGATGTTTTTCCCTGGAAAATAAAAAGCCATCAAATACCTGAGGCAAGTTCTTTGATATACACTGAAAGTTTGGTGGTGTAATGATTACCTAGAAACTCAATAGAATCAACTGATAATAAAAGACTTGGTGAAGTGAATTCAAAGGACATTAATTTATAAATATGAACACTTGATACCAGCAATATTCAGGAAGAAAATATGCTGGAAATAGGACTCCATAATAGCAACCGAAATATAAAACTACCTTGAATTAAATTTTAAAACAGAACTATAAAACTTTACTGAAATCTAAAAAACTAATTAGAATAAGCAGTCATAACTGGAAATACCTAGAGGTCTGGTTTTAAATTAGACAAAGTGATTTTTATTTAATTTGGAATAACAAAGCAAAATATTTTTAGGAAAGCAATAATTTCACTAACATGTATCTTTTTTTTTTTTTTTTTTTTGAGATGGAGTCTGGCTCTGTCGCCAAGGCTGGAGTGCAGTGGCGTGATCTCGGCTCACTGTAAGATTTATCTTAAGGAAATATTCAGATATCAGGACAAGAAAATATGTACAAAAGATCGATCATTCAACATGGAATTATTTAAAATAGAAAATAGTTGAACCTAATCTAAATATCCAACAGTAGGGGAAGAGTTCGGTGCATTATTCCATGTGCTGGAATGCTACGAAGCCACTTAAAAAACAAAATTAAAAAAACAAGAATATTTAAAGACATAAGGAAATGCTTACTTGGCTAAAGCCAAACCCAAAACTATAGTCAATGCGATGCCAAATTTGTAAATCTATCATATTTTAGATACTGTTAGCCATGGATATCTCTGGATGCTGTTTACACGTTTGTTGACCCCTATCCCCACCCCTCGTCCCCCGCCACTCCTCCTGTTTTCTAGAATGAGAAGCGTGACATTTATAGTGAGAAAGGGTCGCGGTGTGAAGACGCCAGTCGGTTAGGTTTGGTTTAGTACGTGCTTCTTGGTGCCCTGGACACAGGGTTTTGTTTTAAGAGCTGCGAGGCTATAAGGATGGCTCACCACAAGCGAAAGCGGGCGTAACCCCTGGGCTGGGTCCCAAGAGAGGGGAAGAGAAAAATATGGGGACAAGGGAAGTCGCCGCCTTGACTCATTAGCAGGACGCAGTCACCTGCTGAGAAACAAGCGGCGAAGTTCCCCAGAGAGAAACTGGTGACGCCCTGGAAGAGAGGTGCTGGGGGAGGAACTAGAGTGGGAAGGGGCCCTCGCTAGGCACAGCCTAGAAGGTCCGGGTGTGCAGGGCGGGCGCCCACGGAGCCCAGCCGGCCGCATATAGAACAGCAACTACTACTACCCAGCGGGTGCAGGAGGCTCATTAAGGCATCCGGGGCTTAAGAAACTTCGTCGGCAGGGGCGCCGCTATTGGCTCCCGCGACTGGCATGATGTCACTGTCATCCAATCTGAACTCAGTTGCTCCTCCCAGTCTAATGAGTTAATTAGGAGTTAATTAACTCTTCCTAAGCCATAGGGGCAACAAAAACAACCCTCCTCAACTCTTGGCTGTACTTTGCCAGATAGAGGAATAAGAAGGTGGAAATGGAAATAAACTGAATAAGAGCAGACGGGCAGGTTTTATAGATACAAGGTGTGTGTATATATATATACACACCTTAAATCTATATAACTATATGGTGTATATAAATATATTTACATATATACCATACATAAATTTATATAAATATATATTTACATATGTCATATAAATTTATATATAATTTATATAAATATATTTAACTATATAAGTATAGTTAAATACACATACTATATAAACCATATATAAAGTATACCATATACCATATGTACATTATAATATATACCATATATTTATACATAAAGTAATGTATGTTCACTCAGAAATATGTATAAGGAATCACCCAGAATTCCACCATCCAGAGTTAATACTATTAAACATTTTTATGCAGTTTCTTTTTATATGTTTAAACTCAAAAGTGTGAGATTTGTACAGAAATTAGATCACACTACATTTTTGTAGCCCTTTTATTCATTTACTGTTTTCTTTGCTATTTAATATCTTCAAATGTGTAGGATTTAGTGGCTGTAAACCTTTTCAACTAAATAGACATTCCATAAATGTACCATTTTCCTTTATGGAAATCTATGGCATCAGTTTTACTGGCTCCAGTGATTTGTGCTGAGTATATCATAATTGACTTCTAAAATTTCCAGGACAAGTCTGCGTACGGTGGCTCACACCTGTAATCCCAGCATTTTGGGAGACTGAGGCAGGTGGATCACCTGAGGGCAGGAGTTCGAGACTAGCCTGGCCAACATGGTGAAATCCCATCTCTACTAAAAATACAAAAATTAGCTGGGCATGGTGACACGTGCCTGTAATCCCAGCTCCTCGGGAGGCTAAGGCAGGAGAATCACTTGAACCTGGGAGTTGGAGGTTGCAGTGAGCTGAGATCATGCTACTGCACTCCAGCCTGGGAGAGAGAGAGCGTGAGACTCTGTCTCAAAAAAAAAAAAAAAAGAAAAAATCCTACCAGGTCCCCATTATAAGCAGTACTGCAATTGACACACTTACACATTTGCATATACATTGTATTTTAGGAGTCCTGTTCAATTAGGATAAATTCCTAGAAAGAAAACTCCTGTGTCAAAGATGAAAATAAATGTCAGGCCCTTCTGTCCAAGATGGTAGACTGGACCCAGTTTTCCCTCCTCTTTCTGAGACACCATAACAAAGTTAGTAAAGTTATAAACCCACAACAACAAAGTCAATGGACCATGATGGGGAAGAAATTTGACAATGTCTTTTTCTGATTCTGGTCAATTTTCATAATCTCCCTAAGAAACAGAGACCCAACATGATATAGGTCCTCAGCACTGTAGGCTCCTCCTCTACAGAATCCCATGTAACCTCCCTCAGAGTCCATGAAGGTGGGTCTTAAATTACAGTGGTCTGGGTTCTAACAGCTCATCTGGGGGATAGGTGTTCAAAACTTGAAATGCATTACCCAGGAGATAGTAAGTTTGCTTCTATATTACTGCGGAATAACTCCATCTACAGCTTTTGTCCCCAAGAGTACTCTTCTTTGTTTCCTTCTTCCTGGGATGTTTCCTACATTCTGGGGAAATGTAGGAAAATCCCCTGCTGGATGAATCCCCAATACCTGCACTGCCCCTGGGTTTCTGTTGAAATGCTCCACCAGTCCAAGGAAAAAAATGAAGCAGACAGAGACAATGCACTGTCTTCCTTCTTTCTTCTCTTTGGACTTTTGAAGAGCTGTGGTGATCGTCCTTGAAAGGGGCCTTTGATAGGGTCAGCCCCCTCATCTTACAGTCTGGGAGCATGAAACCCACTTCCTTTCTCCGTCCCAGACAACACCTAGGACCTCAAGTTCTGCAGCCAAATCCTCAGGCCCAGGTTGGGATAGCCAAGGGCAGTCTGTTTCCTGTTTATTTATTTGTTTGTTTATGTTTTTTTCTTTTTTCATGACTTCCCAAATTTCACTGTGTTTGAGCCTCTGCCAGACACTGAGATACATGCAGAGGATAAGAGGATAACAGGACATGGTCCTCGAACTTGAGAAGCTCATAGTCTAATGGGAGTAAAAGATATTGTGCAAGTGCAGGGACAACATTCGGTTCAAGAACTGAAAGGAACAGTGGAGTGGTGTGGGGAAGGCGGGGCTTCCTGTGAGGAGGAAGGCAGGATGAGTAGAAGAGAAGGAGCATGAGGTAACGTCTGCCCCGTCTAGGCTGTACACTCCGTGAAGGCTGACACACAACCATGAATTTTACTTTCATAATATCAACCGACATAAAGTATTTACTCCTGGGTCCAGTGCAACATAGAGTCTTGCAGTCAGAAAACTCCAATTCATCATTTGCCCCCACCATATAGCCATGTGACCTTGGCCAAATTAGTTAACCTCCCTGAGGCTCAGCTTCCTCATGTGTAAACCGGTAATAGTCATTCCCACCAGATAGGTTTATTGTGGAAAATCTATGTCAAGAACTTAGCAGAGGACCTGGCCTGTGGAAGAATCGGTGTCTAGCAGCTATTGTTGTTATTGTTTCAGGCTAAGATTCTAAGAAAACAGGACCCACCCCTGCCACAGTCTAAAGTGAGGAGTGGGACCCCAAATCAGGGTATCCAAGGAAGGCTGATAGCCTGTTTTGCAAATCTCAGTGGACTTCCCTCTTCAGCCTATAAGAAGTTAGAAAATCAAAGGCAGAGCTGAGGTTAGAAGGTGGATTTCTTTTCTTTCCTTTTTTCTTTCTTTTTTTTTTCTCTCCTTTTTTTTTTTTTGAGTCTCACTCTGTCTCCCAGGCGGGAGTACAATAGCGTGATCTTGACTCACTGCAACCTCCGCCTATGGCGTTCAAGCAATTCTCCTACCTCAGCCTCCCGAGTAGGTGGGATTACAGGTGTGCACCACCACACCCAGCTAATTTTTGTATTTGTAGTAGAGATGGGGTTTCACCATGTTGGCCAGGCTGGTCTCGAACTCCTGACCTCAGGTGATCCACCTGCTTCAGTCTCCCAAAGTGCTGGGATTATAGGCGTGAGCCACCGCGCCCAGCGAGGGTGTTGTTGGTATGCTGTGATCTCATCCTTCCTCCCAGTCCCACCATTCCAATTCCTTCCCACCCCAAGTCCAAGCTTCCACAACCATGAAGAATGAAAGACGTGTCTTTCTCTTCCTCCAACATGAATGCACTACCGGAATACTTGCTATGTGGCCCCTGGAGCTGGGAGGTCACAGTGGGCCACCATCTGACCATTGCTTGAGCAATTCAACAGAGAGTGTCCATGCTTGGCTGACTGCTCTGATGGCAGATGAAAGGGAGGCTGCTGCGTCAGGGACAGTCTGCCAGCTTTGTCAGAACAAAGGGCATGTGACAATGCCCTAAGAAGCAGATGTGGCTTGTGTGTAATCCCATCACTGTGGGAGGTTGAGGTGGGAGGATCACTTGAGCCCAGAAGTTCGAGGCTACAGTGAGCGATGATCACACCACTGCACTCTAGCCTGCATGATAGTACGAGACCCTGTCTCTAAAAAATATTTTTTTAAGTAAATAAAAATAAGAAATGGGTGGCAGGTGGAGGGAGGCTCTTTGAAGAACTCTTCAAAGTGCTACAAGGGGAAAAGTAAGCTCTAAACACCTACAAGGCCCAGAGAATGCCAAGGTCATCATCATGACCATCACAGCCTTGGACGACCTTTCTTTCCCTCACTCTCCTTCCTGTATCCCCATTCTGGCAGATGGGCCAAGAGGGGCAGAAAAGGAGCTGACGCCACCCGCAAACATGCCCAGGCTGGAGGGGGGCCAGAGTGGTAACGTCAGAGTCAGAAGTGTCCATGGGATATATTGATCATTGAACTGAAGCTGCTTTGGGGACTGAAAAGATGATATTCCATTATCTGATTGAAACAAGAAGAGTCAGGCAGGCCAGGCACGGTGGCTCACCCCTATAGTCCCAACATTCTGGGAGGCCGAGGCAGGAGGATTGCTTTAACCCAGAATTGAAGACTAGCCTAGGCAACTAAGTGGGACCCTGTCTCTACAAAAAATACAAAAATTAGCTGGGTATGGTGGTGTGCACTTATAGTCCAGCTACTTGGGAGACTGAGGCAGGAGGCTTGCTTGAGCCCAGGAGGTCGAGGCTGCAATGAGCGTCATCCTGCCACTGCACTCCAGCCTGGGCAACAGAGCAAGAGACTCTGTCTCAAAAAAAAAAAAAAAAAAATTGCTGTGCTTGCTTGAATTTGGTGTATGTATATCTGAAACTGGTTTTGAACCCACTGAGCAGAGCGAGGCCGACCCTAAACTACAAAGGAAGAGGCATGAGAGTCACAGCAGCGTTTTGTTAGCAGTCACAGCGGATTGTATGCGTTTCTTCCTATTCCACCCCTTTTTAAAACCTACTTTATGATTTTCCCTCCCTACTGTCCTTAAATCTAAATCCTAGGGGGCTGGGGAAGGTGGACCAGTCCGGCCCCTTCCTCATCAAGTGCTCCTGAGTGCGGCAGGGAGGGAATGTGCTGGGTGACTCCAGAGCTGATTCCAGATCCCTGGTTCCAGCACCTTCAGCACAGAAAAGCATGCAGCAGATAGAACTGGACAGCTGGGGAAGAGGTGGCCCTCTTTCCTTCCTCCCAGTCTCTGGCCCTTTTGACAACCCATGTTAAAAGACTCATTTGTTCACACCCTGCTCTGACATCTCTAGGGGTGTTCAGCCCCTGGGGATTCTGCAATGGGGAGAGGCAGCTGTAGTGCTAGAGGTCAGGATACTCATAAGGCAAATTGTTTTCCCATCCCCAGCTTGCCTAACCCAATTAAAATGTTCCACCACTGGCAATGAACTTAGGTTCAGGCATTTTTGTAATGAGCACATTACCGTTTGCTTTTTAGTTCCTGACCCTGATGGAGCACACATGTGGGGTGTCTGCTGGGCTCTCCGTTACCCTCCCCCCAGAACAGGACCCCTACCCCATACAGATTTGCACAATGCAGGCCACCCCCTGGTCAAAATCCTTGGCAGCAGACACACACATCTGACCTAAAGTGAGCCAGACGGATTCTCTTGCCTGGACATTCTGAAAGCAGGATGGAGAGAGGGCTAGCAGAGAGGGGATGTGTCTTGGAGATGGAAGATGCAGATGCAGATGCAGAAAAAGGTGGGGGTGAGGGGGTGAGGG
>NW_012115522.1:4172107-4181266 GCF_000951035.1 Colobus angolensis palliatus
AGAGAGAGAGAGAGAGAGAGAGAGAGAGAGAGAGAGAGAGAGAGAGAGAGCTGCTGCTGATTCCTGATTCCAGCCAGCTGTCCTTTTTGTGTTGGTTTGTTTGTGATATCTTTCTTGAATGAATTTCCTGTTTTTGCTTATGGTAATTTGGAGTAGATTTCTGTTAATTTGCAGCCAAATGAACTCTAAATAAGATGCAACCTGGTACTAGGAAATGAAGCCGCACATAACCATGTAACTGACCTGTTTCAGGGCGCGGAGACAATAGGATCCCATCATTCTGCGATGGGGGAAGCTGGCTGCCTGTCAGTGATATACAAACGGAAACAGCTGGTGAAATCAGTGTTGCTGGTTTTTGGAACTTGGACAGTTTTTCTACTGAGACGGAGGCTTTAGGGGATTGTAAGGCCATGTTGAAGGATGTCAGGCCGTGCTGGTGACTGGGATTTCAGTAAAGTGCATGGGGTCAAGTCTGAGGCTGTTGGGCTTAAAGTGGATGGGGAAAACCAGGAAAACTAGGTCAGTTATGCAAACTGCTCCTGAAGTCCTTTCTGCTCATAGTATAGGATCTGAGACCACTTAGGGTCAATTCTCGAAGTTAATCACAGGACTCACAGAGCTGCAGCAGTTACACTCTGCAGCAACCTACATCGAGAACTAAATTTGGTGCACCAATTATGAAACAGTGAGGTTCTGGCACTTGGAATAAGGACATTCAGGAAAGGCCAGGGGAGCTGGGAAACCCTGAATCTTCCAAACTTCTTCTGGTCCATTTTTCTGCACCCTCTTGCTGGACAAGATGGGGGGGTGCCTCCCACTGTGAAGCACCCTTTGGAACAAGGTTTGGGATGATCTACAAGCTAACAAGGTGAAGGTGGCCTTTCCCAACTGCCCTTCGCACCCTAAGGCGAAATCCATTAAGCGGAGAACCTGGGCCCTCCGCCTTCTTTCTAAGAAACTGCAACCCCACAGGCAGGGCCCAGCTCGGCTGCTCAGCTTCGCAAGCTGTCTAGAAACAGCTTTCAACAAATGGAGTCTCCCTAAATTAAATCGACAGGCTGCCCGTTAAGGTTTTATAGGTGCTGTGCTGCCAAAAAAAACCTCAAGACTGGAGAACAGGGTCTTTAGATCAACACAAACGAACCACACACAGGGCGCCTTCATCCCTCAGGCAAGCTGCAGGCCAAGCCCGAAGGCTGCCAGCTGCCTTCAGAAGGTATCACATGACCACAGTCGTTTTCTTCTCAGTCTCCTTTCGAGGTGGGCCTGGAGGACCCTGGACAAGGGCAATATCCCTGTGGGCAGAGCCTACAGTGGTTTTCTGGCTCACCAAGGAACTCTCTTGGTTGTCAGCTGGAGTCACCATGCAGGGGGCCACAAGCTTCGTCGTGTGTCCTGTGGGAGGCAGTTCACACTTTACACTGTGACTGCCTGATGAGCTCTTCCTGCCCAATGCACAGACAAAAGCAATTCCTGGAGACCATGGAGTTTAATTGACCTGAGGCCTGTCATGCCGTGGGGGAGACAGAGTTCTTACTCAAATCAGTCTTCCTGAGCATTTAGAGGCTAGGGTTTATCAAAGGCAGTTTGAAGGAAGGGGTGGAGGTAGTGAGGCAACGGGTGGTTGCTGCTGATTGGTTGGGGGCGCGATCATGGGGCATGGGAAGTGTTCCTCCTGCACACTGAGTTGCTTCTGGGTGGGGCCGCAGGAGCAGTTGGAGGGCCCAGGTGGGGCCACTGGTTATCAGATGCGCAAAAAACCTGAAGAGATAACTCAAACGGCCAATCTTAGGTTCTCCAATAGTGATGTTACTTGCACCAGAGACTGGGGATGTTGCATATCGTGTGACCTCCGAAATAATGGCTGGCAGTCGTTTATGTCTGCACCTTAGCCGAATTCAGCCTCCTCTCCTCCTCCTAGCCTGGTGATCTCTCATTAACTTTACAAAGGCTAAAGTTTTGGGGAAGGGCTGTTATTATTTAAACTTTATTATTTATTGATTATTATTTGAACTGTAAATTAAATCTCTCCTAAAGTTAGCTTGTCCTAAGCCTGGAAATAATGAAGGGCAGCTTGAAGGCCAAAGGCAAGATGGGTTTTGGCTAGATCAGATCTCTCCCACTGCCATAATTTTCTCACTGATAATAATTTTTGGAAAGGTGGTTTCAACACCATAGCCTGCCCGGGGCTTCTGTCTTGAGGGTCCTTCCTTCTTTATGTTTAAGTGGGAAAGCTTTGTGGCTACTGGCCAGCCTCTCTCCCAGTGTTCCGTATCAGGTGGGTTATAGATGGTGGGCTTTTGTCATTTGCTTTAGAGACCCATCCATCTGGGACTGATCTGGAGGAGAAAGGGGCATTGCCTGGGATCAGGACCTCAGCTCTGTGTAGAAAGGAGGAAGTGACCGTATTCCCGGAGGCAGTTACATCTGTACTGTGCGACCCCACTGCCATGGGAAGAGGCATGGACTCCAGGCTTAGGCAGGGTTAGTGGATTTTGTTTTCCTGAGAGCTTTGAACTGAATCCAAGAGAAGGCTAATGGGTTTCTCTGTGTGGCCCAACTACAACGAACGCTAGTACCACCAAAAAGCACTGGCATCCTTCATGGCTGTGAGGCAGCCACATGCAGGAGCAGCACAGAAGGTGGTCTGCAAAGATGAATGACGCAGCTTTGCAGAGAGAGGAGAGAGATGCAGAGAAATACAGAGGGAGAGAGAGAGAAAGAGAGGGAGAAAGAGGGGGAAAGAGAAAGAAAGGGAGAGAGAGAGGAAGAGAGAGAGGGAGAGAGAAAGGGAGAGAAAGAGGGAGAGAGAGAAAGGGAGAGAGAAAGGAGAGAGAGGGAGAGGAAGAAAGGGAGAGAAACAGGGAGAGAGAAAGAAAGAAAGAGGGAGAGAGAAAGAGGGAGACAGAAGGAGAGAGAGAAAGAGGGAGAGAAAGAGAAAGAGAAAGAGAGAAAGAGGGAGAGAGAAAGGGAGAGAGGGAAAGAGGGAAAGAGAAAGGGAGAGAGAAAGAGGGAAAGAGAAAGAAAGGGAGAGAGAGAAAGAGGGAAAGGGAAAGAAAGGGAGAGAGAGAAAGAGGGAGAAAGGGTGAGAGAGAAAGAAAGGGAGGGAGAGAGAAAGAGGGAGAGAGAGAACAAAAGAGGGAGAGAGAGAAAGAAGTAACTGACTCATGATTGCTTTCCTGACTCTTCTTTTTTGGAAAGAATCCTCTGTTTTGGGTTCCATAAATTATTCCCAACTCCCCTTTTCTCCCCTTTTCTTTTCTGGTAACTATTTATTTTGAAATAATTAGAGATTCAGAGGAAGTTGCAAACATAGTATAGAGGGGTCCCACCTACCCTCTATTCAGTTCCTCCCATGGTTACATTTTATAAAACTGTGGTACAATGTCAAACCAAGAAATGGGTGCAATGTGTTTCTATAGTTCTATGTCATTTTATCCCATGTGTAGACTGGTGTAACTACCACCACAATCAAGACACACAACTGTTCCATCCCACAAAGATTTTCTTTTTGCTCCCCCTTTTAGAGTCATCCTTCCTCCTTTCCACCACTCCTAGCTCCTGGCAACTACCAGTCTGTTCTCCACCTCTATAATCTTGTCCTTTTGTGAATATTCTATCAATGGAATCATACACTTTGTGACCTTTTGAGACTGGCTTTTTTTTTTTTTTTTTTTCTCGGTTTGATTCCCTTGAGATCCACTCAAGTTGCTGTGTGTGTCAGTAGTTCATCCCTTTTTATTACCAAATAGCATTCCATGGTATGGATAAACCACAGTCTGTTTATCCATTCACCTACTGTACGTGTTCTTTCAAAAATGTCTGTTCAAATCATTTCCCCATTTTTAAACCAGATTTTTTTTTTTTCTTTTTTTTTTTTTTTTTTCTCGGTTTGATTCCCTTGAGATCCACTCAAGTTGCTGTGTGTGTCAGTAGTTCATCCCTTTTTATTACCAAATAGCATTCCATGGTATGGATAAACCACAGTCTGTTTATCCATTCACCTACTGAGGGGCACGTTGGTTATTTCCAGTTTGGGGCTTTTATGAATAAAACTGTGATGAATATTTGTGTACAGCTTTTTGTGTGAATATATTTTCATTTCTCTTGGAATCATGCCCAGGAGTGCAATTGCTTGGTGATCTGGCAAGTATATGTTTAGTTAAGAAACCCCCAAACAACTTACCAGAATGGTTGTACCATTTTCCGTTGCCACCAGCAATGCATGAGCTATCTAGTTTCTGTGCATTCTCACCAGTATTTGGTATTGTCACTATTTTTTTTCTTTTAATGAATAGAGACAGGAGTCTCACTATGTTGCCCAGGCTGGTCTTGAACTCCTGAGATCAAATGTCTAGGCCTCCCAAAGTGCCAGGATGACAGGTGTGAACCACTATGCCTGCCTACTGTTTTTTGTTTTGTTTTGTTTTTTCTGAGACTGAGTCCTGTCTGTCTCTAAGGCTGGAGTGCAGTGGCACGATGTCAGCTCACTGCAACCTCTGCCTCCTGGCTTCAAGTGATTCTCCTGCCTCAGCCTCCCAGTTAGCTGAGGTTACAGGCACGTGCCACTGCACCTGGTTAATTTTTGTATTTTTATTAGAGATGGGGTTTTGCCATGTTGGCCAGGCTGGTCTCCTACTCCTGACCTCAAGTGAGGCCTCATCATGGTCTTAAATTGCACTTGCCTTATGGTAGTAATGTTGAATATTTTGATATGTTTGCTATCTGTATATCCTCATTGGTGAAACATCTCTTCATATCTTTTGCCCCTTTTCTAATTGGATTGAATGGGTTTTGTTTGTTTTTGTTTCTTAAATTTTTTTGTTGTTGTTGAGACAGGGTCTTGCTATGTTGCCCAGGCTGGTCTTGAACTCCTGCACTCAGCAGTCCTTCTGCTTTGGCCTCCCAAAGTGCTTGGATTATAGGTGAGAGCCACCGTGCCTAGTGAATATTTAAAATTTGTTTTACTGTTAGATTTTAATATAAATTGTCTTTTTTTTTTTTTTAAATAAACAACCTTGGAATGTGCTTCTGTTACTTGCAAACCTAAGATTCATTTACACTCTGCTCTTATATTTAATGACATCATAATAATAGCTAACATTTACTGAGCCCATACTTTGTGCCAGGCACTGCTCTAAGTGATTTGCAGGTTTTAGCTCACTTGATAAATATTGCTTTTATAAACATCATATGTTGTGGTTATAAATATTAACCGCCATTACAATTTAGTTAACAAATCTAACCATGGGCATAAACAAACAGCTCTAGCAATCCGGCTTGGCTTGGCTTCAAATCGGTTGAGTTGATTTGTGTTTTAATTGGTTGAAGGAAAATCTAAGCCACTAGTGTCTCCAGAGCATGTGAGTCAGGAGAGCCACTCTTCAGGTGACATAACAGAGTTCACATTTTTAAAACTACACAGTGCAAACATGTTTTTACTTGTTTCAAGTCAATAACTGATAATGTTCAATTCAACAAATTCTACAGAAGAAAATCCCACAAACTGCAATTTCCCATTGATAAATTCTCATTGATGTTCCATAGTTTTTACAAACCACATCGGTGTGAGTGGAAGAGAGACGCATGTATAAATTAGATACTATGAATTCCCATGTGAGACTCCACCTTTTCTGAGGGTTGGGAAGAAATCCTAGGCTCCATGAGGGTCCTCAGGGTGACTTCCCAGCTGGTCTTATGGTAGAACTACCTCCGAGAAGGGCAGGGGCCCCTTCCTTTGTGCCTGAGAGGCTGTGAGTGTGAGTTATTGTATGAAGTCAAGTCACTGAGCAGTGGCTGCCCTGGGATTCCTGGGCAGAGATATAGGAATCGGGTCCACATGGTGCAGCCAGGCAATGCGTGGGGATTCAGGGAATGGCTGCACACACCCTGCCCAAGTATTGTTGCTGTAGTGCAACTTGGGCTGTGAGAGGTGGTGTCTGCAGAGGTGATGTTGCTGATCTGTGCGGTGTGGGACCTATGCTCCGTTGATTGAAGTCCAGCATTTGAGTGGATTGATCACAAGCAACAGGTCTAACCCGAAGTTGACTTGGCAGGTCCAGGGCCAGCCCACCTTTCTCAACAACGCTCACAGGGGCTTTCCATATTGCGGTGTGAGGAGCACAGCGCCCACCTCGCCTTCCCCTCCACCTGCTCCCTGATCGCCATCCCATCCTTCTGAGTCTCCTAGTTTTGACCTTTCTGATTTCTTTTCTGATTTTGGTCTCTCCTCACCCTTGGTTCTATGGACTTGATTCTTCGTATATTTTCTTCCCATCACTGTGTTTCTTGTTTTAGCAACATATTGCTTTATGCCATCTCAGGGAAGTCCCAGGGACTCTCCCACCCAGTAGGTCTTTGGGGCCGCGGCTCTACCCTGCTTACCTTACTCACTCTCTCGCCAATGTCTCCTGCATCCCGTTCCCCAGAGTTCAAATCTAGGCCATGCTACATAACAGGTAGGCTGTTTGAGGTTACCCTTCCCATCGGAGTCTGTTTTTTTGTTTTTTTGTTTTTTATAAATGGGGTGGATAAACCCTTTCTCACAGGGCAGTTGTGAGATGTACTGAGTGTGTGTTGTGTGTGTGTGTGTGTGTAACCATCACAGCCTAGTACCAAATGGAAACTACGTAATCCTAGAAATAAAGCAGCCCTCCCCATGACCCCTCTCCCCCACCTTGGTCTCTGCTGTTAGGCAGTGATGTCCGGTCTCTTTCTCCCCCATCCCCCGTTCCAGCCCCACCCTCCTTCCCAGTTAGTGAGGGGGACTCAGACTGAACTTGCTCCTCCCCTAGCAGCAGAGGATCTCTGATTGGCTGCCATCACCATGGCAACCCACTGCCTTCTCTCCCCATCCCTCACTTTCCAGAGCCAGCAGATTTGTGGAGTTCCAGACTTCTCAGGGCTGGGAGGGAAGATACTGGGGGAGGACAGAGAGGCCCCCTTCACAGCCAGGACAACCATGCATTTGGGGTTTGCTTGGACTCCAAATTCCAGCCTGTTATGCAGTGTGGACTCTCCTGTCTCCACATGTTGAGGGAATGACTTTCTGATATCCTTAGTTGTCCTAATTCCCTCTGAAATGGCTCAGCTTGGTGGCTGAGGGTCCTGGGTTAGTGGCATGTGGCATGAATGATAAGTGTGTTGTTCAATGACACTCACTGAATGTCAAACAGCACAGTGTTCGTCCTGCCGTCCTTGCAGCCCTGCTGAGGGGATTACGCCATAGATTCAGCCCTGGTGTGCTTTGAAAACCTCAAAGCCTGTCAGGGCTCATTCCTCATGCTGGCCACCCCCTGGCCAGGAGCTAACAGCCTAACTGGGGCCCTCCCCTCCTGACATGAAGTGGGGGCTTGGAGATGTGTGTCTGCATGGGGCCTCCTGGAGAACCACATGGGGTGCTGCGGTGAGATGCCAGCCTGCAGGTCCTGGCAGTGGGATGCAGGTCAGGAGTTCGTGCCAGGACTTGAGAATCTACTTACTCCCCAGCACAGTCTGCAGGGTGAACACGTGACATCCATGCATTAACTATGATTTTCAAATGCTCATTGATGCTATTGTAGTTTAAAAATAATAACTTCAAAGCATGGACTGAATTCAAGGCAACTTTTGTCATTATTCGTGTTCTCAGTCAATAGGGGCGTGGTGGTAGAAGGTTAACAAACCCTCCTAAAATAGGGTGAGGTGCCAGGCATGGTGGTTCATACCTGTAATCCCAGCACTTAAGGAGGCCAAGGCAGGTGGGATCCCAGAAGTTTGAGACCAACCTGACCAACATGGTGAAAACCTGATTCTACAAAAGTTAGCTGGGTGTGGTGGTGCATGCCTGTAGTCCCAGCTACTGGGGAGGTTGAGGTGGGAGTATCACTTGAGCTTGGGAGGCAGAGATTGCAGTGAGCCATGATCACATCCGTGCACTCCAGCCTCAGTGACAAAGCAAGACTCGGTTAAAAAAACAAGGAGGGGGGGAGCAAGGTGATGGAGTTCTCACACACGCCACAACATGGATGCTCTTTGAAGACATGCCAAGGGAATGAAGCCAGACACAAAAGGACAATACTGTTCGATTTCACTGATACAAGGTGCCTAGAATAGGCAAATTCATAGAGACAGAAAGCAGTTTGGGGTTAGCTGGAAAGGGGAGTTATTGATTACTGGTTACATATGAATATTGGAGAAGATGCAAAAGTTCTGGAGATGCAAAGCTGTGATGGCTACACAACAATGTGTGTGCCCATGAGGGCAGAGAGCTGTACACTTCAAAACAGTGAAAATGGTGAGTGTTATGTTGTACATGTTTGACCACAATAAAATTACCCCTCCCTGGGCGCGGTGGCTCATGCCTGTAATCCCAGCACCTTGGGAGGCTGAAGCGGGCGGATCACGAGATCAGGAGTTCAAGACCAGCCTGACCAATATGGTGAAACCCTGTCTCTATTAAAAATACAAAAATTAGCCGGGCGTGGTGGTGGGCACCAGCTATGTGGGAGACTGAGGCAGGAGAATCGCTTGAACCCCAGAGGTGGAAGTTGCAGTGAGCCGAGATCGCGCCATTGCACTCTGCCCTGGGCGACAGAGTAAGACTCTGTCTCAAAAAAAAAAAAAAAAAAAAATTACCCCTCCCCTCCAAGAAGGACACATGAGGCCAGGCTGGATGGTGGAATGTGGGGATGATGGACACATCTTGGGGGGCTTTAATCTGGAGACGTGTTCTGGAGGAGAGGCTCTCGCTCCACAGCTGCCAGGCTCCTCTCCTGCCTCACCCTGCCTTCTCCAGCTCCCTGGCTGAGGGCAGCAGCCTGTGAAGGTTATGTTAGTGGCTCCCCCATTCCCTGAGGGAACTACAGAAGCCACCATCACTGACCCGTCATCTCCCCTCAAGAGTCCACCATATGGAAATGTAAACTAGTACAACCACTATGGAAAACAGTCTGAAAAATTTTTAAAGAACTAAAAGTAAATCTACCATTTGATCCAGCAATCCCACTCCTGGATATCTACCCAGAGGAAAAGAAGTTATTGTACAAAAAAGATACTTGCACATGCATGCTTATGGCAGCACAATTCACGACTGCAAAAATATAGAACCAGCCCAAATGCCCACCAATTAACAAGTGGGTAAAGAAAATGTTTTATATATATATAAATATATATTATATT
>NW_012115522.1:4181541-4211009 GCF_000951035.1 Colobus angolensis palliatus
ATATACCATTCCATGGTGTGTATATATATACCATGGAATACTACTTAGTCATAAAAAGGAATGAAATAATGGCATTTGCAGCAACCTGGGTGGAATTGGAGACCATTATTCTAAGTGAAGTGACTCAGGAATGGAAAACCAAACATCATATGTTCTCACTCATAAGTGGGAGCTAAGATATGAGGGCGTGAAGGCATAAGAATGATACAATGGACACTTAGGAGACTTGGGGGAAAGAGTGGCAGGAGAGTGAGGGACAAAAGACTACACACTGGGGACAGTGTACACTGCTCGGGTGGTAGGTGCACCAAAATCTCAGAAATCACCACTAAAGAACTTATTCATGTAACCAAACACCACCTGTTTCCCAAAAGCCTATTGAAGTTTTTAAAAAATCCACCATATTTAGGAATCACCAGTGTAATGACCAATCCACCTTCCTACCTGTGGCTCCCTCTGGAAGGCCCAGGAGGGCTGGATGAGAGGGGCAGTGAGGACCCACTAGTGTCAGCAGAGGTGTGGCTGATACCTTTGCAAAGGTGGCCAGAGGGAAGCCTTACTCTCCAGAGACTCCAGTGCAGGGCCCTCATCAGCTCCCAATCCTGGGGTTTTTGCAGTCCCTGCAACCCCCCGCCTTCTGAGTCATCGTTCAAACCCACCAGCCCTTCTGACAGAGCTGGAAACAGGCACCAAGCCCTCCAGGAAGCTATTTTTAGGGTTCATCTGTTCTTTTTTATTTCTTCTCTGGATTCCATATTCTCTCACCCCCAGATTTAAAGGACCTAAAGATTCTGGAAATCATTCATTATCCCCCCAGCTCACAAGCTGTGGCTTCCCCCCAACCTTCTCTGTACCACTCCCTCTTTCTTTCTTCCTCTCCGCCCTCACCCCTCTGGTTCTCCAGCTCCACAGGCAGCAGAGACAGCAGGCTCTTTGTCTGACATCATCTTCCACTCCCTGGCCTGCTAAGAGTTACTCACTCAGGCAATCCCTGCTCCACCAGAGGAGACTGTCCAATTGCCAAGCAACCCACTGCTGGCCAATCACAGAGCTTGGAGGTGATGTCATGGCAAGAGCGAGCAGTGGTGCTGATGTTGAGAGAAGCCCAGGGTACCACTAATTGAGGGAGTGAGGAAGAGAGCAGCTCGCTTCTAACTGGACTGCACGTAAGTAGAAATAAAATGCAACTAATTTGAGGCTTTTCAGGCAAAAGAAAAAACAAGACAGCAGCTACAGTGGGGAGAAGCGAGGAGCCTAGCACCTATTGTGTCACCTTTGATTTTACTCAATCATTTAAACTTTGTCAGATCTTAGGGGAAAGGGGGTGAGGCAAAAAGAATGGCGCTTGGCCAAGGGGTGAGGGTAGGCTGCAGGTGCCACTTTTATTCCGAGCTCAGGAGAGGCAGGATGGGTGGGAATTGTCAGATGCTACAGTGAGTTATTTCTGCATAAAAATGTTTTGTTGCTTAGAGAGAAAGGTTTTGTGCCAAGTCTGGCTGCCCCTGCAGCTGGCTGTGACCTGAAGATCCCTTTCAAGTGGGAAGCTCTCCTGTGTTTTTACCTTTTCTTCCTCAGACACAGCTTTTCTTGTCCCCCATTCCCATTTTTATCACCCATCTTTTCCTTCAGCTCTATGCACGGGTTACTTTTTTCTCTTGGTTCTCAGGATGCAATGAGATCATCACCTCCTCCTGGCCCCGCCCCACCCTGAGGTCAGCCTAATCCTACCTGGCCAGAGGTGGCTGGCTCCAAAGCTGAAAACTGCAAACACCCAGAACTGCCACGCCCTGGCCACTGACTGGGACCCTGGCCAGCCCCCCTCCTTATTCAGCCCACCACCCTCGCCAGGAGTTTAGGCATCATTAATTTCTCATCCTGGGACCCAGGGTTTTGATGTCCAGCGGCCAGCCTTCCCCACGTGGTGGTGCTGTCTTTGTTTTATTTCTCCCAGGAAGACACAATCAGGTGTGGTGGAGTCTTGTTGTCCTGAACATGGGCAGGTCTCCAGAATGCTGTGTGTGTGTGTGTGTGTGTGTGTGTGTGTATGGGGGTGGGAAGGAGAGGTTAGGAATGTTCATGCACCCTTGTCTGAATACCCCGGGAAGGGATACCCCTCGTCTCAAGACCAAGAGAATACAAGGTGGGAATGGCCAGAGGTGGCCTGCCGAGGCTTGAGGGATGGGTGGGAGGTTGAGAGGGAATATGAGGGAATCTGTCTCAACCTGAGGCTGAGCCCCCCGCCTCCCAGCGGGAAGAAACCTCTCCCACAGGCGGGTGCTAGGGGAATGAGATCATCCTTCAGATGAGGAAATAATCATAGTGCTGGAGCAGTGAGAAGGCAGAGGGGAAAAGGTCTGATCGGCAGCTCCACAGAAGGAAGCCAGAGTTTCCCAGCAATGCTGCCCTATTCTCTGGCTCACCCCAACCCTCCACTTTGCTGCTAGGAGCTGTACTTTCACCCCACTTGGAAACCACTGAGCACCTGTCAGCTGGTCCCAGCCCTCCTGGTATTCTCAGCTCCACCTAGGCCACTCCTGGAACAGCTCTGGAGTGAGCAGGATCTGAAAATGCTAGATGGGTCTACCATAGAGCACGCTGCCCTGTGGGGAGTGAGTTCCCTAACACTGGAGGCATTCAAGCAGAAGTTGGATGGCCACCCAGCAGGGAGGCTTTGGAGGAGATTTTTGCATTATGTTAGGGATTGGTCTAGGTTAGTGTTTTAACTGCAGGCTGAGACCCATTACTACACTGTGAAATCAATTTATGGGTTGTAAATGGTTTTTTGTTTTAATAAAATGAAATAAGATAAAGTAGAAAATAATTAGAGCACATCTCATGTAATAGGATAAATAATGCTTCCTATGCTGTCTTCCGTTACATATCAGTTATGTTATATTTGTCTGTACAAATGTACATATATGTCTGTATCCATAATCATACATATGTGTATATGTCCATATCATGACATATACGTACTGGATCATAATATAAAATGTAGCACTTTTTGTGAGTTTCAGTCAAGAAAGTTTGAGAAACATTAGGCTAAGTGACCTCTAATTACCTCTCCTAACCCTGAGACTACAAGCCTATGAAAAATTCCCAATAGATAGTCAACCTTTTTTTTTTTAACTGTAGTAAATACACATAACGTAAAATTTGCCATTTTAACTATTTTGAAGTGTAAATATCAGTAGTATTAAGGTTTATGTTATTGTGCATCTAATCTTCAGAACTCTTTTCATCTTGCAAAACTGAAGCTCCATACCCATTAAACACTAACTCCCCATTCTCCCGTGCCCCAGCCCCTGGAAAATCCCATCCTATATTCTTTCTCTATAATTTTAACTCCTCTAGGTACCTCAGATAAGTGGAATCAGTACTTGTCTTTTTGTGATTGGCTTATTTCACTGAGCCTAAAGTCCTCAAGGCTTATCCATGTTGTACACTGTGTGTCCCTATTCCCAGGCAAAAAATAAGTGCCTTTAAGTTGCAGTTAAATCCAAATATTGTTTTTTATGGGAAGCTGTCCTTCTTTAGTGAGTTGCTTCGTTCTAAAAGACCTATCAAAGATGGAGAAGTTTGGTCTCATATTGTCCATACTGGCCAGGTTGTCGACTGGAAGTGGAGGGACAGTGGAAGTGTCCTGCATTTTTGGTTGGGTGGCTGCTTAATAGCTAGATTTCACTTTAGTTCAATAAAAGAAACGCAAGGGCCAAGTGGCTGTCTTCTTTCACTGGACTAGGCCATTTTAACCACATTTTTCCTATAGGGGGATGTGGGCTGATTGATGACTTTTAAAATAGAGCAACAAAGATTGACAAATTGAGGTTCAGAGAATAGGGTAGTTGAGCAGAGAAAAGGAACATGGGGCAAAGAAATTAGGAAGGTAAGAGAGAGATAAAGAAAGGAGGAGAATAGTGTCTATATTAAACCAACTGTGTAGAAGGAATGGAAAAATTCGGATCTTTTGTGCTCGTGCTTTTAAATAATAAGATATTTAATTATCAAGATCATAATCAAAGAAAGGCTTAATTTTTCAAGAACCCCTAAGATTGTCTCCCCTGCTCCCTCTGATATCTTTATATTATTTCATACTTACCTGGAGATTCTCATTTGGAAACATAGAATTCCCAGAGATTTTGAAGACACGGATGGGGAGAAATGAAACTGCTTTTGTGGGAGGAGGGATAGAAATTTTGGGGAATTATACAACATGTAAAGTGTAACTTTTGTAAAGCCACTTAGAGAACCAATCCATTTTTTTAAGCTTGAGAAATAAACATGCATCATGTATAATTTGGTTTGCTTATTAAATTAGCATTTGCTGTATTTAGAGATGTGACAGCCTGGGAAAGGTTGCTTTTTCTGTTTTTCTTTAGGGACGGATGGATACTAAAAATTCTTCCCTGCCATTTAAAAATTGGTTTTTTTCAGAGTTTTAACATCTCTAGTCCCTCTAGGAAGACAAACGAATACATGCACACTTGCCCCCTTCCCACCTACATATGCATGCACACACATGAACCACCACATCTGAACACTCCCACCCCATCCCTACACACACATATGAGTGCTCCCACCCCATCCCTACACACACATGTGAGTGCTCCCACTCCGTCCCCTACTCACACACAGGCATACCTATCCCTCCCCACTGAAGCCCAAAGCTTGCTGGCCTTTCCATCAATTAAAACTGAGAGCTGCGTGTCTACTCCCCTAGGATCCTGCTGTCAGAGGCTGGTGGTGGGAGGCAGAAGAACAGAACAGATCAGAAAAGGTGGGAGCCTGGGGCTAGTTGGCCTGATTCATGGTGGGCTTTAGGCAACTCGAGAGTTTGGATAACAAATCGCAGAGTATGAATCCAGAGAAAGGAGCTGAGCTCAGATCCAGGATGAAAGACCCAGTAGGGGAGGATGAGCAGAGTGTCAGTGGACCATGTGGGTCTGTGCCTAGACAGCCAGACTAGAGAGAGAAAAGTTCACATGGAGTATGCAGAAAGAGTTGGATAGAGGGTAGTACCTTTCAGGCAGGCTCTGTCTGCCCACAACACAAACACAATTCAGTTATTGATCCTGGGCAGGTTGTCTAGCATCTGCACCTGCCATCAAACCAGATGCATAAGGACTTAAGAAACATACCATGGGCTGGGTACGGTGGCTTACACCTGTAATCCCAACACTTTGGGAGGCTGAGGGGGGTGAATCACTTGAGGTCAGGAGTTCAAGACCAGCCTGGCCAATATGGTGAAATTTCATCTCTACTGCAAATGCAAAAATTAGCCGGGCATGCCGGTGGCACATGCCTGTAATTCCAGCTCCTCGGGAGGCTGAGGCAGGAGAATCGCTTGAACCGGGGAGACAGAGGTTGCAGTGAGCTGAGATTGCACCACTGAACTCCACCCTGGGTGACAGAGGGAGACTCCATCTCAAAACAAAACAAAACAAAACAAAACAAAACAAAAACAAAAAGAAAACATGATCCCTTTCTGAAAAACAATTACTCCAACAAGTACTCTAGCTAATAAAAAAATTATCAAATTAAAGAAATCAAATAAAAAAAAACCCCACATGGTGTCAATGATGGTCATAAGCAAAGAAAACACCAGAATTTAGAGTCATTGTCTAGTTAAAATTGGTATATTTATAAAGCTCAATGCAAATGTCAAACATCTTGAGGCTGGGGGATGTGTCTGTAAGATCATCGCTGTATCCCTAGTGCTTTACATAGTGCACACAGTAGATCCTCAATCAACACTTGTTGGATGAATCATGTAAGAAAGAACTCAATAATGATAATCCAGAACTGAAAATCCAGATCTTTCTGACAAAACCAGGTTTGTACAGAGAGGTTTGTTGCTAAACCTCTCATCTCACACAAATAAAATCATTAGATAGTCTTTTATTCTTTTATTCTTTTTTTTTTTTTTTTTGAGACAGAGTCTCGCTCTGTTGCCCAGGCTGGAGTGCAGTGGCGCGATCTCGGCTCACTACGAGCTCCGCCTCCCGGGTTCACGCCATTCTCCTGCCTCAGCCTCCCGAGTAGCTGGGACTACAGGCGCCCGCCATCTCGCCCGGCTAGTTTTTTTTTTGTATTTTTAGTAGAGACGGGGTTTCACCATGTAGACCAGGATGGTCTCAATCTCCTGACCTCGTGATCCGCCCGTCTCGGCCTCCCAAAGTGCTGGGATTACAGGCTTGAGCCACCGCGCCCGGCCAGTCTTTTATTCTTAATGTAGTGAAACATAGACATAAAAGATTTTAACATAAAGCTAAAATTAAAAGCAATACGTAAAATTTACAAAGCATTGGAGAATGAAAGAATAAAGAAAACAAGAGCAATACTGCAAAAGATAAGGAATTTCTGTCAGTGTAGTTGAATGTGGGCCAGAAGCTTGGCTCTGTTCTCTCTGAAACCTCAGGCAAGGCACTTCTTGGGCTCCCTGTCTCCTCTGAAAAGAGGGAGGAATGGAAACTCCAGAGAGCTCCATGGCTCCTACTAACTCTGGGACTGCAGAATGGGCAGAGAGCTGGACCTCTGGGAATTTCTACAAGTTTCATTGCTTGTCCTCTGCTGATATGAAGATGAGTTAATTTAGTACACTTGATAGGTCAGGTGTGTGCATTTAACAGGGACTCTCTGAGGCAATGCCTGAGCTGAAGGATAGATAGAATGGTGAGAATTTTAAGCGTGGAATACACCCATAGAAGGGAGGCTGATACGGGGTATTTGCTTGCCCTTCAATCACATGCCATCAGCAATCATCCATTGCACTTACATCTAGGATGACCTTGGATATGAGGACATAGCATGGAGCTTTGTCAGAAATTGCATGGGCTTTGATATAAGAAGATTTCAATTCAAATCCCATCTTTACCACTTTCTACTCATATGACTTTGGGCAAATCAAGTCACTTACCTAAATTGATGATCTATTAAGTGTGTATAGGATTTGGTGTGGGGAATAAAATGATAAAATGTATATGCCCTGGCCAGACATGGTGGCTCACGCCTGTCATCCTAGCACTTTGGGAGACTGAGGCCGGAGGATCACTTGAGCACAGGAGCTTGAGGCCAGCATGGGTAACACAGTGAGACCCCATCTCTATCTTTAAAATATTTTTAGTGTAGATTCCCTTGCTTCTGTAAAAGCCTTGGTTCCTTGCTTATGTAAAAATAGTAGACAGAGGGGAAAAAAACCTAGAAGAAAATGCCAGTAGCATAAAGTAGCAAGACAACAGGGATTTATTTTCTTTTTTTCTGTCACACAGAATTTCTAAAATATAATGTGAATATGTTTGTAGTTAAAGCATTACTTATAAGATGCACATATGCCTCTAGATGCTCTAGATGTAATCGTAAAGCAATATTCAATTACATTGTTGTTATTGGGAGTAAGATTAAAAGGGCTTGCCCTATATATTGATGCCTTCATGTGCTTTTAACCCAGGACCTCACACGGCGCTTGGGTCACGTGCCTCGCACACTCTCCAGCAGCCCAGAATGGAAGTCCGTGCCCCTGAACTTATCTTCTGTCACGCTAATTCTTCTGCATATACATATATACACACACATATATATGTATATATATACATATATATACACATCTAAACACTCCCACTCCATCCCCAGCACACACATGTGAGTGCTCCCACCCCATCCCCTACACACACACAGGCATACCTATCCCTCCCCACTGAAGCCCAAAGCTTGCTGGCCTTTCCATTAATTAAAACCGAGAGCTGCGTGTCCACTCCCCTAGGGTCCTGCTGTCAGAGGCTGGTGGTGGGAGGCAGGAGAACAGAACAGATCAGAAAAGGCGGGAGCCTGGGACTGGTTGGTCTGATTCATGATGGGCTTTAGGCAACTCGAGAGTTTGGATAACAAACTGCAGAGTATGAATCCAGAGAAAGGAGCTGAGCGCAGATCTAGGATGATCTGGGACTGCAGAATGGGCAGAGAGCTTGACCTCTGGGACACCCATCATCTCTTCCTCTTGATGCTCTTGGAAGCAAGAGCCTAAGAGGTGATTAAACAATGCCAATTTCCCCAGACCCCGTGAATCCCACACTGTTCTGTTTTGCCCAATTTCCCTCCGTATATCTCACTGGTTCCTTCTTGGTCTGTGCTCTAATTCCCAGTCCTTCTCCCTTTATGGCGTGGTCCACATTATCGCGGCAGACCATGCTGAGGCCTGCAGAGCATCTGCAGAGCTTCCAAGGGCTCCAATGGCTCTAGATACCCACCCAGGGACTTGTTTTACTTTCCCACCAACAAAAACTCCTGTGATTATTTTAGGATCTGGCAGAGGGCTTGGCACAGAATTAAATACTCAATAAATATTGTAGAAAGAATGAAAACCACATTCATGAAAAAATAATTTATCTCCTTTTGATTTTAAACCCAAAGAAGACCCATGGCTGCCAATCAGAGCCTTTTGATCAGCATGAAATAACCAGGGGCACTGTTCTGAGCTGACATGATTCTATCCCAAAGCAAATAAAGTGGCATTTAGATAGCTTATGCAGCTAATTTCAGGTAAGTACATAACCTCAACTGGATTTTGAAGAAGATTGGCAATAGGGCACAGACTTAAAGAACCACCTTCCTGTACTGCTTGTGGCTAGAGGACCTTAGTCAGAATTCATTGCCCCCACAACCATGAAGTATTCATCCTGATTGTTGGCCAGAGTTTCTAGATGTGTCTTCTGAAACCCTTGCCAGGTACAACTCTATTCAACTCTATTGAGGACATGCATTATCTGCTTATCCCTCAAAACTACTCTACATCCTGCAAGCATTCTTGGGGCATTTCTTTCAGTGACCAATAAAATGCTTGTTCACTCTGTCCTGTGGGCAGTCAGAGGCACTGAGAGGTCAGGCATACACCCAGCAGGTGGCCACGTGTCATCTGAGAGCTTGGTGCTTTTCTGTCTGCCCCTGGACATCAGCTGAATTACCTGGACATCAGCTGAAAGCCTTGGAGTGTGGGTTGCAAGCAAGTGCCCTGCTGGGGCCTCCCTTCTGCGTATCCACTTTCTCATTCAAAGCTGCTCTGGTGACCATGTGGGCTATCCCCTCTCATCCAGGATGGTGTTTGGCGGCAGAGAAGGAACAAGTATAAAGGAGAAGGGCATTGACACTGGAATCCATCCCATCTGTGCCAGGAGTTCTCTGCGTGACCTCAGAATCTTTGGTCCCCAGGAAAGCAGTTGTTTATTGTGTGGAACTGATGTGTACAATGCAAGACATTTAGACTCCGCAGCCCCTGCCCACTAAATGCCTGTAGCATCCTCAGTCTCATGACCGTTGAAAGGTTCCACGTAGTTTCTGGGAGTGAGACTGCACTGAATTGAGAACCACGGGCTTGTGATTGCCTGTTCTGTCCATCTCTGACATTCAAATGTTCTGGGTGAAATCGAGGGCTCTGATCTCTTTACTTTAAGCACCTTTTTCTCCCCACTGTCCCACCATGAGATCCCTCCTCAGTCAATAGCCTACAACTTCACTCTCAGCCATGTCTGCCTCCAATCAAAACTTACTCATTCCATGTTTCCTTATGGCTGGCTCTCTGCTTGGTGGGATTATCAGCCATTAATTTATTTCTTAACAATTATGCTAATTGTTCGGGTCATCAACAAAAAGCTCTGGTTCCTTGCTTTTCTATACAGACTCTTAGATGCTGGTGCTGGGGGAAATGTATGGATCAGTTTGTAAATGGAAAAATAGTGCTGGGTGAGATGTGAAAACTTCAGAGTGGAACTCAATCCAGCAGGTCCAACCCACACTTTGTACCCATACTGCTATTTGGCTTCCAGCCTTTCCCTCCTAAATTTTTCCCCAAACGAATGCTGCCAGATGAATATTTTTACACTAGAAGCAGAACCTAAAGAGACAGAGACAGACTTTCCAATGAAACACATGAGGACCTAAATCCCAGCTCTGCCCCTACCTACCTGTGTGATGGTGTAATTTACTTAACTGCTGAGATTCAATGTCCTCTTTCTCAAAGAACCTAATAGAAAAATGAGATAACAGTTGTGCTTTTCTTGCCCAAGAATGGTAGTTGTTATTATTGCTATTATTATCACCATCACTGTTCCCTTCTCCCCTCATTCAAAAGATATCGGTGGCTTCCTACTGGGTGGGAGATAAAGCACAAAGTCCTTCACTGGTCTGGAGGGCTCTGTGATCTTCCAGTTCCTATTCTAGCATTCTGTCCCACTGCACCCTGCATGCAGTCCAATGGGCCTCCTGTGTTCCTGAGTAAACCCGGTCCACATCCCCGGCACCACACAGTCAGGTTCAGAGTCATTGCAAGGTGATAGGCACTGCAGAACCTCAATTGCATAGTAACCTCATCACAGCCTGGGATGAGGCCACACTCGAATCTTTGCCATCTGAAGATCTAGCAGAGGGCTTGGCACAGAATTTACTAAATAAATGAATACGTAAATAAATTGAGTCCTCTCTCTACCTGCTCTGCTGGATCAATCCCTGCCAGCACAGGGGCTCAGCTCCACAGGGAGACCTTGGCTCTTGACCAACCAGTTTGTGTCCATCAGAAGTGCTTGAGAGTGACCACCAGGCACGAGCTGGAGGGCCTGCCATCCTGAGCTCTAGCTCTGGTTCTGGATATTGACGGAATGACTGCCACATTGACCTTCCAGAGGGGGCTCCTTTGATCTTTGTTGCCGCTGGGTGCAGTGAATTTCCTGGTCTTCCTCAGGGGCAATTGAAGGGCTAGGATTAGCTGGTACCTGAGGTGAAAAAAACCCATGGGGTTGAGCCTGGCTTAGTCACTTCCTGAGGGCATTAGTTTCCCGGGGCTACTGTATCACATTACGACTAACTGGGAAGCTGGAAGTTCAAAGCTGAGATGTCAATGGACTGAACTCTGTTGAGGACTCCAGGGAAGGATCTGTCCTGCCTCTTGCAGGTTTTGGCAGCCCCAAACATTCCTTGGCTTGTGGCTGCCTTGCTCCCATCTCTGCCTCTGTCTGCACGTGGCCTTCTCTTTTCTCTCTGTCTCGCTTGTAAGGACACTTGCCATTGGGTTTAAGGCTTTCTCAGGCAAGCAGGCATGATCTCTTCTTGAGATCCTTCATTAAGCCCTTTTTTCCAAATAAGCTCACATTCCCAGGTTGTGGGGGTTAGGATGAGGATGTGTGTGTGTAGGGGACATTATTTAACCTACTGTACTGAATGGCCTTGAAAAGGCACTTCGCTTCTCTGAGCCTCAATTTCATTCTCTATAAAACGGGGATAGTAATTCCTACCTTATGAGGCTATTATGAAAATGAAAGTAAGTTTATCACATAGCAGCTGCTCGGTAAGCACACATTTTTAACATGCAGTCCGTGCCCTGTAACACTGAGAGGTCTCCATTGCAAAGCCCTTGACTATGACCATGCACACCTCTGCCCACCTCTACAACATCTTTTGTTTCCTGCCCTGGTCTTCTTTCTCTGGCTTTCCGACCTTCTCTGTGTTCCTAAAACTCCTAGCCCATGTCCTTCCATGTAGAAAGCACTTACTACATATTTTAAAGTTAACTCATATCCCCAGGCCAGGCTGGCTTTCTGTGAGTCCTCAGGACCACAAGAGAAAGCATTAGTGAGTATCTAGTTCTTCCACTGGTTACAGCGGAAGAGCTTACAAGTCAAGAGACCTGGAGACTAGACTCAGCTCTGCACCCTTAGAGCTGTGTGACCTCAGGCAAGCGTCTTAACTTCTCTGAACCCCAGGTTCTTCATCTGAAAGCAAAGCTGATGATGCCTGTCTTGTCAGCTTAAGCCAGCTTCATGCAAAGTTTGACTAGGATAATGTGGTGAGTGTAGAGTGCTCCCTGAGCACAGGGTCCTATCACCATTTCTAGCTCGGGCTGGGGGCACATTCCATGACTCCAACTGCCTGCTCCTACTCAGTCTGCCTTCTTTCTCAGGCATCCCTCTCTACCTCCCCTCCACCTATCCACTTCTGATCCTTTCCCCAGGTGGAAGTCCAAGGCCACTGCCTCTCTGGCAAGGGCTTACTCACTGTGACTTGTCAGTCAGCCTGGGCATGAGCAGAGACTGTGGGATGGGGTGTCATGACCAGGGAAGTCGCATGCAGGCACCAGGCCTGCCTCTCTGTTCAGGGACTCACTGGTACCGTCAGGACCAGTTTAGTTCTGCAGAGAGAGGACCCATTGTGCTGCAATGACAGGGGCCTCTGGCTCCAAAGCACAACAACAAGAACAAGGACAACAAAGCACTTTAAGTCCAGCTGGACCTCGGTTCAAATGGACACTCTAACTTGCTAGCTGCATCATCCTGAGCAGGCACATAAACCCTCTGAGCCTCAGTTTCCCCATCTGCACATGGAAACAACAGTCCTTACTTGCGGGGCCAGAGGTAATGGCTGTGAAGCAGGCGTGTGGCACCTGGTAGCAGCCCTGATGCAAAATACAGGGCAAAGAGACTAACATTTATTCAGTGCTTCCTGTCTGCTGGATGCTATGCATGGCTTTTTCTCATTTAATTTGTACAGCTCTGTGCACGATTAAGATGGAGAAAAAGACTAGCGAGAGCTGGTAAGAGAGGTGATGCTTGTGTTTGACCCCACACTGGTCTAGCCCTAAAGCCAGAGTTGAGTTCACTGCCCCATTGCCTCCTCCTGCCAGTCCCCAGCCAGCACAGAAAGGCAAGGGGCTTTAAGTGGGTCTCAGAGTCTCTTTGGCTGGTGAGGATGCAGGCAGTGAGCCTGCTGGCTCTTGCCACCCTCCCCTGGCACAGTGACCACAGAGGGTGACCGAGGATCAAATGGTCCTGAGGATGGCCACTGCTGGCCGTTCCTCACTCTCTTGGTAGTAGCTTTCGTGGGTTCCAATCACCTCCACCCTTCTGATCCTCCCAGATCTGCTCCTTCCCTGCCTCTCCTCTTTCGTCTCCTGCCCCGCCCCTGCCTCTTCCCACTTTCTGGTCTAGCGTCAACCAGCTCGACCTGATCCCATAGACACTGAGCGGTGTTCTCACCCTGACCCTTGGCCATGATGTTCCCTTGCAGAATGCCCTCTTGCTAGCTCCTGTCTGATTCTAACTCATCCTCAAGGTACCACTCAGGTGGTACCGACACCAGGGACCCCTCCCAGGCTTCCGGGGGTGTGGAGCCCTATCTCTGTGCCCCACGGCAATTCTTCATGCTGATTTCTGGCGGTGTGCTGGCCCTGTGATGACGACTTGATTCCTTAATGTTTTTCTTTCCTGTGTCCCGGATTGTCTTAAATAGGGTCAAACACAGCTTAGGTCAGTCGTCTCGGGAAAGGGAAGGTGAGAGGTATCTGAAGAGGCCTGTTAACATCCTATGTCCACTTCTCTGTCATCCCATATCAGAATTGGCCCAAAGAGTTCTGGGGCGTGTGCGGGGAGAAGTTCAGGACACAGTTATTTTATGAACGCCTCCCAGCTGATTCTGCCGGAGGATTTGCCTCTCACCCTAACCCTTGAATTGTGCCAGGTTCTTGAGCTACGGAGGGAGACAGATGAGCACCCCTTGATCCATACGTTTTCGGGAAACTCATGCTTGCATGCCCTGGGGGGCTTGAGATTGGAAAGCCAATTATGAAGTATCATTAGTGCATGGAATCTGAGCTTGTTTAGTGTCATGTGGGAGGGAGGTTGGGGTGGAGGACCCCCAGGGAGAGTTGGTGGGGAGAGGGCCTGGAGGAAGAGCAAATGAGGTACCCCTGAGATTCCTTCCCCAGTGTATAAAGACCTTTCTTATGAGAATAACCTGTCTAATCCATCGATGTTAAAATCCTGTCCTCCCCTTTTCTCAGGTTGGCAACAGCGTCCTGAGCTGGTGACAGACCCACTCTGTGACTTTCAGCTAGATTCAGCCACCAGATCCCAGAAACATGACCCTTGCTGGTAGGTACAAAAACCATGTGTGATGGGGTATAGGTTATTCCCTCTGCCCTCACCCAACATGTACTCACAGAAGCAGGGAAGTACACAGCTGGCAGGAAGCACACAGGGTGGGGGGGGGCGGTGCAGGTAGTGATGGGAGGCATGGGAACATGCAGGCAGTGGCAGAAGGCACACCACTGCTTGTCACCATAAGCGACAAGTTGAGCAAGTGGTGGGGGATGTGTCACAGCTAAGAATTTCTTCCTTTTGCTCATCTGTATATGTGGGTTTTCTTTTTTTTAGATTTTATGATGCCTATAGATTATTTTTGCAGTTACATGTATTTTCAAATTTGTAAAAGGAAGCCAGGTGTAGTGGCATATGCCTATAGTCGCCGATATCAGGAGTCTGAGGCACGAGGATCACTTGAGCCCAGGAGTTTGAGTCCAGCCTGGGCAACATATTGAGACCCTCATCTCAACAAAAAATTGTACAAGGAAATGAGGATGGGGGAACACCTGCGCTGTGCTAGGTAGGGGTCAGCTAAGGGCTGTGGTCGGAGCAGCCAGACACACAGGCCCCAGGGCGGTAGGGGAAGGGACTTTCAGGAGCCAGGGCAGCTCTGGCCCCTGATATCCCAAACACAGATAGACTAGAAGGTGGCAGGGATATGTTCCAACTTTTGGGGACACCAGCGACCCCCAGGCTCTGTGCACTGTGTTGGAAAGGTCAGAGAAGGCTCACAGCCTGACCTTATGAGGGGCAGACTAAAGGGATGGTGGTGAGGACGGCCCGGTCCTATCTAGCTCCATAACCCCGCAGGCCAGTGCTGGCAAGTATTTGGAGTAGAATGGAGTGTGGGTCTCCTGTGTCCTGGAGAAAAAGAATCCAAATGTCCTGGAGCAGATGTTGGGGGATAGAGAGCTGAGGCACTACTGCTTGGGACCTTTCCACGAGGGCATTTTGCTTTCTGGTCTGGAAGGGGAGGAGACATCCTGTGGAGAAGGATCTGATGCTCTGGAAGGTTCAGGTTTCCCTAGGAAACAGGAGTGGGTTCGAATCCCACACAGGGATCCTGAACAGCCGGCTCAGGGCAAAAGGCCTGGATCCCCAGCCTCGGCGTGGGTCTGCGTGGTTTGAGTGCCTTTGTGGAACCCTGGGCTGCTCAGAGCCCCAGACCCGCAGGGACGCTGGCTTCTGAGGCTAGGAGAGGCGCCATCCTCACCTGACTTGGTGTTTCCGCAGCCTACAAAGAGAAGATGAAGGAGCTTCCGCTGGTTTCCTTGTTCTGCTCCTGCTTCCTGGCCGATCCCCTGAATAAGTCTTCCTACAAATATGAAGGTCAGTGAAGGCTCAGCCAGGAAAGTGAGGGGCGGGGGGCCCTGTGTCCTGTCCTCATGGGTCCTGCACCCCGACCCCAGTTCAGTGAAACTCTCATCCCGAGACACAGTTTCCTTCCCAGTGCAGATGAAATCACAGCGGGTGAGCCTGAGGGTCTGAGCTGCAGTGGTGCAGCCTGGGCACTAGGGGGAGGCCACGAAGGTCTGCATCAGGCGCCCCCAGAGTCCACTCGATCTTGTCACCTCTGTGCATTCGTCCAGCAAATCGGGACTGGGGGGTATGCAAAGGTGAGCCAGACAGAGATTCTGCCTGTGGGGAACATCTAGACCAGAAGAGAAGATGAGGCGATGTGAGTCAGTTTCCAGGTCAACCGGTCTCCTCTGGGAAGGGTAGAGAATGCTCTGGGAGAGTCCAGAGGTGGGAAGAGGAGCCATGCTGTATGGGGCTTATAGCCCAGACAGCCCCAAGACACCAGCAAGGAGCACTGGGTGGCCACATCCTCACTAGGGGTGCTCAGGGACCAGGTCACCTCCTAATGTCCTGGTTAGAAGCAGGGATGGGTTTGGTTTGGTCTGGCACCAAGGAACAGGCATGCTCGGATGACCTGAGGTTGTTTTTTCTGTCTAGGCTGGTGTGGGAGACAGTGTAGGAGGAAGGATGAAAGCCAGCGGAAAGACAGTGCTGACTGGAGAGAAAGAAGAGCGCAGGGTAGGAGGGAGGCAGCTGAGGGGTTCCACAGGCCGAGCGTCAGATGGGCAGTGGCCGGGGGTGGGCGAGGCTGAAAGGCACCCCTGCCTGTCACCACAGATGATAAATTGGGCAGCTCAGCAGTCAGAGGAGGCTGGTGGGGGAAGCAAAGGCAAAAGCAGCCAGCGTCGTAGGAAATCACATTGCCTGGGGCCCCCTACTCTTGGGGGCTGAAGCCTCACTGTGGCTACAAACTCCTTCAGCCCCGTCAGAGGCCATCGTCCTTAGGTGCTAGGGTGCAGGACTGAGCCAGACCCCAGTCTCCAGCTTGCTTGGGGCCCCAGCTCGCCCACTCCCGTGCGCATGCGCTGCGTGCTGGCTGAATGCCTGTGCATTCTTCAGGACGTGAGCAACCCTTTCTCTTCCGTCTGTAGCAGACACGGTGGACCTGAATTGGTGCGTCATTTCCGACATGGAAGTCATCGAGTTGAACAAATGCACCTCGGGCCAGTCCTTCGAAGTCATCCTGAAGCCACCCTCCTTTGATGGGGTGCCCGAGTTCAATGCCTCCCTGCCCAGGCGGCGAGACCCATCCCTGGAAGAGATCCAGAAGAAACTAGAAGCGGCTGAGGAGCGAAGGAAGGTACATGCTGCCCTTTCCTTGTTTCCTCCCTCTCAGCATAAAGGGGAGGGAGGTGGAGAAGACAGGTGGTGGACCTGAGCTGGGGTAAACTCATCAGCAATCTGCAATATTTAGGGAGCATCTCCCGAGTGTGCAGTGGAGAATGAGGCACCATTGAGGGAAACAAAGAACTAAACACGCTTGACCTCTGGGAGCTCACAGTTTGGTTAGGGGGATAGGACATTGCACCACCTTCCTCCAAGAGGTGGCCCTATATGCATGGTGGCAAAAATAAGACTTTGACAAACAGTAAGGATTTAGGGAAAGGCTAGGGAATTAAGGAAAGAGCTTCTTCACTGGAGGAGGGAGAGTAGATCATGGTGTAGTGCATCTCCAGGCCCGGGATGCCTTCTATGGATTCTCATGGCTTGATTCTGATGCCATATTCTACGTGTAACTTTTCTTCATCTTTCAATCAGAAAATAATCCCCTATCGTGAATTCCTTCAGTGCATCCTGTCTACACCTTAGGGTATATGTCTACACTAGTCTGGGTTTTAGTGATTTATATATGTCTTCTCTCTATGACACTTTTTTTTACCCCAAGCTGTTAGACCAGTGCCTGGCACATAGTATAAGATCATTTAGTGTTCGTGAATGAATGAATGAATGAATGATGGCAATGAGCAAAAGGGCCGTGAAGGTATTTAGGAAAAGGCTGGGGGAAAAAAAAATCAAAGAACGTGGAAGGCTCTGAAAGTGGTGGGGAGAATTTAGGAAATGTCCTTGCTTCCTGCTAATGGGCTGGGGACCAGGCCCAGGGAGGCAAGTGTTCCGGGTGTGCAGCTTTTCAGCCATGATGGTGAAAATAAACCCCGGTGCACTCACTGTGAAGAACCTCCTTCTGCCTTTATGCTTCCCCAGTACCAGGAAGCAGAGCTCCTGAAACACCTAGCAGAGAAACGGGAACATGAGAGAGAGGTGATCCAAAAAGCCATTGAGGAAAACAACAACTTCATCAAGATGGCTAAGGAAAAACTGGCCCAGAAGATGGAATCCAATAAGGAGAACCGGGAGGCCCACCTCGCCGCCATGTTGGAACGGCTGCAAGAGAAGGTGAGGGGTCCCTGGCTAGAGAGGAGGTTCCTGGGACACGCTGTTTTCCTTCTGCAGCAAGTATGCGGGGACCTACTGATCATCTCAGACAGGAAGCAGCCTCAGGCAAGAATTGAGATCTTTCTCTTAGGCAGGATCCTTAGAGAGTTCTGAAGGATGATCTGGGAAGTCAGAGGCAAGAAACAGGAACCAGACTCAGGGTTTCCTTGGGGAATATTCTGCACAGTTACACAATTAAAATCCTTCATTGCCTTACGGAGAGTATATGTCTGATTCTCTAGAAGAAGCCTATCTAATACAAAGGAGTAGAGATAGACAAACAGGTGTGCATTCCTAGCTTCATCCCTGAACGGACTGATTTGATGGAAGGAAAGATGCTTTCTTGAGCTCTTGGCTGTAAGTCATGGGTATGATGAGCTGAGATTCCCACTGAGCAGGAAACATGATTCTCTCTAAACCTCTTGACACAGACCCAGTGAGTTAAAGGTCCTTCCAATATGTTGCCTTTTGTCAATAAATGGAATGGTGTCACCTAAATATGAGAAACATGAGGCCGGGGTTGGTTCTGTGTGTCAGCAGAATATCGGCCCATTCTGCTGAGAACATGCTGGCCTCATTTCCTGAGTCTCAAGGCCGCCCCAGTTTCTCCTGCAGCTCCTGGGAGAGCTCCAGCTCTGTGTTTTATTTCCAGGAACCGCCTGCTGCGCGGTGACTCCCGGGACCTGATCGGTGGCCTCGTCCCATGGTGAGCAGCGTGGTCCCCGCTCCTTCCTACCCATCCACCTAGAGTCTCAGGCCCTTGGCAACAGGTCCTAGAAGGATCTGGTTTCTTCACGAGGGGTCTGAATGTTGCATAGGCCCTGGAACTGGCCAGCACGAGGCAGCCCCTGTGCTCTGATGCACCAGCCTGCGAAACTTGGCAAGGCCTCCACCAAGTGCCACATGGGAGGGAGGTGATCTGGGTCGGCCCTCAGGCTTCCCCAGTTATGGAGGGATGACCTGGAGCAAACTCTTAACAAAAATCTGGGGTTGAGCTAAGATGGGCATGGCCCTGAGACCAGACCCAAAACAAATCACTGAGGCTCCACCCGACCCAGGATGTAGCACGTGAGAGACTCTTTGCAAAACACTTTCATTTCCTCTCGCCAGTATCCTCACAACAAGTCCCTGAGGCAAGCTGGACAGGTGTTATCCTTATTTTACAGATGAGAAAAACATGTCAACAAAGGTCAAATGACTTGCCCAGGGTCACGAAACTAATAAGCAGTGGAGCTAGGACTAGCACTCAGCTCTTTGGCTCCAAGTCCAAGTGGTTCAGGGAGATCAGCCCATGATTGTCCTGCCAGCCTTTTGTCATCAAGAGATACTTTGGAGGCCAAGGAAATGGAGTGCAGAACCTAGGGCTCTGCCCAGTGAGCTCACCCAAGAATGGAGGTAGATTCAGAGGCAGAGAGATCAGTAGATTCAGAGGCAGAGAGATTGGAAAGGTCCGTATTGTAGAGTGATAGCTGTGGAGGTAGGGTAGAGTCAAAGAGGTGTGATGTCAGAGCAGACATTTGAGGGAGCAGCATCCCTCTGGGACCTCGGCCCCCTTTCTCCCCTTTACCCACTGGTGGAGGCAGGAGGTTGGGTGAGAGTTGGGTGTATGTTTTCTGCCCTGTCCACCTGTGCACCAGGCCATGGACACCTTCAACAAAGCCTGCTATGCCAGTGTTTGTGTGGGTCACTTACCCCATGTACCAGACTCGCTTGGTATCAAATTCAAAAATACAGATCCTTGGATCCTTCCCCAGAATACTAACCCTGGCTGTCTAGGGATGGTGCTTCCTAGGTCATGCTGATACGTACCAAAGTTTGGGAACCCCTGCCCTGTGCACATCACTCCTCACTCCTAGGCCACGGAAAGTTCTAGGGTGTCTGCAGGGACAGATTTGCAATTTATAGTTTATCCTGAAAACCTAGGCTGTCTCAGTGGGTCTACTTCAGGCAGATTCTGTCATTTGGATGTGATAGTGCCAGGTTCTGGGAGGAACAACATTTGTTGAGGGCTTGCCATCTGTAAGGCGCCATAGTAGAAACTGGGAAATACCAAGAAGAGAAAGATGTGGTCCCTGCCCACAGGAAAGTCACCGTCTAATAGAGAACCCAGCAATCTGCACAGTGAGCAGGTGAACACTAAACACCACGGAAGTTGAGGGGTGAAAGAGCCTCCTGTCTATGCCCTTCTCTTTAAAGATCAGAGAACTGAGGCCTGGTTGGAGAAGTGAGCCAGCCAAGATCCTCCTGCAGATGGGCCTTGGAAGGCAGATACCATCTTTTGGCTGCTCTACCCTGTGAAATAAAAGAAGTTTCTCTTGAGATAGGTATAAGAAAGTCCACTTTTTGGAGTTGGGCAACATTTTCACAATTCTTCTGTCGATTTGTACTTTAAGAGTCCACACCTGGGCACAGTGGCTCACACCTATAATCCCAGCACTTTGGGAGACAGAGGTGGGAGGATCATTTGAGGCCAGGAGTGAGAGAACGGCCTGGGCAACGTAGCAAGATCCCATCTCTATTTTTGTTTAAATAATAACAAAGTAAAATCAAAGAGTCCTCATCTTTCACCAGGAGGGATAAGACAATTCTCGCAAAGGAGATGGATGAGAACTAGAAGCAGCAGGCAGGTGCATGTGATTTGTAGGAGATGCTTGCAGTGAGGCCTGTCTGTTCTGCCTGCTCCTCTGGCACAAACTACCCCCAGCAGCTCCTTATATTAAGTCAAGCTATACAATCTAATCCAAACCACAGAATGGCCAGGTGAGGGAGGGAGAGGCTGGGGGGTGCCCAGGGTCACTGTAAGTTGGGCCCCTGCCGCAGTTTGACACCCACAGGCCCCTGAGCTCCCTGGGGAAGCACCAGCAGGCTCACCCCCTGCCTCCTGCCAGCCTCACCTGCCACCTTCTGCCCCTCTCAGGATGCATTTGCAGACACAGCTCTTCACTGCCTGTGGTGGCCACTCTTTGCCTTTGGTTCTCTTGCCCCTTGGCCTCCCTTTTTGTCCCTGGGGCAGCCTTGTGTGACCTGCCCTTTTCCCTCCCTTCCTTTCCAGGACAAGCACGCCGAGGAGGTGAGGAAAAACAAGGAGCTGAAGGAAGAGGCCTCCAGGTAAAGCCTAGAGGTCAAAGAACTTTCCAGGTCAGCCGGACAGCTCCAGCAGCTCCACGTTCCAGGCAGCCTCGCCCGCCGGCTGCACTCCCAGCACTGGGGTTTGGGGGGAGGGGGGTGGCCAAGGGGCGTTTCCTCTGCTTTTGGTGTTTGTACATGTTAAGAATTGACCAGTGAAGCCATCCTATTTGTTTCCGGGGAACAATGATGGGGTGGGAGAGGGGAGAGGAGAGAGTTTGGGAAAGGGAGATGGAGAAGAACTCAAGGACGTTGCAACCCTGCCCAGCACAGATCTGATTTTCACATCTCTACCTGGACATTGAGCCTCCAGGTACCGTGTTGAGGGGAGATGAAAACCAGGGCAGTAGAACTTCAGGGTGAAGGACAGAGTCTTGGGTGGGGCAGCGGCTGCAGGGCGCACCAGAGAGCCCAGCCAGAGGGTGTGTGAAGACCAGAGGTGTTGCTTCCGCCCTGCAGCAGGTGGGATGAGGTCTGTGTGTGTGTGTGTGTGTGTGTGAACCATCATTTTTTGATCATCATGACCAATGAAACATTGACTCCAAGTGTCCAGTGCTTTATTTCCCAAATGTGTCCTTTGGGTAATTGTTAAAAAGTTCTCGAAATCTGGCTTTCATCCATCTGATGGCAGATGCCCCTTTGCTTCCTTAATTTTGCCATTCAAGCGTCTGGAGCCGGGGTGAGGTGGGTTGAATCATGCCAGCCTTTGGCATAATTGAAAGGTTTTCTCTTTTGTTTTTTAAAATCCCCCCTGTGGGCTAATCTTGATTGGATAGCATGCACTAAACTGATGAGAAAAGAAACTCAATCTTCCTTTCAATGAACTCACATCCTAATATGGTCCCCAAGATGCATTGTAAGAAGGAAGTTGTCTTAGTCACAGCCGTTCAGACTGCTGTAACAAAATACCTTAGACTAGGTCATTGATAGCAGAAATTGATTGCTCACAGTTTTGGAGGCTGGAAAGTCCAATATCAAGGCACCAGCAGATTCAGTGTCTGCTGAGGGCTTGCCATCTGCTTTAAAGATGATGCCTTTTTGCTGCATCCTCACATGGCATAAGGAAAGGGCAAAAGGGCTTCCTCAAGCCTCTTTAAGGCACTAATCCCATTCATGAGGGTGGAGTCCTCATGATTTCACCTCTTAAGGCCCTAGCTCTTAAGTCTGTAGTGTCGGGATTAGGGTTCAACCTGTGAATTGGGGGAGCCAGCAACATCCAGCAACATGGAGACCATAGCAGAAGTCCTCCATGCTTTGGGGGTTTGAGATTCTAGGTAGATTAGAAAATGTGAGCAAGGAAATAAACTGTTTGCTAGTAGAAGGCAAAGGAGGCATCCAGACCCAGCAGTCTTGGTCTCCAGGACACTGAATCATGGCTGGAAAAGAAGCTCCTCTCCTCCCTTCCCCTGCAAACATGAGTGCAGGGGCTGCCTGTGTTAACCGGATCGCAGGGCCTCTTCCTACTCTGCTCTTCACACTATGTAGTTTTGTACAGCTTTGCAAATAAACCCTTTGGTATAGCCTTTTTTTTCCCCTTCTTACCAGTGGTACTATTATTTAGCTTTATTTTAAAATAAGGTAACAGGAGGATCAAAGATGATGATGATGATGATGATGATGGTGATGATGATGGCAGCAGCTAACTTAAGCAGCACTTACTAGATGCCCTGCACTTTTCTGGACTTTTACATCTATATTATCTCACTTATCTTCACCCCACCTGTAGGAGGTAGGTACTCTTATCATCCCATTTTGCAGACAAAAATAATTGAGGTCTAGAAAGGGTAAGTAACTTGGCAAGGTCACACAGGCAGTAAACGGTAAACGGGAGAACAGGGACTTGAATTGGGTGGTTTTTTCCCAGAGTCCATATTCTTAGCCACTGGAGTGTGCTGCTTCTTGACACCTCCAAACTAGGATTTGAGTCCCAGAATAGGGTTTCTCAAGCTGTGAGTGGTGACTCACTGGATCTTGATATCAACTTAGTGGATCACACCCAACCTTTCTTTCTTTTTTTTTTTTTAAGTGGATTAGAATAGAAAAACACAATATCAAAATGGATGACAGGTGATAATGGAGGCATTATTTCATGGAAATTGTGTTTCAATTTTATATTCTGTGTATGTATGTGTTGGTCACAGCATAAAGTTCATTTCTTATCGGGGGCTGACAGTCAACCTTTGAAGGTTACTGCCTTAGAATCAACATGGAGACAGAGCCAGGACATCCAGGCTGCAGCCCAGGAGGCTTTAGGAAGCTGCTGTGGTTGAGAAAGCAAGAGAGGCTGTGGCCTTTCCATCAAGAATCAACTTTTTCTGAGCAAACAGAGACAAGCACATGGATGGCCTCAAGAGTCTATTTCACAGATTTACCCATAGCATCTCCATTTCCCCACTGGAATATGCCGGGCCAAACGGAAGCCTTGTTCCCAGCACTCTGTCTCATCTATCTCCTGCCCTTGGCCATTCATTCTCTGATAAACCATATTGACTGACACTCCCATCCCTTGCCCATGCAGTTCCGTTGCTTGGCTTGCTCTTCGCTGCCTGGTTGAATTAATTACTACTCATTCTTTTAAACTCAGCCCAGATATTAAGTTTCCCGACTCTGCCAGTGTTTCTATATTTCTTACATACTTAGATTATGGTGTAATTATTTATGCACCTATCCCTCCCATCTCTTAGACTTGATGTCCCTTGAAAACAGAAATCAGGTTTATTCATCTTCATGTTCAGGCAGTGACTACTCCAGAATGACCATATAGGATGGGATTAAGAGCAGCATTTCTGTTGAAAGAGAGGTTGGGGTCTTATCTGAAAGCTTCATTTGTGAGGACTTCACTGCAGCACTGAATGTAAGACTGAGAATGGAGATGGCTGATGAAGATTATACAGGAGACTAAAACCCACATCCGAGGCAGCCTCAGAACTGGAATAATCCCCAGCTTCTGACACTAAAAACTGAAAAGTCTAATTATGTGCTCAGCATGGGGCTAGCTTCCAAGCATTAAAAAGCAATTCTTGCACTGAAAGAGTTTACAAATCAGTTGAGACACACATGAAACTACCAAAGCCATGGCTCTTAAAATTTCAATTTACATCAGAATCCCTCTGAGAGCTTGTTAAAGTGTAGATTTCTTTGCTTCGGGTGTTTGGGAAAGGAAATAATCACCCAGAGTTATAGTATCCTTTGAGGGTGTTGCCCTGGACCCTACATGTTAGCAAGTAATTCCCCAGGCCCTGAACCCTACGTTTAGCAAGTCATTCTCCAGGTTTTTTTTTTTTTTTTAAGATTTAATAAGCTTTAACCTCATTTTCAATTATTTTTGGTCATTGGCAGAATTTATGTCAAGTTGGTATATGCCAGGGTGGGCAAACTAGTGGTTTACAGCTATTGTCAGTCTTGATTCATCCAGTGTCCCTTCTGCTTGGCTGATGACCTTGCCATTCCAGCTATGCAGCCCTTCCCCTGGGAGTCTCTGTGCTTCCCCACAATCCAGAAAGACTACAGGATTCAAACTTGGTGCCACAGGGGCCCCCAAACCCTCACTTCATGGTTGCCATAGCACAGTGGGTTCTTCTTGCCTGCTGCACAGAAAAAGTCAATACACTGAGATGGCAGGCATGTTGCAGCAGAGAAAACATTTAATTATGGCAAGGCAGCCCAGAAGGAGGATGGGAGATATTTCTCAAATTCAGCTCCCCAGGAGCTTGGAGTCTAGGGTTTTTAAAGGATAATTTGGTGGGCAGGGGGCTAGAGAAGGGATGCTGCAAACTGGATGGGGGATGAAATCATAGGAGTGTTGGAATTGTCTTCACGCACTGAGTCAGTTTCTGAGTGGGGGTCACAGGCCCTGTGGAGTCAGCTGTTTGGCACGAGTCTCAGGTTCAGGTCTAGCTGGTCTCAGTTGGTCTGCCTGAATGCAAAAGTCGGGAAAATGTTTCAAAGACCAGTCTTAGGTTTTCCAATAGTGATGTTATCTATAGGAGCAAGTGGGGAAGTCACAAATCCTGTGACCTCCAGCTACTTGACGTCTGAAGCAGTAAGCAAGCCAGGGAACAATGGCTGGTTATCACTTAACTATGCAGAGTTCAGGCTGCTATCAACATTGTGGCCCTTCATTAGTTTCACAAAAGCAGTTTTGGTCCTGAACAAGCAAGGGGTTAGTTTCAGGAAGGAGCTATTATCATTCTTGCTTTAAAAGTTAAACTATAAACTGAATCCTTCCCATAGTTAGTTTGGCCTACACCAAGGGCAGTTAGCTTATGAAGTTAGAAGCAAAATGGACTTAGTGATGGTAGATTTCTCTCACTGCCATAATCTTTGCGAAGGCAGTTTCACTATGGCTGGCATCCATTCCAATTGGTTGTTAAACATCTTATTTATTTATTAGCATTGGCAGATTAACTTATACATATGTATTGTGTATGATATGATGTTTGGACGTAGATATACATTGTGGAATGACTAAATCTAATCACAGGTTTTCGGAGGCCCATCATGACCACAGTTTGATGAGTTCTGTACAGTTAACAGCTAAGCCTTAGGCAGTGTCTCCAAGGGCAAGAGGAGGGACAGGTCACTGTCAGCTGAAATCCTTGGAGGAGCCTTAGGGGAGCAGGCAGAATCTGAGCTGGGCCTTGGAGGATGAGCAGACTTTGAATAGGCACAAAGGGAGAGGCAGGGCTGGAGACGCAGGGGTGGGCATCGGAATGGGCATTAAGGCCATGGCTGCAGCCACAGGAGTGAGTGAACTCATCATCCAGGAACAGTGTATATAGAAAAGGGCCCTTGGATTTTCCTGATGATGCAGCAGGATGAGGAAATAGGGACAATAAAGGGCAAAATAAGAGAGGCATATTTTAAATCCTTTGATCCTACACCAGTGGCTTTCAGTGGGGATGTAATGCTTCCCACAGGGGGGCACTTTGGAAATGCGTGGCAATGATTTCGGTGGACACAGGGAGCAGACAGGCACAGTGCTTCCAGTGAGTGGGTAGGGACCAAGAATGCTAGATGTGCACCAAGAGAATGTTTCATGTCACTCTTCACTTCTGAATGTAAATGAGAACCCTGTTTATGTTGGGGTCCGCGTGTTTCCTAAACAAAGGAATGAACACACAAGACAACACAAGACAAGACAAACATGGCGGCCGCCCCGAACGACACGCTTCACTTTATTTTATACAGTCGTTTGTGGAATGTTACCAAGTCACAAGACACATTGTTGTTTTTCTGACCTTTCCCTGACTTTCTGGATTTTCAAGAAAATCCGCCATGTTTGTCTTGTCTTGTCTTGTCTTGTGTGTTGATTCCTTTGTTTAGGAAACATGCGGACCCCAACATGTTTATGATGAGCTAATCCGAGAACGTAGCTCAGTTCTACATATAAACACAAAGCTTTTCTGCAGTTTAAATATACACTGGCTTTTCCAGGAATACAAGTCTTCAGCTTTGCTAGTCTCTGATCTTTGCTCTGATTTGGTTTACTGCTTTGTGCCCTCTCCATGGCTTGAGACCTTTTTTTCTTGGTTTACTTTCTGTCCTTGGATTTAACTCTATTCTCCTACTCAGTGCCTTCCCCCAGCAAAAAGCTACTTTGGAGTCACCCCAACAAAACTTAAAAGTGAGCCTTGAAAGAATCAAAGTGTGTGATGGTTGATTTGGGGTGTCAACTTGACTGGATTAAGGAATGCCCAGATAGCTGGTAAAATATCATTTATTCTCAATTATTGCACTAATTGTTCTCAAAGCTTCAGGAGGCACTGAACCCATCCTCCTCCTTCTGTTGAAAGAAAAACCCAGGTGTTTTTGCTTCTGATTAGAATGATTGGGCTGCCCTGGGTGTATCTGTGAGGCTGTTTCTGAAGGAGGTTGTGTGTGAATTGGTGGACTGGGTGGGGAAGATCCACCCTGAGCATGGGTGGGCACCATTCAATTGGCTGGGCGCCTGGATAGAGCAAAAGGGTGTAGGAAGGACAACTTCTTATTCTCTCTCTTTTGGAGCCTGGACATCTTTCTTCTCTTGCCCTGGGACATCAAAATTCTAGGTTTCCTGTTCTTTAGACTTCAGGATACACACCAGTGGGCACCTCTGCTTGCCCTACTGGCTCTCGGGCCTTTCCCATTGTACAAAGAGTTACACCATCAACTTCCTTGGTCCTAAGGCCTTTGAACCTGGACCAAGCCATGCTACAGGGATCCCTGGGTCTCCAGCTTGCAGATGGATTATCTTGGCACTTAGCCTCCATAATTGAGTAAGTCAATTCTCCTAATAAATCCCTTATCTTTCTACCTATATATCTCTCTCTCTCTGACGAGTTTTGTCTCTCTGGGGACAAAGTCCAAATCAATTTAAAATAATCTAACAAAACCCAATACCCAACAATGTAAATATCAAAATACCTGGCATCCAGTAAATATCTATTACACACACAAAGAAGCAGAACAATGTTACATATAATTAGGAGAAAAATCTATGGAAACAGATATAGAAATTACAGATAAAATGGAGTTTGCAGGCAAGGATTCTAAAACAGCCCTTAAAATCATGATACAAGTGTTCAAGGAAGTACTGGAAAACATAAAATAAATGGAAGACATAAAAAAGAGCCATCTGGAACTTCTAGAATAAGAAATACAATATTTGGAAGAAAGTGTACTGGATAAGATTTACAACAGGTTAGCTACCACAAAAGAAAACTTGAAGACAAAACAATAGCAATGACCCAAACAAAGCAGAGAAGGAAAAGGACTAAAGAAATGAAGAAGGCATTGTAGCTGCCCAATGGGTTTACCTTACCTACTGCACAGACAGAGCCAATTTATCAAGAGAGGGGAACTGCAATAGAGAAAGAGTAATTCATGCAGGGTCGGCTGTGTGGGAGATGGGAGTTTTATTATTACTCAAATCAGTTTCCCCAGGCATTCGGGGATCAGAGCTTTTACAGACAATTCGGTGGGTAGGGGAAAAGTCAGAGAGCCAGGATTGCTGATAGGTTAGTTAGAAGATGAAGTCATGGGAAGTTGAAGCTATCCTCTTGTGCTGTTCTGGGTGGTGCCAGCTGATCCATCAAGTGCAGGGTCTGTAAAATATCTCAAGCACTGATCTCAGGAGCAGTTTTGGGAGGGTCAGAATCTTCTAGCCTCCCGCTGTATGACACCTAAACTAAAGTTTTTAATCTTGTGGCTACTTTGTTAATCCTACAAAGGCGGTCTAGTCCCTAGGCAAGAAGGAGGTTTGTTTTGGGAAAGGGCTGTTATTGTCTTTGTTTTAAACTATAAACTATAAGCTAAGTTCCTTCCAAAGTTAATTCAGCCTACACTCAAGAAGGAACAAGGACAGCTTGGAGATTAAAAGCAAGATGGAATTGGTTAGGTTAGATCTTTCACTGTCTCAGCCATAATTTTGCAAAGGCGATTTCAGCATTGGTGACCTGCAGAATAAGAGAGTGCTTTAACATATGTGAAATTTGAGTTCCAGAGGTGAGAACCTTGGGGTAGGGGTCAGAAAAATATTTGAAGTAATGACTTATTCAAAATACTCAAAATTTGAATGGTTTATTCAAATATCCAAATTTTGAAAAAAAGTATAAAGCATCAGATTTTAAAATTCCAACAAAATAATAAACACAGAAAAGAAAAACACACGCACAAAAAAAATACTAAAGAACATCCCAACCAAACTGTTGAAAAACAGTGATAAAAGAGAATCCCAAAAGCAGCTAGAGAAAAAAGACATTACTACAGAGGAGTAAAGCTAAGAGTCACAGCACATTTTTGTCAGAAATAAATTGTTATAGGTTGAATGTATATCCCCAAAATGCATATGTTTAAGCCTTAATTCCTAGTACCTCACAATGTGACTATAATTGGAGATGGGGTATGTTAGTCCATTCTCATGCTGCTGACAAAGATATAACCGAGACTGGGTAATTTATAAAGAAAGAGGTTTAATGGACTCACAATTCCATGTGACTAAGGAGGCCTCAGGAAACTTACAATCATGGCAGAAGGCACCTCTTCACAGGGTGGTAGGAGACAGAATGAGTGCCAGCAGAGGAAATGCCAGATGCTTATAAAACCATCAGATCTTCTGAGACTCATTCATTATCACGAGAACAGCATGGGACAAATTGTTGCCATGATTCAGTTACCTCCAACTGGTCCTGTCCTTGACACGTGGAGATTATTACAATTAAAGGTGAGATTTGGGTGGAAGCACAGAGCCAAACCATATCATAGGAGTTTTAAAGGGGTGATTAAGTTAAAATGAGGTCATTAGGGTGGCTCTAATCCCATATAGTTGGAGTTCTTAAAAGCAGTGGAAATTAGGACATAGACACACAGATTGAAGACACAAGGAAAAGATGACCATCCATAAGCCAAAGAGAAAGGCCTTAGAAAGAAACAACTCTGCCAGCACCTTGAACATGGATTTGCAGCCTCCAGAACTGTTAGCTAATACATTTCTGTTGTTTAAATCACCCAGTCTGTGAAAACCCTAGCAAATTTATGCAATCATGAAGCCAGTATTTAAAATACTGAAAGAAAAAAACTGGACAATTTAAAATTCTATCTCCAACAAAAATATTTTTCAAGAATAAATGTGAAGACTTTTTTTAGATCATTTATTTATTTATTTATTTATTT
>NW_012115522.1:4212904-4217250 GCF_000951035.1 Colobus angolensis palliatus
CCATGGACATATTAAAAAGACAATAAGGGAATATTACAATGAACTTGATGCCAATACACAATAGATGAAATAGACACATTCCTTGGAAAGACACAAACTACAAAAACTCTTTCAAAAAAGCAAGTTCATATAGAAAAATCGAATATACTTGTTGAATTCTTTTGGATTTTCAATAAGGTCTTCCATAAATAGTATTGACATTTTGTCCTTTCCAAATTTTTATTTCCAACCTTTAATTTCTTATAGTACAAAATGGCACTAATTTGGAGAAAAGAAGATGGGCAGACATGATATGCTTTAATTAAAGCTGTGTTGATCCTGGAAAACAAAATTCCTCTGAAAAGAAGCACTCTAAGCCAAAATAAAATCAGAATGTCAAGCTTTTTTCTTCTCATTGGAGAATCTGAAATCTGAAAAATGTCCTTGGACTATAATTTTTAATAAGAATTCTGAGTATCTGAGAAACTTTTCAGTAGCATGTGTATTAATAATGAAGAAATATAGCCTCAGCTTGACTATGAGAATACTAGCTTCCAGGAGAGATAGAGAATTAGGAATCTACCAAACTCGTGTACAAATGCATGCATGCACACACTTGAGGGCACACACACATGCACACTGTTCAGCTACAGGCAATCATCTCTCTTTAAATCAAAGTCTCACTTTAGTTTCAAACATAAAAGTAACTTGCTGATGGGAGGCTTGTTCCAAGCTGAAATCATGCTGATGCCTGATCAAGTAGTTCCTGGATATTCTGGTTTCTCATCTTGCTTTTAGCTATAAGAGTCCATTAAAAATCTGAGGGACAATGTCCTTGACAGCCATAGCAAAGAATTTTGGGTCAAGAGCATATAGCTCAATAAATTATCCTTAAAATATACAAATCCAATATTAGGGTCACCAGGCAGCCTGCAGCAAGTAGGTAGAGGGCATTCGTCTTCCTACTTCCTATACAGATAGAATGTATTCTACTATCAGTTATTTGATTTATCTGTTAGTTGCAAACAAATACAAGCATTTTAACTATATCAACTTACATGTCTGGAGACTCAAAATTATGCCATGCTAAGAATGCTAAATATTCAAAACGTAAGGAGAAATACAACATAAGTGGAAGTGCTAAAGCATAAAATATTTCATAGGGTGATTTCTCTCTTACTCTCTTTTCAATACCATGAAGGCACAGGCCTTGAAAGATATCCAGAGGACTCCTGGGGTCTTCTGGAAAACCCTCCTGTCCTATTTTCTACTACTCTTTCCTTATAGAGTGTATACCCAGAAGCGGGATTGCTGGATCCTATGGTAATTCTACTTTTAATTTTTTGAGGAACTATTGTATTGTTTTCCATAGCGACTGTAAAAATGCACATAGATTGAAAGCAAAATGAAACTTCTAGGAATTCCCTTGCTTATAGATGGCTAGCTTCATTTATACCCCACCTACCCTAAGGATCTGCTTTCACTATTTTTTACCATTAAATTCACCTTGATGGTAAAGTTTGGGAAGTGCTGGTGTGGAGATTAAGACACAAGCTTTAGAGCCAGTGCAACCTGGATTTGTGAATACCAGAGCTGCTACTAGTGACCTCTATGACTAGGTAAGTGATGAAAGCTTTTGAAGTCTTAGTTATCTATCTGTGAAATGAAGATTCAAAAACTCGTAACACAATGCCTGGCACACAGCAGACACTCAGTACCTAGTAGTGAGTTCTTCTATCACTGTTCTCAAAATTTGCTTCTTCTTCCTCATGACAGTGTTTCAAATATTTGAAAAGATCTGCCTCAAACTCCCAGGATACCAGCTGGATTATAGGCACCCAGCTCAATGCCTGGCTAATTTTTGTATTTTTAGTAGAGACGGGGTTTCACCGTGTTAGCCAGGATGGTCTCCATCTCCTGACCTCATGATCCGCCTGTCTCGGCCTCCCAAAGTGCTGGGATTACAGGTTTGAGCCACCGCGCCCGGCCCATTTTTAATTTTTTAATGAAACTGCCTTTGCAAAATTTATGACAGTGAGAGAAATCTGACATAGCTAACTCCATCTTATTTCCAACCTCATAAGCTAACTGTCTTTGCTCATTCTTGGGCATAGGCCAAACTAACTATGGGAGGAATTTAGTTTATAGTTTAAAACAAAAATGACAACAGTCCCTTCCTAAAACTAACTCCCTTCTCTGCTCAAGGACTGAAACCGTCTTTGTAAAACTAGTCAATTAGCCACAGGGTTGGAATTATGGCTCAGGAATTATGTAGCTGGAAGTCACAAGATTTGTAACCTATCCAATTGCAACTATAGATAACATCACTGTTGTAAAACCTAAGACTGGTGTTTGAGGTGTCCTGCAGACTTTGCATTCTGATGTGCTAGCTGGCATCACTCCAAGAAACTGGCTCACCTGGTCTTGTGATCCCCACCTAGGAACTAACTCAGTGCAAGAAGACAGCTTCATCCCATTATGATTTCATCCCTGACCTAACCAGTCAGCATTCCCCATTCTGTAGCCCCCTCCCCACCAAACTACCCTTGAAAAACCCTAGCCTCCAAATTATCAGGGAGGTGGATTTGAGAGTTATCTCTCATCCTTTTGCTGGGCTGGCCCTGAGATTACAAAACTCTTTCTTTGCTACAAAACCTGCTGTTCTCAGGGCATTGGCTCTTCTGGACAGTGGCCAAGAAGAACCCATCAAGCACTTACATCAATATCTGAAAGAATTCATTGCTAGCAGACTTAAACTAAAAGGTGGTAACAAAAGTTCTTCAGGCAGAAGAAAAATGCTATCAGATAAAGGGCTAAAAAGTATCAGAAATCATAAATATTCGGGTAGGTATAAAGACATTTTTTCTTGTTTTTTAAATGTTTAAAGTAAAGTTAATGGCAATGCACTGTAGGGTTTAAAATGTACTATAATAAGGCACAAAAGGAGAGGAGGAACATATAATGTATAACTTATGTACATATGTACATATAGCATATAACTTCCATATATTATTGTAAAGTCTCTCACTATAGGTGAAGTGGTGCAGTGTTCAAAGATAGACTGAAATAAGTTGAAGATGTATATTGTAAACTTTGGAGCAACAATGAAAACAATAATAATAACAATACGCAAGATGAAAACAAAAAAAAAAGTTATAGCTGATAAACCAAGACTGGAGATAAAGTGGAATACTAAAAAAACCAAAACAAGGCAGGAGAGAAACAGTGAAATAAAAGGAAACAAAGAACAACTGGAACAAATAGTAAATTGCAAGATGGTATATTTGATCATATTGACAATTACATTAAGTTTAAGTTGTCTAAACACTCCAATGAAAAAGGCATAGACTGCCACACTGGAAAAAAGCAAGACTCAGCTATCTGCTGGACAAGAGTTACCCATGTCACATATAAATATAAAGATTGGTTAAAAGTAAAAGAATGAATAAAGATATGTTCTATATATTCACTAATCAAAAAAAGTTGCAGTGGCAGTATCCACATAAGGCAAAGTAGAGTTCAGAACACAGATTTTTACCAGAGATAACAAGGGACAATTTATAATGATAAAGGAATTGATTCATAAAGATATCGTGACAATTCTAAGAGTATTTGCATCTAACAACAGAGTTTCCCAATATTGTATATGAGGCAAAACTCGATAGAACTGAAAGGAGAAACAATTGACTAACTTGACCCATTAGAACACCACACTCAACAACAGCAGAATATACCTTTTTTTTGAGACAGAGTCTCGCCCTGTCACTGGAGTGCAATGGTGTGATCTCGGCTCACTACAACCTCCATCTCCTGGGTTCAAGCGATTCTCCTATCTCAGCCTCGCAAGTAGCTGGGATTACAGGCATGCACCACCATGCCCGGCTAATTTTTTGTATCTTTGGTAGAGACAGGGTTTCAGCACTTTGGCCAGGCTGGTCTCGAACTCCTGACCTTGTGATCCACCTGCCTCAGCCTCCCAAAGCGCTGGATTACAGGCGTGGCCCAATATATGTCCTTTTTTAAGTGCACATGGAACATTCATCAGGACAGATCATATTCAGGCCTATACAATAAGTATCAAAAAAATTAAGAAGGTAGAATGCACACACATTGGGTTCTCAGACCACGATGGAATTAAGCTAGAATTTGTAACAGAAAGATATCTGGAAAATCCCAGATATTTGGGAATTAAGCAACATACTCTAAATAACTCATGGGTGAAAGCATGCATCACAAGGAAAATTAGAAATATTCTAAACTAAATGGAAGCAAAAATAAAATATATTACAATTTATAGGACACAAATGCTTAGAGGGTAATTTAGATCTTTAAATGCCAAATTAGAAGAGAAGGAAGATCTTAAATCA
>NW_012115522.1:4224489-4237055 GCF_000951035.1 Colobus angolensis palliatus
CCATGGACATATTAAAAAGACAATAAGGGAATATTACAATGAACTTGATGCCAATACACAATAGATGAAATAGACACATTCCTTGGAAAGACACAAACTACAAAAACTCTTTCAAAAAAGCAAGTTCATATAGAAAAATCGAATATACTTGTTGAATTCTTTTGGATTTTCAATAAGGTCTTCCATAAATAGTATTGACATTTTGTCCTTTCCAAATTTTTATTTCCAACCTTTAATTTCTTATAGTACAAAATGGCACTAATTTGGAGAAAAGAAGATGGGCAGACATGATATGCTTTAATTAAAGCTGTGTTGATCCTGGAAAACAAAATTCCTCTGAAAAGAAGCACTCTAAGCCAAAATAAAATCAGAATGTCAAGCTTTTTTCTTCTCATTGGAGAATCTGAAATCTGAAAAATGTCCTTGGACTATAATTTTTAATAAGAATTCTGAGTATCTGAGAAACTTTTCAGTAGCATGTGTATTAATAATGAAGAAATATAGCCTCAGCTTGACTATGAGAATACTAGCTTCCAGGAGAGATAGAGAATTAGGAATCTACCAAACTCGTGTACAAATGCATGCATGCACACACTTGAGGGCACACACACATGCACACTGTTCAGCTACAGGCAATCATCTCTCTTTAAATCAAAGTCTCACTTTAGTTTCAAACATAAAAGTAACTTGCTGATGGGAGGCTTGTTCCAAGCTGAAATCATGCTGATGCCTGATCAAGTAGTTCCTGGATATTCTGGTTTCTCATCTTGCTTTTAGCTATAAGAGTCCATTAAAAATCTGAGGGACAATGTCCTTGACAGCCATAGCAAAGAATTTTGGGTCAAGAGCATATAGCTCAATAAATTATCCTTAAAATATACAAATCCAATATTAGGGTCACCAGGCAGCCTGCAGCAAGTAGGTAGAGGGCATTCGTCTTCCTACTTCCTATACAGATAGAATGTATTCTACTATCAGTTATTTGATTTATCTGTTAGTTGCAAACAAATACAAGCATTTTAACTATATCAACTTACATGTCTGGAGACTCAAAATTATGCCATGCTAAGAATGCTAAATATTCAAAACGTAAGGAGAAATACAACATAAGTGGAAGTGCTAAAGCATAAAATATTTCATAGGGTGATTTCTCTCTTACTCTCTTTTCAATACCATGAAGGCACAGGCCTTGAAAGATATCCAGAGGACTCCTGGGGTCTTCTGGAAAACCCTCCTGTCCTATTTTCTACTACTCTTTCCTTATAGAGTGTATACCCAGAAGTGGGATTGCTGGATCCTATGGTAATTCTACTTTTAATTTTTTGAGGAACTATTGTATTGTTTTCCATAGCGACTGTAAAAATGCACATAGATTGAAAGCAAAATGAAACTTCTAGGAATTCCCTTGCTTATAGATGGCTAGCTTCATTTATACCCCACCTACCCTAAGGATCTGCTTTCACTATTTTTTACCATTAAATTCACCTTGATGGTAAAGTTTGGGAAGTGCTGGTGTGGAGATTAAGACACAAGCTTTAGAGCCAGTGCAACCTGGATTTGTGAATACCAGAGCTGCTACTAGTGACCTCTATGACTAGGTAAGTGATGAAAGCTTTTGAAGTCTTAGTTATCTATCTGTGAAATGAAGATTCAAAAACTCGTAACACAATGCCTGGCACACAGCAGACACTCAGTACCTAGTAGTGAGTTCTTCTATCACTGTTCTCAAAATTTGCTTCTTCTTCCTCATGACAGTGTTTCAAATATTTGAAAAGATCTGCCTCAAACTCCCAGGATACCAGCTGGATTATAGGCACCCAGCTCAATGCCTGGCTAATTTTTGTATTTTTAGTAGAGACGGAGTTTTACCACATTGGCCAGGATGGTCTTGAACTCCTGACCTCAAGTGATCCACCCACCTCAGCTTCCCAAACTGCTGGGATTACAGGTGTAAACCACTGCACCCAGCCCCGTGTACCTTCAATGACTGATTGTATGTTACGCTTTACCAATTCCTCAAATTCTTTTCATCTGTGGTAGATGCTTTCTGGTTGGCCTATACCTCGTTCAAAATGAGATGCTTGCTCTTATATACTGCCTGTGTGAATCCAAATGGGTTTGGTCATTTTACTAGCTTGGTGCACAAATAATTAAGGTTTTTGCCATTACCTCTGGACCAGCCTAATAAAACATAAGCCTCAAAAAGGGTCCATATCCATTGACTTACTTTTTCTCTTTCTAGAAATTCTGCTTCCTAACAATCTATTCCAAATAAAATATTCTGAAACACAAATATTTATGAACAATAAAGTTCATCAAAGTATTAAATACAATATCAAAAAATGCAACAAATGCAAATGTACTTCAATAGCAAAAATATTCTAAAAATATAGGACAGTTATACAATAAATGTTGATAAAAAAATTTTAAGACTATAGGGAGAGCTTGACTCACTAGCCTGTATAAAAATTTAAAAAGATTACTATATAATTTTAATTGGAAAAAACAGAATATCAAATTATACATTCAGTTATTCTCAGCCATATAAAATTATGCATACCAGAATGATAATTTGTTTGTTTTTTCATTTTTTTGAGACCTCATGTGTTAGGAATTGCGCAAGAGGCCTGGCACTGTGGCTTATACCTCCAATCCTAGCACTTTGGGAGGCCAAGGCAGGGACAAAAGCTGAAGAGTCCAAAAGCTGAAGAACTTCGAGTCCAATATTTGAAGGCAGGAAGCATCGAGCATGGGAGAAAGATGCAGGCTGGAAGACTAAGCGAGTCTAGTCCTTCTGTGTTCTTGGCCTGCTTTTATCCTAGCCTCACTGGCAGCTGATTAGATGGTGCCCACGCAGATGGAGGGTGTGTCTGCCTTTCCCAGTCCACTGACTCAAATGTTAATCTCCTTTGCCAACACCCTCACAGACACACCCAGAACAATACTTTCCATCCTTGAATCCGATATTAACCATCACAGGCCTGATCCTGTGTGTGTTAGGGAGGATCGAAAGCAGGGGAGCAGCACACTTGTAACTGGCAGGCATTCCGACAGCAGCGAGGAGGGGCTGTGACCAGAAGCAGAAAGCCCAGTCAGGGAAGGTGTAGCAGACCAGGTAGGTGAGGACCTGAACAAACACTCTGATAATGATGGAGCAACCGAAAGGATTGGAACAGGAAGAATCAACAGAGTTTGGTGATTGAATGGAGAGATTTCCATTGACCTGCTAGGCAAATGATGACGCTACCTCAGGATGAGAATATGGGAGGAGGGTAAAGTTCTGGAGGAAAGTATACAGTTGAGGGCATGGTGAATTTAAGATGTGATTTCCTTAGGTAATATAACTAGGTCAATTTCTTGATTACAATTAAGTTATGTAACTCACTCATGAGTTGTTTTTCATTAACACCATCAGGGGAGTAATGGAGCTCTATGTTTAACAACCAAAGCTGGGGAGAACAATCTGCTAAAAGTAGGCATATGCAATCTCAGAAGCAGTGACTGCAATAATATCCTAACACATGATCCAGTTAAATTTATGTCCTAGCTATAAATACGTATGAAAGTATATGCTTGAAGATGAAGTAACTAATGAATGCTAAACGTATTGCACCTTAACTTGCCTTCAGCATAACTTCAAATGATTGCAAGTCTTGGTGGTTGGAGGATGTCTGGTTCACGAGCCTGTGTTTAATTTGCATAATGAAACTGTAAAGATTAAAGACTCTACATTTCCCAGCCTCCGCTCCTGCGAGGTATTGTCATTTTACTGATTTCTGAGCCAGAAGTGGAAATGGTATATACAACTTCCAGGAGTGTTTTTAATGTAACCTTTTTCTCTTCCCTCTCATCTGCTGGATTGAATGTTGATGTGATGGAATCATAGTCTTGGATCCAGAGGTGAAGATGGGAGAAGAGGCATGCATGGAGGTACCAGGCGGAGGAAACCTGGATCTCTAACCCCAGAGAATCCAAATTCACTTCAGACTTGCAACCTCAGCTTTTATAACAGAGAAAGAAACTTTTCTTGCCCTTCCTACATCCTGAGATTGTAACAATGCATCAAAAGCTCTGGGATGATGGATATGGAAAAAAAAAAAAAAAAGACCCTGCCATCACAAAGCATATACGGGCATGACTTGCTTTATTGTGCTTCCCAGATACTGCATTTTTTACAGATTGAAGGTTTGTGGCAACTCCATGTCGAGCAAGTCTATTGGTACCATTTTTTTCCAACAGCATGTACTCACTTTGTGCCTCTGTGTCACATTTTGGTAATTCTGTCAATATTGCAAGCATTTCCCTTATTAGAATATCAGTTATGGTAATCTGTGATCAGTGAGTTTTAATGTCACCATTATGATTGTTTAGGAGTGCCACAAACTGCGTCCATATGAGATGGTGAACTTATGGATGAACATTATGTGTCCTGACTGCTCCAACCACTGGCCTTTCCCCTGTCTATTTCCCTCTCCTTGGACCTCCCTATTCCTTGAGACGTAACAATTTGAAATTAGGTCAATTGATAACCCTACAATGGCCTCTAAGTGTTCAAGGGGAAGAAAGAATTGCATGTCTCTCACTTTAAATCAAAAGCTAGAAATAATTAAGCTTAGTGAAGAAGGCATGTTGAAAGCTGAGACAGGCCAAAAGCTGGGCCTCTTTTGCCAGTTAGCCAAGTTGTAAATGCAAATTAAAGTTCTTAAATGAAATGAAAAGGGCTACTCCAGTGAACAGAAAAATCATAAGAATGTGAAACAGCCTTATTGTTAGTATGCACCATAGAAGGATCCACCATTCTAAATGCTCTGAAGAACATTTGTGATTCATGGGAGGAGGTCAAAATATATATATTTTAAATTTTAATATTTTTTGCCAATTGGGCAGCCTCCTGAACCAGAATAGGTTCAGAGAGACTTCCTAAGGAGGTCATGATATTAACATTAACAGGAGTTTGGAAGAAGTTGATTCCAACCCTCGGGAATGACTTTGAGGGATTCAAGACTTCAGTGAACAAAGGAACTACGGATATGGTAGAAATAGCAAGAGAATTAGAACTGGAAGTGGAGCCTGAAGATATGACTGACTCGCTGCAACCTCATGATAAAACTTGAATGAATGAGTAGTTGCTTCTTATGAATGAGCAAACAAAGTGGTTTCTTGAGATGGAATGCACTCCTTCTGAAGGTGCTGTGAGCATTGTTGAAATGGCAACAAAGGATTTACGATATTCCATAAACTTAGTTGATAAAGCAGCACCAGGGTTTGAGAGGATTGACTCCAATTTTGAAAGAAGTCAAACATTTTCCTGTGGGTAAAATGCCATAAAAAAAATCACATGCTACAAACAAATCTTTCATGGAAGAGTCAATCAATGTGTCAAACTTCATTTTTGTCTTATTTTAAGAAATTGGCCACAGCAATTTCTTAAATGCCTCAACCTTCAGCAATCACCACTCTGATCAGTCAGCAGCCATCCATATCAAGGCAAGACCCCTTACCAGCAAAAAGATTCCAACTCACTGAAGGCTCAGATGATCATTAGCATTTTTTAGCAATAAAGTATTTTTCAGTTAAGATATGCACATTGCTTTTTTAGACATAATGCTACTGCACACTTACTAGACTCAGTGTAGTGCAAGCATAACTTTTATAGGCACTGGGAAACCAAAACATTCATGTGACTCACTTTATTGTGACATTTGCTTTATTGTGGTCATCAGGAAATAAGCCTGTAATATCTCTGAGGTCTACCTGTGTTCTACTGGGGAAGACTCACATTTCACCAACCAAAACGATGGGTGATAGGCTCCATTACTTGTTTTCAAGGGGCACAAAAGAGGGAATGCTTAGCCTTGCCTGTGTGAGGGTGACGTTGAAAATGAATCCTCAGCATTTTTATGCTGTCATCGGGTAGAGAAGTGGGGTGGGTGAAGGCATCTCAAGGAGCTTATGTATGGGTAAATGCAATGGTATGCACAATTTCCAGGCAGCATTCCCTGAAAGGCTGTTGTGTTCAGGGAACAGTACATTATCCAGAGCAGCCAGAAGACCATGTACAATGGGGTTGGTAGAAGATGAGCCTGGAATGAATGGACTATTAGGAAGGACACTGAATGTCAGACTGAGAAATCTGGACTTAATCTACAGGTAATTAAAATGATTTGCAAATGATTTGCAAAGACAAAAAATCTGTTCACAGCCTGTCATTGAAATGATCACACATTCTCATATTCAGAACTTCACAGTTTGTTGCCAGCAAAGTAGTGAAGGGTATCTTTAGAGAAATACATTACAATTACTTTTTTTTTTCCCAAGGGACTAAAAGTATTTTTATGGGCAGGATGCAGGGGGAAGGGAGAGAGAGACAAAAACAGAAAGAAACAGAGACAGAAGGACAGAGAGACAGAGAGAAAGTGTGTGCATGTTTAATAGAAGCTCCAGATGGCAGATAAGGGAGAGAAGAAAGCCTGAAGACTAATATCAGATAAGATTTCAAAGGAATAGAAGAGAAAATCAAAACAAATTTTGAAAGGTTTAATTAAGGCTGTGGAACATTTTTGCCTTAGGGAAGGAGAAAACTGTCTCTAAATTTATTTGTAATGAGACCTTCACACTTTCTCCCTTGGTCTGTTACGTGGCTTCTCTATGGGTTAATGGTAATATATATTAAATGTCTTTTTGGTTGAATTCCTAGTAGTATTATTTGAGTGGAATTAATTTAATTTGAGATTCATTCTTTATAAATACCAAAGGAAAATTTTATGATCTTAAGATTGTATTTCATACTGGAAACTGGAGAAGAAAACAAACATGAAGTTCCCACTATGTGCCTATTCTACAGCTGGCATGTAGCTTATATTACCTCATTCAGTTTAATCATCATGAAACCCTAGGAGGTCGGCATTATTGAACCCATTTTAAAGAGCAGCTGAAGATCTCAGAGACTGAGTATAGATTTTTCTAAGTGGCAGAACCAGGATTTAAATTCTAATCAGCTTGACTCTAGAACCCAAGATCTTTCCAAAACACCAAGAACTTTCTGGCTGTGCCTCCCACAGGCTGAGAGAACTTGGGTATGTTGTGCATACTCAATGAGCTAAACTAAGATGTGCTTCGAATACCCAAAGGAGATGCTTCTAGGAACTTTAAGATTACGTATATGAGTCATTGCAGGCTAAGTTTCTCATGGGAAGGAAGTATAGTCTTCATGCGTCTCTTCTTCTTGGTAATTTTATTTGGATTCCTTGAATCTATAAAGAAGGGAGTCTTCTGAAGCCACTTGAAATGCCCTGTGCTCAATGATACAGAAAGAATAACTGAACAATGCTAAGCCCCTTTAAAAGTCACTACATCTCTTCACGTATAAACCACATGCTTCAGTGAAAGGGCAGGAGTGAAATACTCTTAACCATATGGAAAGTTTTAAGAACATAGGTACACCTTGCTATCAGGCTACTTTCAGTTAGTTTCAGAAGTCTTGAATATCTCAAATAAAACAGGATATTAATCTTTTTAAATTTCTAATATTCAAGAAAAGTATTTGAACACTCGTGGTAATGTGCACTTAATTTTCTTATCTTCTTTTTTTCTTGGTTATTTCAGGGGATTGTTGTGTACTTGGAGGTAGAAATACAGTCTTATGAGCATAAATCTTGGTTGTCAGGTTATGGGACTCTAGAGAATAGAGATAGAAATGGATTGGAATAGAAAATGATTGGAAAATGGAACATCCCATATTGCCCTACAGTCTGGATTCAAGAGTTCACACATTCCTGCATTTATCTCACCAATCCTAACTTAATATTCCTTTTTGCAAAGCTCTTTTTCCTACAGAGTAATCTACTTACAATCTGTCTCTTGTGAAATACGTATTCCCAATTTTTTGTCTGTCCTTGTGCTTGGAGTGTGCTCCTCTTTCATCTACCTGTCTATTCCCTGCTTTTGTTTCATAGAACAGCTCAAATCTCATCTCCACTGTGAAGCCTTTGTAGTTTTAAAGTCTGCTCTTCCCTTGGAATTTACAATTCTGCTACTCTGTGTTGTTTCTAATCTCTTAATTTATTTGCCTCTAATTACATTATTTGAGAATAATATTTGTGGTTTCTTCTTTGTATTCTTAGCATCCAGTAGTTATTGGGTGCTGAATAAATGACTGTTGATGAATGACAGGTCCTGGGACAGCTTAGATAATGCCCCCGGGAAAGATTCTTTTTTCAGCTGCATAGAAGGTAAAAGGGAGTGCAGTAGAACCACTCAAGACCTCTACCTCTTCTCTTTAATGATCTCCTTCTAACCCAGCTCTCTTCTCAATCTTCTTATTTCTGATCTCTCCTATCCTAATTCCTGGCAGTCATCTGTTTGCTCACATACTGCCAACCATCGTCTTTCTCATGATGCTGATCTTTCAGATCCCAGTGACTCTTGACACTGGATTTCTACTGTATCCTTGCCTTCCAACCTGGTATGTCATGGATTTAATCTTTGAAATACCTGCACATGCAGCTTCTCTGGTTCTCAAAAGGATGAACAATTTTAATGCCTGCATCTTTTCTGTAAAATGGAGATACTAATACTTCATAGGGGCATGAGAAATTACTGATGCCGCCTGGAATGCTTTATTATAGTACAAGAAACACAGTAACCACTTAAGATGTTAGTGTTAGATATTACTATTAGCTTCCTTCATATTCCTATGCTTCCTCACAGCTGGGATTACTTAGGCTAAACCTCATAGTTTATTTCTGGCCTCTTTTTTCTTTACTCAGTCTAGATCTAAAGAAGGAAATATTGTGGTACTTTAAAAATCTCTCTCCATTGTCTTCTCATCTGCATATTTCCTAATGAGAAGTCTGCTGTTAGTCTTACTCTGTTTCTTTGTATGCAACGTGTCTTTCTCCTCTGCCTGCCTTCCAAAGTTTTCCTTTATGTTTGGTTTTTGGCAGATGTGTCAAAGTGTGTGGTGAGTTTTTGGAGAGAGGAATTATTTATCAGCTTTGGGTTCTCTGAGCTTCCTGAATCTGCAGTTTGAGGTTTTCCATTATTTTTCAGTAAACTTCAGGTATTGTCTCTTCACTATGTATACTGCCTACAAGAAACACTCTTCAAATATAAAGATACAAAAAGGTTTAAAGTAAAAGGGTGAAAAAGACATATCATGTTAGTGCAAATCTAAATAAAGCTGGACTGGCTTTCTTATAGGTAGCACATAGCTGAGTCTGATGTTTTTTACCCAATCTGATTATCTCTGTCTTTTAATTGGGAGTGTTTAGATGATTTTATGTTTTAAATAACAGTTTTATTGAGCATAATTGGCCCACAATAAAACTGTACATATCTAAAGTGTATAATTTGATAAATTTTGACATATATGTACATGTATAAATTTATATCCACAATTTTCCAAAGTTTCCTGTGGCCCTTTGTACTCCTTTCTTCCCACCAATCTCCTCCTCCTCACACCCAGGCAAGCATTGATCTTCTTTCTGTAACTACAGATTAGCTTGAATTTTCTAGACTTAATAGGAATCAAATAGTATGTACTCTTTATTTGGTCTGGTTTCTTTCATTAAGCATAATTATTTTGTTTCATATATGTTGTTTCCTATGTCAGTGGTTCATTGCTTTATTTTATTGTATTTCTTTGTCTATTTATTACTAAGTAATATTTAATTGAATGGATTTACCAAAGTTTATTTGTTTACTGGTTAATGAATATGTGGGTTGCTTCCAGTTTTGGGAAATAAAATAAACTGCTCTGAGCATTCATGGACAAGTCTTTGTGTGGACATACGCTTCCTTGTCTCTTGGTTTTATACCCAGGAATGGCACAGCTAGGCCATATGGTTAGGCATATGTTTAACTTCTTAAGAAACTGTTTGACTGTTTTCCAAAGTTGTCATAACATTTTACGTCACTATTAGCAATGTATGAGAGTTCCAGTTCATCCACATCCTCACTGGCACTTGGTATGGAAAGTCCTTTTAATTTTAGCCACCCTAATAGGTATGCAACGGTATCTTATTGTTGCTTTTAATTTGCATTCTCCTTATCATTAATAATGTTGAGCATCTTTCCATGTGCTTACTTCTTAATTGTATATCTTCTTTGGTGAAGTCTCTGTTTACATCTTTTGCCCATTTTTTAAATTGGATTGCTTATTTTCTTATTGTTGAATTTTTAGCATTCTCAGTATATTCTGGAAACAAGTCAATTAGCACATTTTTTGCACATATTTTCTCTCAGTCTGTGACTTGTTTCTCTATTTTCTTAATGGTTTCTTTAGAAGTTTTTAATGTCAATGAAGTCCATTCAATCATTTTTTTTTCTCTCGTAGATTGTGCTTTTAGTGTCATAGCTGCAAAATTTTCACCTAATTGGAGGTCACAAATATTTTTTTTCAATGTTGTCTTCTAGACATTTTATAGTTTTAGGTTTAAATTAAGGTTTATGGTCCATTTTGAGTTAATTTTTTTTGTATATCATCTGAGTATACATTGATGTTCATTTTTTGCCTATATGTATGTATTCAATTGTTCCAGCAACTTTTGGTGAAAAGACTATCATTTCTCCACTTATATTTATACTTCTTGTAATTGTCTCACAAGTCCTGGATATTCTATTTTGTGTTTTTAATATATCTTTTTTAATCTTTGCATTCAGTTTTAGAAGTTTCTGTTGAACTTTCTTCAAACTCACTGATGTTTTCCCTTTGCAGTGTTTAGTCAATTTATGAGCTCATCAAAGGCATTCTTACTTTCTGTTACCGTGTTTTTTATCTCTAGCATTTCCTTGTGATTATTTGTTAGATTTTTCCATTTCTCTGATTATATTGCCCGTCTTTTCTTGTATCTTTCCCACTTTCTCCATTGGAACACTTAGTATATTAGCCACAGCTGTTTTAAATTCCTGGTCTAACATGCACACATATGTTTATTGCAGCACTATTCACAATAGCAAAGACTTGGAATCAACCCAAATGTCCATCAGTGACAGACTGGATTAAGAAAATATGGCGGCCGGGCATGTTGACTCAAGCCTGTAATCCCAGCACTTTGGGAGGCTGAGGCGGGCGGATCACAAGGTCAGGAGATTGAGACCATCCTGGCTAACACAGTGAAACCCCGTCTCTACTAAAAAATACAAAAAACTAGCCGGGCGAGGTGGTGGGCACCTGTAGTCCCAGCTACTCGGGAGGCTGAGGCAGGAGAATGGCGTGAACCCGGGAGGCAGAGCTTGCAGTGAGCTGAGATCTGGCCAGTGCACTCCAGCTTGGGTGACAGAGCAAGACTCCGTCTCAAAAAAAAAAAAGAAAATATGGCACATATACACCATGGAATACTATGCAGCCATAAAAAAGGATGAATTTGTGTCCTTTGTAGGGACATGGATGCAGCTGGAAACCATCATTCTCAGCAAACTATGGCAAGAACAGAAAACCAAACACCACATGTTCTCACTCATAGGTGGGAGTTGAACAATGAGATCACTTGGACACAGGAAAGGGGAACATCACACACTGGGGCCTATTGTGGGGAGGGGACAAGGGGGAGGGATAGCATTAGGAGATATACATAATGTAAATGATGAGTTAATGGGTACAGCACACCAACATGGCACATGTATACATATGTAACAAACCTGCATGTTGTGCACATGTACCCTAGAACTTAAAGTGTAATAATAAAAAAAAAATTAAAAAAAAAACGAAATAAATTCCTGGTCTAACAATTCCAATATATCTGCCACATTTGAATTTGGTTATGATGATTGCTCTGTCTTCAGAATGTGTTTTTGGATTGTAGTATACTTTGTCATGATACTTTGTCACGATTGTAGTATACTTTGCTTGATAGGATTTATTGGGTAAAAGAAACTGTGGTAAAGAGGCTTTTAATGTGAGAGTTTATCTATCTAGGAGTTATACTGTGTTTACTGTTTGTTATAGTTGTAGGTGTCAGAGATTAAATTTCTTCTGGCATCCTTGTTTTCTCTCCCCTGCTGTCTTTATGTTTCCCTAGAGACTTTTTCTTAAATAAGGTCTGAGATATGCATTTCTTCCAGCTATATCCCCCTGTTGTTAAACAGGAGCTCTATTGACGTATTGGTGTGGTGTGGAGGAAAGGGGAGTGCTTGTTGTCTTAGGATTAGAATTCAGTCATGTAGTGAGCCTGTACCCTGGGCTGGGACCTACACAAGTGCTTCTCATTCCTCTCCTCCTTAGGTAAGACAGGAAGGATAGAGGGGTCTAGACTTTGGTATTTCCCTTTCCCCAGATTGGTTAGGCTTTAGTAAAAACCCCAGTCAGTTAGGATCTGGTAAAATAGTTTATTTTGAGAGTAGGATTTGTTATGAAGAACAGAATTCTCTGGGCATACTTCAAAATCGCTATTTTACCTCCCTGCTAGAAGCAAGAGGGGATTTTTCTCTGACCTTCACTATGAGAAGCTGGTAGAGATCCTGGAGGAAAAATTCACAAAACATGGGGGCTCCACTAAGACTGGCCTCTCTTGGAGTTTTAAACCCTACGACTTGTTCTTGCTGAGCCCCCAGCAATCTTTCAGCTA
>NW_012115522.1:4238205-4240103 GCF_000951035.1 Colobus angolensis palliatus
AGGTATTTCTTTTTTTTTTTTTTTGCTTTATGGAAATTATTTTTATTCCCCCCACTCTAGGAATGTTGGGTTCAAAATGCACATTCAATTAACTTTAAATATCCATATAATCATCACAAGGCTAATAATAATAAACTACCTGTTTTAAGATATTTTTGTTTTTCAAAACTGAATACTTTCAGATGATTGGTTATTTAAAAATAATGCCTTATTTAATACCAAATATCAAATAAAACAATAAGATGATCCAGAATTCTTGGTATGAAAAGTAAATATTTTCAAATTTAACCTTATGAAATACAAAACAGATACCGAACTAGGATTTTAAATTAATGTCTATCTTTTTACCTAAAACAATGATTTTTCAAATTTAAAAATTGCATATAACACAATTCAAAATGTCATTTTCTCCAGTTTAAAAGTAATAGAAAAAGAGTTAATTTTGTCTACTAATTTTATATAATACGTAATGTAAAACACATCTATAATGTTTGTATTTTATTTATTTATTTATTTTATTTTACTTTAAGTTCTGGGATACATGTGCAGAACGGGCAGGTTTGTTACACAGGTATACATGTGTCATGGTGGTTTGCTACACTCATCAACACATCATCTTGGTTTTAAGCCCTGCATGCATTAGCTATTTGTCCTAATGCTCTCCCTTCCCTTGCTTCCCACCCCCTGACAGGCCCCAGTGTGTGATGTTCCCCTCCCTGTGTCCATGTGCAGAACAGGTATTTCAAATATACAATTTGTGTTAATCCTCCCAAAAAAAAAAGGAAGTAGACATATTTCCACTTTATTACTAGTGAGAAAACTAGCGGTAACTTGCTCAGGGGTGTGCAGAAGTATACAGGATGGCCATTCATTAAGTGCTCATCAGATTCTAACGTTGTTCTTCTTCGAGCTGTACAAAACTGCCAAGCTCTGGGGTCACTGCCATACAGTGGGCTCTACTTATTTCCCTGCTCACTGAAAGGAAAATACAAAACTAAAACTCAGATCCCCCTCTAGAAACAAGAAGCATGTATGCAGTCTACTTGGGAGGTAGCCTCAAACCCTGAATTCTATGAATGCTGCAACTGGATGTTTGAGAGAAATATTTCTTGCATCCTTGTTACAAGTACATATCCAGTATAAGCCATTTTTTCTTCAGGCAAATGTGATATATGAAAATCTCCATTTGCAGAAAAGATAAATTAGAGGATATTTGCTTTGCCCAAGAATTTCTTTGAATCGCAGCTCCCGTTGCCTTAAAATGTAACACAATGGAAACAAATCATTCCATAGTTCATTTAGCAGCACCAGGACTCTTGCTCACAGCAATTCTCCAAAATATTTTACGCTCTGTTGATATGCCAACAAAAACGTTCTGACTTCAGTGAGGATGAAGTAGCATTTTTACACTGAGTTACTGTATTAAGGCACGGTACTGGGTATCAGCATGAACTCTCACAAGAAATATGAGTGCAGTATGATAGTTTTCATTTTACAGATGAGCAAACCAGGACTCAGGGAATTTTAAGTAATTCACCCAAAATTATACAGTTGAGGGTATGAAGAACAGGCATCCCTCAGTATCCATGGGGGATTGATTGACTCTGGGATCTCTGAAGATACCAAAACCCAAGGATGCTCAAGTCCCTGATAGAAAATGGCATAGTATTTGCATGTAAACTGTGCAAGACCAACACAGTGGCTCATGCCTGTAATCCCAGCACTTTGGGAGGCTGAGGCGAGTGGACCACTTGAGGTCAGGAGTTTAAGACCAGCCAGGCCAACATGGCAAAACTCCATTTCTATTAAAAATACAAAAATGAGCCAGGCCTGGTGGCACGCACCTGTAATCCCAGCTACTTGGGAGACTGAGGCAGGAAAATCACTTGAACCTGGGA
>NW_012115522.1:4240433-4248892 GCF_000951035.1 Colobus angolensis palliatus
CTTTTTTTAGAATATATTTTTGATCTACAGTTGAATTCATGGATACAGAATCTGTGGATGCGGAGGGTTGACTGTAATTGCTAGCTTTAAGGAGCAACTACTCTACCCTAGGCATTATCCTAAGCACATTATATGTTAACTCATGAAAGCCTCAGAACAGCTCTTCTGGTAAATACCAGTAATAGCCTCAAGTTACAGAAAACAGAACCGAGGTAGAGTGTTTAGTAACTTTCCTTAGATCCCAGAAGTAGTAAGTGGTGGATGTGAGTTTTAAATTTAGGCGATCTGGTCAAAGTACATGCTCATAATCATATTGTTTCCTGAATGGATGTGTTAAATAAGAACACAGTGCAACCACTAATTTTAAAGCATATTTACTTTAATAGACCCCCAAATTTTGTTGGTCTGCACAACACTGAGAGGAAATCCAAACAACCAACAAAGGCCCTATGTATTTTGATAGCAAGAGGTAAACCAGCTGGAGTGAATGTACCCTATGCTAGAAAGGCAGGCTACAAGCATCTCAGATACAGAATTCACAGTTGGTTTTGTTTTTCTCATTCTGAGGAAGGTAGTTCTAAATGTGGTTTGAAGGGCTTAATAAGATCTGTATTAAAAATCTGTATTAAAAAAAAATTCTGTTCTGCCTTCCTTACCGCATTGGCTTCCATTTGGGTTGGTTACCTCGTGGTCACAAAGTGGCTGCTGTTGTTGCTTCGAGAATTATATCCTCACACAACTGCATCCACAAGCAGGAAGCAGTTTCTCTTGCCCACCTCTTCTTTGGGAAGAAAACCCAAATCTGTACACTTCTTTTCAGGTCTTTTGGCCTCATGTGGTCATGTTCTATGTTCAGGTTGCCAGGCTGGTAGAGGGTAGGGAAAACTTCCTCCAAAAGGGCCAGGCTGCAGTGGTAGGCTGCAGGTGTGTCACATCTGTTCTAACACTGCTGGTCACCCCTTGACATTCTGTGCTGATTACAACACATGGCAGACGCGGAGCTTAAACTGGAAAAGGACTTTGCAACGTCTCCAAAGGGCTGTTGTCACTGGATAGAAGATCTCTTAGATTTGTGGCATTCCAGGTCAAAGGTTTGGGTAGGTGGCTAAGAAGACCAAAGAGGTATTTAGCGGGTTGGGGAAAAGAAGGCGGAGATGGGTCGAGAAAAATAGGTGGTGGATTTTTATCTGACATGGGTTAGGCTAGAGATGGCAAAATATTTTCATTTCTTATGCCAACTTCAATCACTGGAGCTATCTGTAGGCTCTGGGAACCCTGTTTTAGGAAGAATTCTGCTGGTAGAGGGAACATTGGCACTTCTAGTCTCTATATTGAGACTGAAGTAGGAGGTCAGGCTGTCAGTAAGGAAGATGCATGGAACAGCTATTGAGTAGGAAGCCAGTATAATGCCTCCCCCAATTAGAAAGCTTCCAGGTCTCATGTTCAGGACTAGACTGTGACTGAACCTATCCCTGCGAATTGGCAATTCTGAAGCAGTTATTATTCCAGATATTGCTGATTAAATGGGGAGCCCAGAATGTTCATCATTCTGCAATCAAAACTATAGTGGGCCAGGCACAGTGGCTCACGCTTGTAATCCCAGGACTTTGGAAGGCCGAGGTGGGTGGATCACCTGAGGTCAGGAGTTCGAGACCAGCCTGACCAACATGGAGAAACCCCATCTCTACTAAAAAAAAAAAAATAACCAGGCATGGTGGCGCATGCCTGTAGTCCCACCTACTCAGGAGGCCGAGGCAGGAGTATTGCTTGAACCCAGGAGGTGGAGGTTGCAGTGAGCCAAGATCATGCCACTGCACTCCAGCCTGGGTGACAGAGCGAGACTCCATCATAAACAAACAAACAAACTATAGTGGCATAATATCCTGACATGTTCTTGACAAATCTATTGACTTAATGTTTCCTTCATTTAATCACAGACTTTAGGGCTAGACAATCCCTTAGAGACCGTTAGTCCATACCCCTCATTTGCCAGATGAGGAAATTAATGCCTAGAGAGAGAATGTGACTCTTCCAAGATCATACAGATCACTCAGAGGTAAGGGCAACATTTCAGTTCAAATCTTTTAATTCAAAAGTTATTTCAGATTGCCCAGACTGCATCTTCAAAGAGCAAAGCAGGCAACTTAAACCACGAGGAAATACATTAGAGATGGTAGATCAATAGGATGGAAGGAACACAGGGTCTGGTAACTGTAGGCTCCAACATCCTCCCCTCTTCAACAGAGCCACTCAGGTGCAGCCACTGCAACTTGTTCTTCCACTGCTTCCCCTCCCATAATTGGTGCTATGTAACCTTTAATAATTCAGGTGTCTGACTGATGACATATTGATGAAAAGCCAAAGATGTCCAGCAAAGCCTAGATCCTTCTGTACTTATGCAAATGGTATCACTGAACGCCACAAGCTCACTAGGGAAAAATTGCATGGCGGGTGGGAGGGTATCTCAGAATATAGGGAAACCAAACAACATTTTGAGTGCCGTTCTAGACATTGTGCTAGGTGCTGAGAGACAATGCTGGGTAAATACAGTTGTGGCCTTTGTTCATGGAGCAAAGACACTGGAGGGGAAAACAGAAAAAATACCTGAAAATTAGGCTGGAATAAAAGTGATAAGTTCTCTGTAGGGAAGGACATGGTGCTAAGAGGATGTGTACCTGGGAGACCTGACCTAGTCTGGGAGGGTAGGAAAAGCTTCCTCCAAAAAGGTCAGTCTACAGTGGTAGGCTGATGTGTCACATCTGTTCTAACACTGCTGCTCACCCCTTGTCATTCTGTGCTGAATGCAACACATGGCAGAGGCAGAGCTTAAACTGGCAAAGGAATTTGATATGTCTCCAAAGGGCTGTTGTCGCTGAATAGAAGGTCTTTTAGATTTGTGGCATTCCAGGACAAAGGTTTGGGTAAATGGTTAAAAGAGAAGACCGAAGAGGTGTTTAGTGAACTGGGGAAGGAAAAGAGGAGGTGGGTAGAGAAAAACAGGTGGTGGATTTTTATCTGATGTGGATTCGTCTGGAGGTGGGAAAATATTTTCATTTTTTATACCAGCTTCAATCACTGGAGCTAACTGTAGGCTTTGGGACCCTGTTTTGGGAAGAATTCTGAGACTTCATCTGGACTCAGTGCAAAAGAGCCCTGTGATTGATGGGAGCCGTCTGACGTGAGTACAGGAGGAGAAGGAAATGGTGAAACACCTGCCATGTATTTGACATTTCTGACATGGGCAAAACCATATCATCAAAACTTAGCACTGCTGAAAAAAGATGAGTTTTGGACTTGCATTAAATCTTAGCTCTAAAAATGTGTAGCTGTGTGATATTGTGCAAATTAATATCTCCAAGTTTTACCCTTCTGTAACATGGGAATATCATCTCAAAGCATTTTTGCTACATCTCATGCTGATAGAACCAGATTGAAGGCAGGCACTGAGGGTTGACTTGACACTCCCTTCCCAAGAAAAGCTGCACAACCTCAACTCAAGAGATCAGAGGGGATTCTAGAAGTAGCCCGCAAATACATCCTGTATTCATTTTCTCTTGCCGCTGTAACTCAGCAGCTTAAAGCTCTACCCATTTAGCAGCTGTGGTTCTGTGGTTTAGGATTCTAGCCTGGGTTCTGCTGGATCTCTCAGGGTCTCATGACATTGAAACCAAGGGGTTGGCTAGGCTAGACTCCTATCTGGAAGTTATGGGAAAGGTCCAGTTCCAAGCTCATTCATGTTGGCAGCTTCCGGTTCCTCCCGGTCGTAGGTCTGAGGTCCTCTGTTCTTTGCAGGCTGCAGCTGGGACCTGCTCTGTGCAGCTGGAGGTCACTCACATTGCTGCTTATGTGGGATCTGCATTTTCAAGCCAGCAACGACCCATCTAATCCTTATGCTTCAAATCCTCTGCCCCTCCCTTCTGCTTTAAAGGGCTACTGTCCTTAAATCAGTTCCACCTGGATAATCTATGTGGCGCTGTTCTAAGGATAGCTTGGAGTCAACTGATTTGGGAATTCAATGACACCTGCAAAATCTCTTCACAGCAGCAGCTAGACTGGTGGTTGGTTTAAGAACCCCATTTCCATCGGATGGGCATCTTGGGGGGCCATCTTTGGGGTTCTGCACACCACACACCCTAACTTGGAGAAAGGTGGGTGGTGGCAGGTTCAGGAACACAAGGAAACACATGCTTCTTGAAATTCCTCCTGCCAATGAGGAGCAACCTAATCTGAAAGCAGTGGGAGGAACTGGAGGCTGGGGTCCCGCAGGGCTCTTTCAGGCAGAAAGCCAGAGGGCTCTAGGGGCTCTCCCTCCACTGTCCTAGGAGAAGAATGCTTCCAGAAACAAAGCCAGGGAAAAAGCCAGGCACAGCCGCCTGGGAACCTTGTAGTGAGGTCAAACCATAGACAAGATTTGATAGGGAAAGCTTCAATAAAATATGCAAAAGAGACTGCACAGGGATAGATTTTGCCTCCTGGGGCTCCCTAAGGATTTTTTCTTTTCAGTCACCTCCAGCCGCTGTGTTACTGAATGGTAATGTAGATGATTACCAGCCAGTCCTTTAGCTTATGTTCTGTCATAAGGACTCCACAGACACAAGAGAGACGCAAAATGGCCCCAAAGAGACTCACCGATGCCAGTGTCATGTAGAATTGTCCTTGTTCAAGGATGTGTCAACAGGGAAAATGCAATCTGAGACTGTAAAGAGACAAAAGCACAAAACAAGGCTTTCATAGCACTAAGTTGCATAGGAATGATTGGAATTGCTTTGAGAAATGTTCATTAACATAGAAAAAAGAAATATATTTTAAATAGCATCTGTTTTGTCTCAATAAAATTCCAGAAGCTATGGACCAAATTAATGATAAAAGGTAAGAAAATAGATTTATGTGAAATGGGCTGAGAAGAGAAAAAAAAATAAGAAGATCCCTATGATATTGGGAAGTATTTCAGGAAAATAAATATGTATCAGAATTGAGATAGGCATTAGAATTGGTTATACATATATACACACATTTTTATTTATAAGTGAGTAAATAAGTAAACTCACCATGAATAAAATAGTCAAGCCAAGGTGGAAAATTCTGCCAGAATCCAGAGGAAAAAGACAAATGAAAACTTTAAAAGTGAACAAGACATGAACAAAATGTATGATGTATTAATAAGTATTCTTTTGGTATAGATGCTAGAAACTCATCTATCAAATCAAATGAATTTAAATATTAAATGGACTTTATGGGGTCACATAACCAGGAGGGCTAAGAGTGCTTTGACTTCAAGGGTATTGCTAGACTGCTGTTTCATAATTGGCTATCTTAAACTATTTTTATGTTTATACTGATCAACTTTTATCCCTTGTGGCATGGGGCGAAACCTTCATTTTAAAGGTTATATTTATCTACTTATTTCCTCACTATTCATTGAGTACTAAAGTAGATAAAGCGGATCTCATTAAAGAGTTCATGAGGGATATTTATTTTCCAGATCAAATGCATTTCTTTTTTAAAAAAAATTTTATTTTATTTTATTTTAAGTTCTGGGATACATGTACAGGACGTGTAGATTTGTTACATAGATAAACGTGTGCCATGGTGACTTGTTGCACCTCTTAACCCATCACCTAGGTGTGAAGTCCCACATGCATTAGCTATTTACCCTGACGCTCTTCCTCCCCTCTCCCTTAAATCCATTTCTTGAAGACCAAATTTATGCTTCTATTTCTACTTTCTCCTTTCTACTTTTCCATCTTAGCTTTCTATCATGTATCGAGAATTTCCCACTAGGCTTGGGGATTGTTTTCCATTGAGATAAGGATAGCGGTTTATTTCTGTGCCAATTCTTTATAGTCATGCTATTTCTGAGAATGAGGAGGATCTATCTGTGCAGTAAGGAAGTCTTGGTATTGGGACCAGGCATTGCCCCTCAAAGCAGTCTGGGAGCTTGCAGGAGAGAGTTATGCCCACCAGGTGGTGCTCTGGCTGTTTTCTTTCCGGGAGCTTGAGCAACAGTTCTGCAAAAATGTATACTTTCACAAGAAAGGCTGTTACCATTGGTAATTGGGATAGGGTTGCTATAGTGATGAGAGGGTGTTGGGATGTTTATGGCTTTGGAAGAGCCGATGCCTGTGAGCTATCAGATTATATCCTTTGATAATAATGGCTGGCATAGCAAGGTCATGAAAATCTGCCAAGATTGTGCAAACTGCAGTGGTCGCTATTCTTTGCATGTTCTTCTGTGATTTATGAGCTGTAACTGGAGTGTTAAGAGTGACAGAAAGTACTTCTTTTAACATGCTTATCTTATTCCATAGTGGATTTTTGCCATTTTCTGTTCATGTTTTATCTCCACCACCACCATTTCTCAGTGTGGTTTTCATAAAAATGCTCCACGAAGAAAGGTTCCATTGGTCCAACAAGTGTGTAAAAGATTGCTGTTAATGCTCTTGGAGATTGACCACATACAACAGCATATTAAAATATATGAGAATCCTGTTTCGTCCCCAAAATTCACATGACAATCAAACCCTTCCAATGGAATAGTCACTAACACATAGGGAATCTATCTCATTTTCTTCCTTTAAGGTTAATAAATATTATATTACATACAGGTTCGATTGTAATTTAATATGTTTATATAGGTCTCCCCAACATGGTGTTGAGTTTTTTTTTTTTTTTTTCAGAGTCTTGCTCTGTCACCCAGGCTGGAGTGCAGTGGCATGATCTCAGCTCACCACAACCTCCGCCTCCTGGGTTCAAGCAATTCATCTGCCTCAGCCTCCCGAGTAGCTGAGATTACAGGCGCCCGCCGTGATGTCTAGCTAATTTTTGTATTTTTAGTAGAGATGAGGTTTTGCCATGTTGGCCAGGCTGGTCTTGAACTCCTGATCTCAGGTGATCCGCCTGCCTCAGTCTCCCAAAGTGCTGGGATTACAGGCATGAGCCATGGCCCTTGGCCAAGTTCTTTTTCTTTGGCACCAACCTAGCAAAGGCTTAGTGCATAACAGAGGCTCAATAAATATTAATTGTTGTTTTGGGGCGTCTAAGAAATATTTTCCAATTGGATTATCTATTCATGAATACTACTGATTGCAATTATTCCTATAAATGATCTTTAATGATAAATTTTATTGGACAAATCAATCCAGTGTCCAAGACATGGCTAACAACATTAGTAATAAGTCATTCGTACCTTAGCCCGGGATTATTACTATGTTCTTGAAAGACTGAAACACTTTCACTTCTTTACTCTCCATTAATTTTCTACTTCATCACATTTTCCTCAATGTTTTAGGATCAATATGTTGCTAGCCATTTTTCAGAAAAACACGTTTCTTCTTGTGAATAATCAATTTATGATTGATGATAAAATGTAACCCATTAAAATCCCGCGAAAATGCAAGAACACTGAGTGTTTGCCTGTATATGTCTTGTCTCCCCAGGGAGTCATCTTCACTAACGGTTTATTGTGTGTATGTTGCCATGTCTCCTGCATTTTTTTGGAAAGTGTCACATATGTCTGAATCTCCTCCCGATGGCCAAAGAAGAACAATAGCATGGCACCTGAAGGGGATGCCCTGTCACAGTCAAAGCCTGTGACAGGGCACGACACGGAAGGTATTTGACTGCTTTCCTCTGGGTAACATTATGCTATTTCCATTCACGGGCATCTTCAAATATGGCAGCCTCTGTTTGATGTCGGATTTAAACAGATCTAGGCTCAAAAATGTTTCCCTACAACTTACAAGTTGCACGAGATGAGCAAGGATACATTTGAGTCTTCATTTTCTCATTTCTGAAGTGGTGGTGATAAAACTCACCGAATGGGGTACTTTGAGAATCAAGTGTAATAATGTATGTAATAAAACAGCAAAGTGCCTGATATGCAGTTAGGTGCTCAATAAATGTTACTTCTCCGTTTGCTTTCTTTTTCCATTGTTTGCCTTTCTCCCAATGTCGCTGCAACAAACAACAGTGGAATTCTGGTTTGCAGGATGGGAAGAAAATAGCAGCGAAAGACACCAACATCTAGAGTGGGATTTAAACATCCTCACTTTTAAATTTCTACTCTTTCCAAGCTCCACTTGATGAATCTGGAGCTGACAAATCCTCCCACCTCTCCCTCTCTGCTTTATATTCTTTTATTTCCAGGACACACACGTATTGGTATTTTAGGCTCACAAACCATATAAATCTAGCAAAGGTGTTTTGGCTGGCAGTGCTCCTAGGGTCATAGGTGGAAGCTTACTTCATTATAAAACAGAAGCTTTCACAATTTTACCTTGTTGTTCATGCTCAATGGCCACTTTTTGTTAGGTGATTAAGGTTCACGTTCACCTGTTTTTCTGAGCTCATTTCTCTTGTCCAATTCCTTGGCATCCATTGGCTCAGCTACCATCTTGTCTTGCTCCTATAACATGGGCTGACTTTTTCCTTGGTGCTTATCTATCCATATATATATATAT
>NW_012115522.1:4250947-4253485 GCF_000951035.1 Colobus angolensis palliatus
AGAAAACCAAGAAATCAAAAATTACTCACACTTGGGATTGCCTCCTTGTTTTTCTTGAGTCAATTCCCCTTTCGGACTGTTTCTCTTTGTAATTCTTTTCTAATTTGGCTGATGTAGGATGGTGTGGTACTTTCTCTTACTTTCAAGAAGGCAGCACTCCATAGTGCCCTCCATCTCTCAGAAGACAAAGTGGTAACCAAGTTGGAGCCCAGAAAAAAGGGTCTTGAGGCAGACAATTTAGGCCTGTCTATAAACTGGATGAAAAAGACCTCTCCCAAGTAAAAGTAGCCCAAGTTATCTCAGCAGAGTATAGAAATAGAAAAAGTAGCTTAGCCAAAGTCCAAACGTGGATTATACTGTTCCTTTTAATCAAATATCCCCAAGAAAAAGAATATATGTGTGTATGTGTGTGTCTATATCTATATCTATATCTATATCATCTATATCTATATCTATATCTATTTGCCTTAGGGTGCTAGTGGGTGAACATAGTTATAAAGGATGCTGATTCAGAGCTGGGTTCAGGGTTCTCTTCTGCCGGATACAAGAGGAACTGTTACTTGAGAAAGGACTTTAGCAGACTGGAGGGCCTGCTATGAAAATAGAAGGCTGATCATTTGGAAGAAGAATCACATAGGTGACTGAAACTGTATAAATAACTACAAATCAAGTGCACAAAGTCCCAAATGAGCAAACATGGCTCATGCATTAAGGGAGTTTCTCAAGCTGTTATCTGATACTGGTGGGAAAAAGATACATTTAATTCTCTTACTCAATTAGTCTCTAGCTGTGGAACTGTGTTGGGAAACTTTGGAATTGGTGGATATGCTGGGATTGTGTGATGGTAATGAAGAAATTCAATGTGAGTAATACTTATGATGATAAGATATATGGAAATGGATGAAGAGGAAGGAAAGGAGATAAAAATAAAACATGTCATATAAAGAAAATAAGATTATTGATACAATGAATTATTTTAATAAAATATGTTTAAAATACAGGGAAAAAGTGAGGCTACATAACAATCAGAGGTTAGAGTTTAAGAGGAAAAATGTGATTGTCATTGTCATAGAGGCTATGTGCTGAAAAAGAGATCAGAGACAGAACCTATGGGACCGATAAAACCCTTGACTATATACCTCAAGAGATGGGAGGTCAAGATGGAAGGATCATTCGAGCCCAGGAGTTCAAGACCAGCCCGTGCAACACAGTGGGACTCCATGTCTACAAAAAATTTAAAAAAACTTAGCCAGGTGTGGTGGCATGTGCCTTTGGTCCCAGCTAATTGGGAAGGTGAGGTGGGAGGATTGCTTCTACCTAGGAGTTTGAGACTGCAGTGAGCTTTGATTGTGTTACTGCAATCCATCCTGGGTGGCAGAGCAAGAACCTCTCTCTCTCAAAAAAAAAAAGAGAACTCAGAAGAAAAAGTATAGATAAAAGTAATTTTAGGAGAGTTAAGCCATGGCATGAACTAAGCAGTTACACCTAGTAAGAACAAGGGGGAGATTCAGATCATGGTGAGTGAGATAGGAAACTTCAAAACCAGGATAAACCTTCCCAGTAAAAACAATTAGAATAGCTGCACTATACTATATACATGAAGCCATAGGTGGTGAGCTGAGTACATAGTGACAACTTCTGCTTTTAGCCAGATTGGAGAAACTAGTATCAGATTTATCCTGCCTTAAACAACTAAAAAATTGGACATATATGAAACAGGACAGCAGGCAGCACAAGATAATGGTGCCTAAGGGGAAAAAGATGATCCCAAGGATGTCCCTAGTCTTTTTATTATAGTGTTTTCAGGTTGCAGTGAAGAGAAGAGAAACTCAGTCAATGCCTAGAGGTCTCCCCAGGTTGATGAAAGAGATTGGGGTGTGAAGATGCCAAGGCAGAGTTTGCATGACAAAGTACTGAAGAAGAGAGAGAGATGTGAATGGAGAGATATGGAGATCTTCAGAAGGTCTCTTTTGGATCTACAGCTGCATACTGATCTGCTCATGCAAGCGAATAAACTACCCAATACCAGGAAAACATCTACACAAAGGAAATACAGGGACCAATCCCTGGCACTCTGAAAGGACTGAAAGTAATTTGTGTTCCCATGAGCCAGAATGGAAACCCTAGCAATTCATAGGGTATGCCATATAACACGCAAGAATGTATTGGGTCAATAGTGGGGCAAAATTAGCCCTAGAAAAAAGGTCACTCGTCCTATATAACAACACTTCAAATAAAGTCTTGGAAAGATCGATCTATTACCAAGTTACTTGACTGTGTCCCAAAATAAAGGTAAGAGTATTTATAGGAATACAAAAATATCCAGCAAAGGCTGGGTGCAGTGGCTCACGCCTGTAATCCCAGCATTTTGGGAGGCTGAGGCGGGTAGATCACATGAGGTCAGGAGTTCGAGGCCAGCCTGGCCAACATGGTAAAACCCCATCTCTACTAAAAATACAAATAAATTAATCAGGCATGGTGATGTGTGCCTGTAATCCCAGCTACTCAGGAGGCTGAGGCAAGAGAATTGCTTGAACC
>NW_012115522.1:4253535-4255782 GCF_000951035.1 Colobus angolensis palliatus
TATTTGACTGGAGGGAGGGCTGCATAATGATAATTTTTTTTTTCAAAATCATTAATTCTTAGTTTTACAATACACAATCTTATAGACATATATTTTGGTTTTTATACTAATAATCCTCATTATAAATCAGGCAGAAATATATCTGAGATCTTTTTCAGTTAGCTGTTTCAAGTTCACAATTTACTGCAGTTTGAAAGAATTTGAGGATAAAGATTATAAAGAAGTTTCATGTATACAGATTGATAGTATTCAGTTGAGAGTTACCTTAAATATTTCTTTGTGAATTTTAGGCCTATTTTATTTCATTTCCCAATTGGATGGGTTATGGGAACCATATCTCATTTAGTAACATGGCGTCCAGCCCATGTTGCTGCACTTGCAGGGAATAGTAAATGAATGAACTGTGTGTCCATCTGTTACCTGTTCAAATTTGCTTTTACTTTCCAGTGTAAGACAGGGGACCTTCTGGTTCCTTTGGTCCCTGGGGAAGAAAAAGCCTTTCTTTCTATATGTAGCTTATTACTTCATTGTGCTTCAAAACAGTAACCCATTCCCAAACTCAGTGGTACTCAGGGTCTGCTGACTGACTCTGAGGGCACATCTCTGGTCCCTGTGTGCACAGTGCCTATTCAGTTACTATCAGTTGTGGCTTCTCTTCACTTTTCTTCCCCTAAAATCTCCCAGGTCCTCCAAATTTTAAGATCTTACATGTTTTTCTTCCCAGGGTTTACCAACTAACCATCATTGCTGAATGACCACATGCCTTATCAGGGAATAATTTATTCGTACACCACCTTCTGGTCATTATCAGGCCTTGAACAAACAGTACCTTGGCATCAACAAAATTATCTTCTTTGTCTGAGACACAGTTGCTTTCTCTATAACATGGCGATAATAGAAAACACTTCTTTTTAAGAGTGTAATGAGCATTAATCACATAACCTATGCGAAGTTCCTAGCACATTTTGGGAAACATTATGGGCATTCTAGGAATGTTAGTTTCCTGTTCTACCCTTATTTTCTTTCTTCCTCTTTCATTATTTTCTTTCTCCCACCTTCCCTTTCTGTCTCTCTTTTTTCTTCCCTTCTTTCTTTTCTGTTTTTCTCCCTCTGAACTATACATGAATCTTTTTGGTATCTCTGAAGACTATGCTTCTCTTTTTCCTCTTTCCATTCACTCAGAAGAAGAGAAAGAGGAGAAAGGAAGAAGTTACACGAAGATTTTCTTTTATCAGAAAAAGCCCAATAAAATGATTGCCTTAAGTTGCATTAGGGGGAGCTCCAGGCTTTCTCCTGGGTTCCACCCTCCTTTTGGTTCTGGGAGCTGTGCCCCGGCATCAGGCACACAGGGACACATTTAGGACTTTGGGTTAGGAGTTGGTGCTCTCAAGGGAGAAAACCAAGAAATCAAAAATTACTCACACTTGGGATTGCCTCCTTGTTTTTCTTGAGTCAATTCCCCTTTCGGACTGTTTCTCTTTGTAATTCTTTTCTAATTTGGCTGATGTAGGATGGTGTGGTACTTTCTCTTACTTTCAAGAAGGCAGCACTCCATAGTGCCCTCCATCTCTCAGAAGACAAAGTGGTAACCAAGTTGGAGCCCAGAAAAAAGGGTCTTGAGGCAGACAATTTAGGCCTGTCTATAAACTGGATGAAAAAGACCTCTCCCAAGTAAAAGTAGCCCAAGTTATCTCAGCAGAGTATAGAAATAGAAAAAGTAGCTTAGCCAAAGTCCAAACGTGGATTATACTGTTCCTTTTAATCAAATATCCCCAAGAAAAAGAATATATGTGTGTATGTGTGTGTCTATATCTATATCTATATCTATATCATCTATATCTATATCTATATCTATTTGCCTTAGGGTGCTAGTGGGTGAACATAGTTATAAAGGATGCTGATTCAGAGCTGGGTTCAGGGTTCTCTTCTGCCGGATACAAGAGGAACTGTTACTTGAGAAAGGACTTTAGCAGACTGGAGGGCCTGCTATGAAAATAGAAGGCTGATCATTTGGAAGAAGAATCACATAGGTGACTGAAACTGTATAAATAACTACAAATCAAGTGCACAAAGTCCCAAATGAGCAAACATGGCTCATGCATTAAGGGAGTTTCTCAAGCTGTTATCTGATACTGGTGGGAAAAAGATACATTTAATTCTCTTACTCAATTAGTCTCTAGCTGTGGAACTGTGTTGGGAAACTTTGGAATTGGTGGATATGCTGGGATTGTGTGATGGTAATGAAGA
>NW_012115522.1:4257262-4263548 GCF_000951035.1 Colobus angolensis palliatus
TGTATATATATATAAAGACATACAAAGGTTGACAGAGTTTACCACTAGCAGACCATTACTATAAGAAATGTTGAAGTAAATTCTTCAGGGAAAGGAAAAATGATACTAGATGGGAATCTGGGTTTACACAGAAAACTAAAAGCATCAGAAATGATAAGTATGTAGGTAAATATAAGACTTTAAAATAATCTCTTCAATCTCTTTAAGTCTTTAAAATACAATTGACTGTTTAAAGCCAAATTATTTTTGAGTTTATAACATGTATATTATGGGGTTTATACTGTGTGTAGAAGTAAAATGTATGAGAACAATGGCATGAAGCCTGGGATGGGAAAAGTGGAGGTATACTGTTGTAAGGTTCTTATACTATGCATAAAGCCCATATTTACTTGAAAGCAGACTGTGATAAATTAACGGCACATGTTATAAACCCTAACACAACCACTAAACTAATAAAACAAAGATACATCTATGTGTGTTTATGTGTCTTTCTATGTATAAAACCACTATACACACACACAATACACTTGATGTATATATACTTTGTATATCTATTACATACGATGTATACTTTATATCTGTACATTATATTTAATGTATATTTTGTATATATACATTATATAGTGTATACTTTGTATATATACTACATATAATGTATAGTTTATATATATTTCAACGAAGTATATAAAATGGAATCATGAAGATATTCAACTTATATGAAAGAAAGCAAAAATGAGAAAAAAAGAACAAAGAGCAGATAGAACGTGTAGAAAACAAATGGCAAGATGTGGGCTTATATCTAACCATATAAATGGTCATATTAATGTAAATAGTCTAAACACCTCCAATTAAAAATTAGAGATTGTCAGATTGCATAAAAAAGCAGGACACGATGATATGCTATTGACAAACCCACTTTAAATATAAATATGCAAATAAGTTAAAGGAAAAAGGATAGATAAACATATACCATGACAACAATGATTAAATAAAAGCTATATTAATATCAGAATGAGTAGATTTTAGGGAAAAGAATAATGAAGAAAGTCATTTTATAATGATAAGGAGATAAAATTACCAAGAAGACATAGCAGTTCTAAATGCTTAGGCACTTAATAACATACATTTAAAATACATAAAGCAGAAGCTGAAAGAACTGCAAGGAGAAATAAACAAATCTGCAATTTGTCAGAGACTTCAATATCCCCTCTCAATGAATGATAGAAAAGTAAAGAGAATATCAGTAAGAATATAGAAGATATAAACAACTCTATTAACAAAGCAGTGAAAAACGGTGAAGCCAACCAAAATCTGGGATAAGAAGGAAATCTACAGAGGTGAACCCCTGTGGCCTCTTTTCTCTTAGGGAAAAATATCAATTCAAGAAGAAATGGCTGAGTGTCTAAGAATTTGAACAGAGTTTCTGACAGCAGCCTGTGGCCGGTGGGTATAAAAATTACAGTTCAGTATGTACCAAATATGGAAGCCCCAAGAAACACACTGGATTCAAACTTCAAGGAGCTATACCTTAGAAATAATGCTAAATAAGAAATGGATCAGGATTAACAGTTTCAAATCATTTTATTTGTGAAATTATCTTTAAGTAATCCAGAACTGCTGGTGTTCCTGGCTGTTTGCAAAAAGCAAAGGTAAATAATTTATAGAGGAATATATCAACATCCAGAACTTTAAATGTCTAGTAAACAACAAAAAACAACTAGGCTTGGGAGGAGACAAGACAAGACAATACAATAAGAACCAGAATTTAAAAACAGGTAACAGAAACAGATCCACGGTTCTAGATAATGGAGTTATCAGAGACAGAAAATCTTTATTATATTTAAGGAGATTTGTAAAAAAAGATTTTTAATATCCTCAGAGAACTGAACATTATGCAAAATGAACAAACAAAAATTCTATATGTATAAAAACAATATTAAGAACTCAATGGCTTGTAACTATATAGTTACAAGACTGTATATAATTAAAGAAAGAATTAGTAAACTGGAAGGCAGATCTGAAAAAAATAGCAAGACTGAAAAACAGAGAGAAAAAAGGATGGAAAACAGAGAAGAGAGTGTAAGAGACATAGGGAGTGCATACATGCACACTTTGGACTCTCAGAAGGAAAGTATAGAAAGAATGAGTTATAAAACTATTTGAAGACACCAAGACTGAACAACTTTGCCAAGTAGCAAAAATGTATCAATCAATTGATAATTATCAGTTGACTGATTAAAGAATTAAGTTGCAAGCCATGTAGACACACACAAAAAAGCACATTTAGGCACGTGATGGGAAAACCAGTGAAAATTATAAAGATGGAAGTTATCTTCCCAAAAAATGAAAGACGTTCAAAGATAAAAATACAATGCTTTCAGATGCTGAGTATAGCAGCAGCTGAATTTTTATATCTTCTAGAAAATGAAGATGAACGAAGATATTTCCAGAAAAAGACAAAAGCTGCCAGATGAGAACATTTGAGGAGAGGGCAATGATAGGCAGCTGTAAGGAGAACCCTTTCCAGAGTTCACACAGAGCTGAGAATCATCCAAGTTTACCAAGCAAGAGTGGACTGAACACATTGAATACACAGAGCATTTGGTAGGGACATCAGAAGGGTCATGTTGGCTTTTTATCTCCATTTGAATTTCTGCTACAGGCACCTCAAAATTAATTGTTACAAATTAAATAACCAATTCCCACCCCACCTTTCTAAAATTTTTCTCTCCCATCTCTGAGTAAAAAGAAACATCCGCTTGTGGCTTAAGTCAGAAATCTGGTTGAATTCCTGATTCCTCTCGTGCTCTCACCAACTTCATCAGCAAGTTCTATTGTTTGTTCCTCCCAGATGTATACATTTAAGACCTTCAATTTTCTCCATTTCAACTGCCAATCTCCTCATCTCTCATATCTCCCATCTTGATTATCATTTCTCAGCTGGGCTACCATTAATTGGTAGTTTCCTAGACTACTTCCAATTCCTTCTCCACTTAGTAGCCATAGGAACTTTTTTTTTTTTTTTGAGACGGAATCTCGCTCTGTCACCCAGGCTGGAGTGCAGTGGCACAATCTCGGCTCACTGCAAGCTCCGCCTCCCGGGTTTACGCCATTCTCCTGCCTCGGCCTCCCGAGTAGCTGGGACTACAGGCGCCCGCCACCTCGCCCGGCTAGTTTTTTGTATTTTTAGTAGAGACGGGGTTTCACCGTGTAGGCCAGGATGGTCTCGATCTCCTGACCTCGTGATCCACCCGTCTCGGCCTCCCAAAGTGCTGGGATTACAGGCTTGAGCCACCGCGTCCGGCCGTCATAGGAACTTTTATACACCTTAAATCATACTGAGCCATCCTCCTGAGCTTAAGTTCTTTAGTAGCTTTCTATGGAACATGGAAGAAAATTTTATTTTTTGCCATAGTCTTGTTTCTGCAAACTTCACTCCCTTATGCCTCCCCCTCACTACTTACCAATCGTGACAGCTGATTTTAGATTTCTTAAACATGTTGGTAAGTTTTCTGCTGCACAAGTTTTGCTCACGCTGTTCTGTTAACTTGTATCCAGAAGTGATATTCAAACATTTCAGTATGGCAGAGGCCCTCCGATTTGGCATGAACTCCAGCCAATCATAATGGACATCTGGCAGCACAAGAAGAGGACTAGGCACGCATCGGCCAACAGCAGCCCAGCCTGGACCCTCTGCATGCCCTCATAACAGATGATATTCTTTCTTGTCCTTTGGGTCCCAGCTGAGATGCTGCCTCTTCAGAGAGGCAAGCCTTCTTTTTCTGTTTAAATAAATCTGTTTTTTCTCTTTTGCCCCATCACTATATTAGCTATGTTGGCATTTATCACAATGTTTAAGAATTTGTTCGTTCATTTGATATCCCCTTCAATAGAGTATACACTCTGCAAAAGAGAAACCCCATTGGCTTTCTTTCACAATTTCTACCTAGTGCCTAATGTAGTGTCCAGGAGAAAGTAAGTGCTCACTAGATATTGATTGAATGAATAAGTGAACGGATGGCCAGGACAGGCTCACTCAAGGTGCAAACACAACTGTGGGTCTGGAGTAGATCATCACAGGAGAAGGATGTGGGATGCAGTATGGTTGATCCTTTTCTAACTTGATGGCGGAGTCACCCCTAAACATACAGAATTTTGACCTGGAGAGCTTTGATTTTAAGGGGTTGATACTTTCTCTAACTTATGCAGATTTAAGGGACTGATATGATACTGCGGGGAAATCAAGTCATGCTCCACTGTAGCTGGATAAAAGGGTCTTAGGGGATAGTTGTGCTGTAATAAGTGCAGGTAAGGTGTCTAAAGTTCTGGGGATTACTGGAAGGTTGCAACTTGGAACACTTGGCAGAGGAAACACTGTTCTCATGAATCTCAGAAGCATCAACAGTAGCTACATGGGGACAGAGGGAGCCTTGAGGTGGACAGCTATTTTAAAAATGAGCTTTGAAGAGTGGGAATGTATGCTCACTAATTTCCTTGGAATGCTAACTTTTAAAAGTGTGGATGTCAGAGTCACAAGACAGAATTGTGAACAAACTCATATTCAGTTTATGCTTGGAATATGCAACCCAAGGAAAACCTAAAGGAAAATCATGAGTTTAAAATATAGGAGTTGGGGGTAGAAGTTGCATAAAAATGACCTGGAGACTGGGAGTCCCGTTTTTTTAAAATGTCCCCTTAGGTTTTTGTCACCTAGGTTTTCCCATGGGACACAAATGTAAATTCCATATACTAAGAGAAATCAGTTTGGACAAATGATGGACTTTGCCTCTCTCCCTTCCTGCTCGGATGCTGTTATTGTCACAGATAGTATCTATAGGAAAGACATTTTTCAAGTGAATTAAAATTTTTAATGTAACTTTTACTGACTTTTTAGAAAAGCAACACATGTTTATTACATGAAATTTGGCAAGTGTAGATAAGCAAAAAGTAAAAACTAAAAATAATCCTACCTCTTAGGTAAAAACAGTTAGCATTTTATTTGATAGCTTTCCAATCTTTATTCTATGCATGCATACCTATCTTTGCATATATATTCTAAAGTATTTCTAAAATTGAATCATTTGGCATACACATTTTGTTATCTGCTTTTTCCATTTGAAATTGTGTCATTAACATTTTTTCATGTTATTAATTTTCCTCTTATAACAGTATATTTTAATGGCTGTATTAATATTCATTTGTCAGCACATATCATAACTAACCAAATTAATTTTTTTGGGCAATGAGTATTTTGACTGTTTCTTTCTCACAATGTGTGTACTGACTTACAAAAACAGTGAGGGGATGTTTACCCATAAGGACAAGTTTTTTGCATACTTTCATGATTAATCCCCTAGGATACATTCCAAGAATTGTTAGCTCAAAAAAGATATAAAAATCTAAGACTTTTGAAATATACTGCCAAACTACCTCGCATAAAGTTAACCCACTTCACACTTTACACCAACGCTATACCATTTTCTCTACTCTCACCATTCCAGGATAGCATCATCTTTTCAAACATAGATTCCAATAATTGGATTTCATTGGTTTTATTTGTATTTCTTTCATTATTAGTAAGATCAAACACATTAAAAATATTTTTTTGCCTCTATATTTCTTACTTTGTGAATTATCTGCTAATGTCCCTTACTTATTTGTTCTATTGGAATGTGTACATTTTTCTTATTAATTTACACTTGCTCTTCATATCAGGAGGCTATTTAACTTTTGAAATAGTTTCGGACATATTACTCCAATTAGTTATATTTATTTATTTTTGTTTTGTTGTTTTCTAATACACAGATATTTTAAATTTTTATTTAGTTAAATCTAGTATATTTTTCCTTTAAGGCCTCTGCTTTTGGTTTAACGTTTGGAAAAATTTCCCCTACCACACAGTTATATAAATATTTATCTATTATTTCTTCTGATGCTCTTGGATTTTATTTCCTCCCCTAAGTTTAACTATTCCATCTGGAATTCATTTGGATGTATGGATTGAGGTAAGATTCTGATTTTAAATTATTACAAACCAGTTATTTGTTACTATTTTTGCATAATCCATCTTTTGTCCATATTGAATGTTCTAAACTGCTTTAACACATAATACATCCTTGTGCATATATTATAGTTCTGTGAGTTTATTTTCTGTCCCACTAATCCATATTTTCATACCTGTTCCAGTATTATTTTAATAAATATACTTTTATGCTTTAAAATCAAATAGAATGACTCTTCTAAAATAATTTTTATTTTGGCTCAAATTTATCATGGCCAACCATGA
>NW_012115522.1:4264198-4264525 GCF_000951035.1 Colobus angolensis palliatus
ACTCTTCCATTAGCCTCTCACAGGTGTTCTCCCTCAATAAATCCCTTGTGTATTTAATCCCACCTGCAATGTCACTGGGCTTTTGAAAACCAAGTGAGAAGACAGATGTCTGCTGATAGAAAGTCTTCAGTAAATGTTAACACAGAAAAGCAGTGAGTATTATATTTTATTGTAATATTTAATTTTTCTATATAGATATATCCACTTTCCCTTTCCTTTTTTATGTAACTGTGGACTTTTTGCTTTTACTTTTTCTCTTGAGTAGACTAGCCAGAAATTTTTCCACGTTATTTTCTTTTTCAAAGAACTAACACTTGTATATATTTA
>NW_012115522.1:4265310-4278068 GCF_000951035.1 Colobus angolensis palliatus
TTTTTACGATTTAGGAATGAAAATGTTAAGGCATTCAATTTTCCTATGAGTATATCTTTGGTGGATATTCACCCATTTTGATATATCATGTTCTCATGGCTTCACTTTGTAAATAATTGGTAATTGCAGTTTTGATGTACTCTTTGATCCAGTAATTATTTGGGAAAGGTTATTTCTACTTCCCCATTAGTTATTAATTCCATTTTTATTACAATAATTTTACAAACACATCCTGTACAAACTCTCTTTGAAAGACACATTGAAATTATTTTGTGACCTAATATATGACAAGTTAATGTAAATGTTCCATGTTTGCTTAAAAATACACATGTATGATTTAAAGTTTGATACATATTATAGCTATTGAGTCAACCTTATTTATATGACTTAGCCTCTGTAATCTTTTCAAGTTTTTATTATTTTGCTATTTTAAATTCCTCCTTACTACTGTTTTCTATAAACTTCTCTTTCTATTTCTAACACAATATAACTTATTCATTCCACCATTCAAGACTCTTTATTGAGTACCCAATATGGGCTAGGAACTCTACTAGTTCTTAGTCTAGTAATAGAATAGATAAATAATTCCTGGGACTTTTCATTCCACTGGAGGCAGACAGACAATAAATAATATAAATAAGTAAAACAACTTGTATACTAGGTGGAGATAAGGATTATAAGGAAAAATAAGACAGGGAAGGAGGACAGGTTGTTGTCAGGGGAAGGGAGTAGAAACCTTAAGTAGGGCAGTCAGTGAAGTCCTCACTATCAGACAATTGCTGAGCAAAGATCTGAGGAGGTGAAGCTGTCAGCCTACAGCTCTCTGAGGCTAGAGCAATCCATGCAACAGGAACAGCAAGTGCTAAGGCCCTGAGGCAGGAGCACTCCCGGTGTGTTCACACAGGAAGTAAACCAGTGTGCTTGGAGCAGAGACAGCTAGAAAAAGAGTAGCAGGAGATGAGAGATCCAGCACATAATATTCATAATACGTGTTCATTGTGAATTATACCTTTTACCAGTGTAAAGTGGCCTTCCTGGCTTATTTCACATTGTTTGCATTAAGCTCAACTATGATATTAATAATATAACATTCTTTTTTTAGCTTATCTTGCACAAATGACATTTATATGATCCGTAACTGTTAAATATTTGATGTCACTATCTTTTAAATATACCTCATAAAAACATGATAGGTACATTTTATTTTTGGTAGAATTTAGCTGTTTACTTTTAATTTTCCCCAATGTTTTGTTAATTGGCAGAGGTGAGTAAAATGGTATCTTTTGGGCACCATGCCCTTTCAAAACAAGGAATTCAGCTATATTCTCACTTCTCTCCTAATAACATAAATAAGCATATAAATAGGGGTTTTATATTTAGATGATATTGTGTATGTGTATCTGTATATCTTATAATTATAGTTGTTGCTAGATCAGAAATGACTTTCACTTTTGTCCCACCCCGGGCTCTTGTATCTTGATGGTGCCTGTAACTGCTGCCAGCGTGGCCCAGTCTCGGTGATATACACAATACACTCCCCTTCTTCTCTCCCCTTTCACTCCTCTGATGCCTCTGTCCTCAGTGGTATTCCCCCAACCACTTTCTCTAACATGTCAAATTAGAATCAGGATGTATTGGCTCAATTTATGAAATACTTTATTATGCATTCCCCAAATTAGTAGGTTTCCAGAAGTTTCAAAGTCAGACCTATCTGACTCTGTGGTCTAGTTTGAATAGCTTTTTCCAGTCTTGAGGTATTTGCCTAATCTCACGTTTTAAAACTCACTCGTTATACTAGATGAATGCTGATCAGGCAGTCCTTGTACAGCCTTGCTGCAATTATTAATTTTCCAAAACTATCTGGTTTACTCATCATTCTATACATGCACCATTCCCTAGATATGTAGACAGGAAGGAATATGTATGTGTATGTGTGTGTGTATATAACATGTATATAATATATAATCTATATATACACACACATATATGTATACCTGTTGTTCACACACACCCACACACAATGCATATATAATATAGGCTTGATAGAAAAAACATTGCCAGGCACAGAGGCTCATGCCTGTAATCCCAACACTTTGGGAGGCTGAGGCAGAAGGATTGCTTGAGCCCAAGAGTTTGAGACCAACCTGGGCAACATAGTGAGACCCTGTCTCTACAAAAAGTTAAAAAAATTGGCTGGGCATTGTTGTATACGCCTGTAGCTCCAGGGAGGCTAAGGTGGGAGGACCACTTGAGAGCAGAAGTTCAAGGCTGCAGTGAGTTATGATCACACCATTGCACTACAGCCCAGGTGACAGAGAAAGACCCTCTCTAAAAACAAACAAACAAACAAAAAACCAGTATTAATATCCATCTACAGAGAAGTGTATGGCTATACTTTACAGATAGTTTGAACTTGATAGACCTAAACAACTGTATATTTAAAATGCCATATCATGGAGCTTATAATTTAGTTGGGGAAATAAGATATAAAACATTAAAAAGGTTAGGAGCTACCAGATGAAGTTTAAAACAATAATAAGGCAGACAACATGAGGCAATGCCTAGTATAAAGAGCATAAAATTTGGTGTGAAACGGACATGGGTTTGAGTCTTGGTTCTGTCATTAACTGTGTAACCTTAGATGTGTTATTTAATAGTTCTAAAATTTAATTTCCTCAAATTATTGTGGCGGTAATAGTAATATTCCCTTACAGAGCTGCTGTGAGGATGAAATTTAATGGAGTAGGCATCGTATACTGCTGACATTGCAGTTTTTGACTGTGGTGATGCACTTTGTAAAAGCCTATCTTTTTGCCCTTGTTGGGTAACATAGTGACAAAACTTGAGAATGGAAATAGATTGTAGATGGATTTCTTAGTCTAGGGTCTAATATGATTTGGGGGTTAATTTAAGTGAAATGATAATTACAATCTTAAAAGAGCTTCTGGGAAATGAGCAAAAAATGTCAACAGATACTTCACAGAAGAGGAAATGAACATGGTGTTTAACATATGGCCAAAAAATGCTCAGCTTTGTTCATTGGCAGCGTGGGAAACGGGCAGTCTAACACATTGCTGACGGGAAATCAGAATGGTGTAAGGTTTGCAGAGATGAATTTGGCAGTATCATAGCATCAAAGTATCATAGTCACTGATCATTTGACCCTGCAATTCCAGTTCTAAGACTCTATCCCAAAGACATTATGGGAAAAGCTATCAAATAGCTAATATTCAAGGTTGTACACTTGAACAATTGCAACACCATAAAAATAAAACATAAAGGACTTGATGATGGATGGCACATTCATAAAGTGGAAAAGTATCCAGTTACAGGTGAAAGAGAAAAATGCATGGGGTAGATTTGGAGGTGAAACGTCTCTGAATATACATTTTGTTATGTAATTTTGGCTTCCAAAATCTATACATGTATTACATACTTTAAAACTATATCTAAAAATGAAAAACAACCTAAAGTGAACACTAACACCTAGTTTTTAAATAAACCACAGATAGAAAAAAGTTATTTCTATCTTCATATTTAAAACAGTATTTTGACTGTACATTTTTAGTGAAATATATAGTAAGCAGACACAAAAAAGCAAAATTATATTAAGTTCCATTCCATAGTTTGTTAGGGGTAACATTGGAATTATTATTTTGAATCTCTTTTATGCATAATATAAGATATTACAAATAATTATATTAGGAATATTTGAAAGCCAAATTTTCAGTGTAAAAAGGGAAGTATAAGTGAAAAATTAGAGAATGTAAGTAAAGCTCTATAATACCCAAATAGGAAATATTAATATGAACCTTTGAAATTTTTGTTTCAAAATTACATATTTTCTAGATTTGTCCATTGAAAAGGCTAAAAAGAAATGACAGCCCATAATCAATGGGTACATTCCATTGACTGAGACTGTGATCTTAAATACTGCTGCTATTGAAGAACACCAAGAACCCTGGAGAATAACTGAATGCAGTTGTGAGAAAGGAAATATACATTAAGACCCTGGAATGTTCCATTGGTCCTAAAAGTAAGCTATAAAAGATGCACAGTACATGTTCAAAACACACAGGGGCCAAAAAGAAGGGGCTCCCATTGGCCGAAGATGAGATATCTGAATATTAAAAAGAATAATGAATGCAACTGGTTGAGACATACTTACTGTATAAAAAGCCAGGGGTTCAAAATGATACTTATGAAAAAGCTCATTGAACACCACTGGAAGGAACAAAAGTAAAAGTAACTTGTCTCAAAAGCCAGGAGCTAAAGGTAAAGAATTAGACATTTATTCCATCTTTTCTTATGACCTGTATTTCAGAGTTATCACAAAGCCCTAGATGATGAGATAAAGAGTCCATTATTAGAGAAGAGCTCCAGCTAAAGCTGTGAAGGCAATCATGAAATGAAGACTCACCATTTTGCAGCAGTTAATGATCACCAATAGATGAAGCACTAGGTGAAAGGTTGATGGGAAGCTTTGTAATGGGGGAGGAGAGGAGATCAGACTGCCACCTTCTGAATTCATTGATCCGTCATGCATCACTAACTGTGGAAATGTCTAGAGATTGTATACCTCCTGGTGTGATGTGATATGAAGCTCACAGCACTTCTGATGAAGGATTCCTACAAAAAAAATAATTGAACCTAAATCTAATAAAGCTTGCAGGGTTAAGTACCATTTACAGGAAACACAAAGAAGATGGAGAAACAAGCAAACACCACAAGGATACAAATACGGAGTTTGGAACATTTTATATGCAGTTAACAGTTTCTGCAACATGTCAATGACTGGCATAGGAAACACTAAGAAAGAAAAACTCTAGATTAAAAGAGAATTCAGACATGATAATCAAAGGTAATGAGTGGACCTTGTTTGGATTCTGATTTGAATCAATTAAATGTAATTGACATTTTTGAGACAACTGGGAAAATTTTTTATGGACTGGGTATTACGGGAAACAAAGGAATGACTGTTAACTTTATTACACGTGATAATGGCGTCATGGTTACATAAGTAATGTTGTTAGAAATGCCTTTTGAATTATGTACAGTGAAATGACTTGATGTCTGGAATTTGCTTTAACATACTTCAATGAAGAAGAAAAAAGAAAGCAAAAAAGAAATAACTGAAGCAAATGTGGACAAAATTTTAATAATTGTTGATCTAGGTAAAGACTATATGGAGGTTCTTTATTTTCTTAATTTCTGTTAAAAGAGAAACTTAGGCACATTAAAATCTCAATGAGTTTATTTGGGCATTCAGTGATTCATGAATCAGGCAGCACCAGACCCCAAGTGGTTCAGTGCTCCACTGTAGGAGTGTGAAGGGGGAACTTTTATAGGGTATTCCTGGAAGCAAGATACAGGAAATATTTGATTGGCTAGAGTGGAAAATGCCTAATTAGAGGTTAGTTAGAGGTTCCTGATTGGTAAAGTCTCCAGTTAGAGGTGAGTTGGAAGTTTCTGATTGGTTAAGCTCAAGTTTCCCTTCACTGTTTACATTCAGTTGGGTTTTGGTGTGCTTATGTGGGAACCCACAGTGTTGGAGCTGTCTTAGCCTAATGCCCCACCCCTCCAATTAATCATTTTAACACTTCTAAGTATGTTTGAAAATATGCCTAATACAATTTTAAAACCAAAAGTTACTTTGGAAAATAAAATATTAAAACAGCTTCTGGGGAAAGCATCAAAGAGTCATTTGAAAACCGTCTTGAGATACTGGTCTTAGAACAAAGGGAAAATATTAGAAACAGTTTCACTTAGATGCAGGTTTTAAAATTTTTTTTTTGGAATTTTGCTGATTAATTCCTGAATGGAAGTACTAGCACCTTTGGTAGACTTTGGATCTCGCTCCTTATATTAAAAATAAATGCATTTTTTAAAAAAGAAGTGCAGGGAATGAAATTTTCATGCTATAGCTGTTGGGAGGTGGGGGGTGCTCAAAATTTCTCTATTACTCTTGTACCAGGAAGGATCTGGTTGTACCAGTCAGCAGTCTAGGAACACCTGCTTATTATGGGCTTTCTGGGAGAGGAGTCAAGTGGTTAAGTGTTCTTTCTTCTATATGGCTTGCTTTCTTGGTTCTTAGAATCTCTTTGCCCATTTAGATAGCTATTTCATATTTTGGAATTTGTTTCATGTGACTAGGGAATAGAAAAGCATTTCATTTCCTCTATTTAAGCCACATAGGGAACCAAGGTGACATACAGGTGGAGGCGCATGGGGCAGCCCTTAGCCCAGCCTTTCATATAAACCAGTGCTTTTCCAAGTGTAGTCCACAGAACCTTGTTGGCAGGGGCTCTTACCGGAACCCTTTCAGAAGGATCTGTTAAATAAAACTATTTTCAGTATATACCATGAAATTTTTTATCTTTTCCAATGTGTTGACATATGTATGCACTGAATGGATTTCTTGCCAATGATGCAATTCAAACTATCAAGAGAATATTTAGACATTAGAAAAATGGAATTTTGAAAACCTTACATCCATCACTGTTAGCTTGACAGCTGCCCAACATTAAACACATTTCTGATGAGACCAGAAGTGATAATAACAAATATGATTTTTTGTTACTGTAATAGGGAAATGTGTCAACATTTGGAAGACATGAATAACTTAGTGAATCAATATTTTCCAAACAACTACTGTGTGATGTTCTGAAATCAAGCATGAGTAAAGGATCCATGCAAAATGCAAAATAGACCATGGATGTTAAGCCACATTAATGAACAAAAAGTTAATTGACACAATTTTATATCTTTTTTTGCCTTAAGAAATTACTATTTGTTGAACTTTTGTGGAGCAGTAATAATATCCAGAATTATCTAAAAAAGATATTTACAAACTTCTTTATTTTGCAATTAAATATATGAGTTTTTTTCATATAGCTTAACTAAAACAACATATTGCAACAGATTGGATGCAGAAGCAAATATGAGATCCTAGGTGTCTTCCAGCCAGATATTAGAAAGATTTGCAAAAATGTAAAACAATGCCATTGCTCTCACAAATTATTTTTGTTTTAGAATCTGTTCTCATATTTGATAAAAATGTGTTATGTATGTTTATATATGTGATGGGTTTATTGTTATTTTAAATGAATCACTACATATTTAAGAATTTTATTAGTTCTAATTTCTAGTATGGTAAATATTGACAAATACAGCTCTCATAAACAAAAGCTTTTTGGGGGCTGTGAATCAATTTTTAAGAATACAGAGAGATCCTGAGGCCAAAAAGTTTTATAAGCCACTGATCTAGGTTATGGATACTGGTTCATCATGGCTTGGGGCTGACCCTTGCGTTTGGACCCAAAGCTCTAACTAAGAATAGAGGATTTCTTTGCTTGTAACGTTCCCTGTATGGGTAAACATGTGTCAATAAATACCAATCAGGACACCGAAATAGTTCATGACCTTTCAGAACCATCTGTTGGTTCAAGGGACATGGCCTTGAATTCAGAAGCATCTGTTTAGAAGCACCAGGTAAATCAAAACTTGCTGCAACTGTGCGGGAGTTTAGCTGGGGCTCAATCCCTTGCTTTTTTTTTTTTATATATATATAACCAGGATTTTGGTTCATTCCCTCATGGGCTCCTGAACCAAAGGACCTGAAATGAAATATATTTGCAGGCTGAAGATGGTTTCTTCTCATGAAGAGCTGGAATTAGGACTAAATTTGACATGTGAAATTGGGTTGAAACGTTTAATTACTGCCTCTAATTGTTTTAACAAATTTAAAAAGGGTAACCTTTGTTCCTATGCAAGTGCCTTTCAAAAGTCAGATGGCAAGTTCCAAATTTAGACTTGACCCCTTATCTTGGCTTGACAATCTGTCAAGGGTTCATGAAATCCACTCCCTTGAAATCCAGAGGCTGCTTAAGCTTCCAAAGCACAATATCCACAGGCACTTGCTGACATGCTTTTCCATAGTCTCGTTCGTTGGGGTGAAGTTTGCAAAACAAATATTTTCAGTTTGCCCTGTCACATGATAGCCCCCAAAGGGAATCATAACGTATCTTCAGGGGGCTGGAAAAAAGCAGTCATCCCTGCCCTGCCATGGATCATATGAAGGTGAACTCCTTGCTGGGAAGGACTGAGGCACTCTCGGCATAGGGTGGGGGCTCTCTGAAGGCTGTGCTGGTTTAAATTTAAACTGCCCCCTCTTTTGGGTGGTTTCTCCTTTGACTTGCATCATGTCCCCTGCTTGCAGTTGCTGAAGCTTTCCTGAGAACGTCCATGATGGCATTTTCTGGGCTTACCCTTAGCTCAGAGAGGCACTTGTGTCTCCAAACTCACATCTTGGGCAAGAGGCTCTGTGGAGTCCTCCTGAGTTCTTCAGATCTCCAAGTGACAGCTGGGCCATTCCTGGAGATCTCGGGATGATGCAGAGGGAGCTCGAGGGATGAATTGCCCAGGCTTTTGACGGATCCTATGAGCACCACACACCCAGCCCCCTAGCTTGGTGCCACTGTGCCTCCATGTGGAAGGCTGAATCATTCAGATCTAGTCCCAAATCATGGTGAAATAGAAAAAAAGTACTAAAGTAAGTGGCGAGGGTCTATGCTTACTTTTGCTGTAACAACTGAGTGACTTTGGGCAACTCATACCACCTCTCTGAGCACATTGTATCCTCTGCAAATGGATGAATTGGACTCACATCCCTGAAATTCCTTCTGGCTTGGGCATTCATGAGACCATTTCCCAGTTACAATTATTCCCTCAAGAGAATAAATAAGCACAAGAAATCACTATTTTGGCTTCTTCCAATAGCCCTAGTCCTGGTGTGTTTTCCTATGAGGAAGGAAAAGCCATCACTCCCAGCAGCCCCAACATGGATATCTAGTGGGCAGTGTATTGGAGTTCATATGGAGAGCAGCTGGTAGCAGATTTTCCTGGGGGAATACTAAAGCTCCAGGGATTTCTGTGCGCTTGACACCCTTCAATGTGCTTTGGGTGAGTAACTCAATAAAGCCTCACATTAAGCCTTTGAAGCAGAGACTATCTACCCCATTTTACAGATAGAAAAAGTGAGGCACAGACAGGTTAAGTGGCTTCTCTGGCATTACACAATGAGCGATGGGCAGAACTAAAATTCAAAGCCACCCAGTCTAGCTTCTGAGTCTAGACTCTTAACCACAACTACCCCAATCTCCTGTTTCACATCTGTCTTCTCAAGTCACTCTTGCTTTGGCTGCATGTTTAGAATCTCCTAGGCCTGACCCTTATACACGTGGGTGCCATTTGAATGTCTTCCCAAATTGGAACCTCATCACTGGTCTTTGCCTTCCCCATGTCACAGCCCATGGGTGACAAATGTTCTGCCAACACATGTATCTACACATCATGTACTGCCCAGGTCTTTCGTCATTTAGGATAAGAATTAGCCACTGGCCTATATGTAGGGATAGCTTTGACTCCACACTTAGCCCCACCTGACTTACAGCATTCAATTTTCTCCATATTCTCACTAACACTTGTTATTGTGTTTCTTTTACTATTGCCATCCTAGTGGATGTAAAGTGGAATCTCATTGTGGTTTTGATTTGCATTTCCCAGATGGCTCATGATGTTGAATGTCTTTTCATGTGAAAATTGGCCATTTGTGTATATTCTTTAAAGAAAAATCTATTTAGGTCCTTTGTCCATTTCTGAATTTGGGTTATTTGCCTTTTTATTATTAAATAGTAAGACACCTTTATACCTTCTAGATACAAGCCCCTTATCAGATACATAGTTTATGAAATTTTTCTGTTGTTCTTTTTTTTGTTTTGTTTTTACTTTCTTGATGGTATCCTTTAAAGTATAAAAGATTTTAATTTTGATGATAGAAAGGCAGTCTGAACAATAAATTATCCCCCCAGAATGCCAATGGCACAAGCACTATTAAAGGTCAGGCTAAAGGTAGATGATATATGTTAGTTTCAAACTAATGGTTTTGATGCTTATTGAATTCTCTATATCCACAAAAGTCTATTTTGCCTTTTCTTTTTTAAAACTATAACTCATATTTGCAGTGAGACTTTTCTACTAAAATATTTTGTTTATATTACTTAGCAGAGAACAGCTCAGATTTAAGTGAACTTTTTTTTTGCCCCCCTTGTCATATTTTATTTCTTACTAAACCTCAGGCTTGAAATGGATGAGATTGATGTTTAGCTGGGAAGTATTACATTATGATTATGTCTTAACATTTTTGGAACATATGGTGTGCTTGTCTATGCATGTGCCAAAGTCCAGAGACATGAAAAAAACATGGTATTTAGAGAAAATAACAAGGAATTCAACATTCACAGGCATTGCCCATTTGAGTAGTGGGGTCAGGTAGTAAAACGGAGGTCTGAGTAGGGGAGGAGAGGAAAAGCTATGAGAAGAGAAAAGGGAAAGTAAAAGAGAATGAATAAATTTGGAGAAGAAGAAAAGAAAGAAGGAAGTGGGAGGAAGAAGAAATGGTAGCATAGGAAGAAACAGAAAAATAGAAAAGACAGAAAGACCTCTCAGGCATGGTCTAGGGGCATCTTGGGCACCTTCCTCAATCTCTACTCAGTGCCTACCTTCCCATCGCTGCATCCTCTGTAAATCTCTAACCAGTATTTACCATCCAACATGATATAGCAAAGATGCTGTATTAGTCCATTTTCACACTGCTGATGAAGACATACCTGAGACTGAGTAATTTATAAAGAAAAAGAGGTTTAATGGACCAACAGTTCCATGTGGCTTGGGAGGCCTCACAATCATGGCAGAAGGTGGAAGTCACGTCATACATGGTGGCAGACAGGAGAGAATGAGAGCCAAGTGAAAGGGGTTTCCCCTTACAAAACCATCAGATCTGGTGAGACCTATTCACTACCACGAGAACAATATAGGGGAAACTGCCCCCGTGATTCAACTACCTCCCACCAGGTTCCTCCCAAACACATGAGAATTATGGGAGCTGCAATTCCAGATGAGATTTGGGTGGGGACACAGCCAAACCATATCAGATGCCTCTCTTCTCCCTTTAATGTGTATTGGAAGGCACAGAGTGTGGCTTTTATATCTATCCTCGGCCCTAATATAGTGCATGGGCACAGTAGACCTGAGGCATTATAGGTGTAAGAGCTACTGCAGTCCCTGAGCTGTGGTATGACTTGTAACTGCCCCCAAGAAATCTGGATCCTGTGTGAGGCGTGGCTGGCTTCTGAGAGCTGAGCTTATCACTCAGGACCCAACCACATCCTGACATGGATTTGTTTTCTCCCAGTTATGGTTGCACTTTAAATGGGAAGTGTTAGAGTAGAATTTTAAAAATTGGAGCTTAATTGAAAGTCAAGAGTCTGTTAAATGTGTTTAAAGGAAGGGTAAAAGATAGGCAGGTGGGTGAAATAGAAAACCATTTACTATTTCCTTGTGTGTGACTCAATTGTGCAACAGTGCAATCATACCATAAGTTAGTGATCTCTGGTCAACACAACCAACTAATTAAAAAATAAAAAGAAAAGAATGAGAGGACTTGTTCCTTAACACCTTTACCTGCGTCCCAAGTTTTAAGCCATTATTACAGGCCACCTGACACTCCTGATGGGTTTGTAATTATCTCATGAAGTCTTCAGTCTTTCTTTAGACACTTCTTTAGACACTTCTTTCTTTAGACACTTCTTATTGTGAAATGATGATGTCAAAATAAATCCAGCAACCATAATCCCTCAGGAACAGAGTCCTGGGAAAGATGCTGACATCTCCATTTCAAAGAAAGTAAGAATGTGGGAAGTCCATCCATGGAAATGTTCCCACAAGAGATTAGTCACTGGATATGCATTTCTTATTTTGTTATTTGCACTAATATTTCCCATCAACACAAAATGTAACTGCTTCTGGTTATTGTTGCTACTTTCAGATATCATGTCCTACAAAGGAGCCTAATTTAGATAAAGCCAGGCAAGGCATGAATGCCTGTGTTCAGGCAGGCCAGCATGGAGGATGTGGGAAGCGACAGCCCAGCTGTCATCTAGTGGAGCTTAATTATTGGCATTTATGCACATGCTGTGTGAGCAGCTCAACCAGCTTTGGGCATGGACTTGTCACAACTCTCTGTCCAGATTCTTCTCCATCTACGTAGCAAGAAGCTATTATCAACCCTCACAGGACAGCCTCTTACTGGTTGCTCGTGTCCTTGCTTCATTGCTCTGTTGATTGTAAGACTGTGGATCAGTGTTTGGAATCACCGCTGCATTCAACAGAGCTGCTTAGAAGTCAATCAAGAGCATATTTTTAATTTAATTACACCTGCCCTTGCCCAATGTGAAAAAAGGGTGGTAGATTAGTTCTTTCCTCTTAAGTAAAGAATTTTTTCATAAAAATGACACCAGTATCATGGTATGTATGTGTATGTGTGTGTATAAATGTGTGTGTGTGTGTGTGTGTGTGTGTGTCAGTGTTTTCCAGAGAAACAGAACCATCTCTCTCTCTCTCTCTAGAGAGAAGTATTATAGGAATTTGCTCATGTAATTTTGGAGGCTGCGAAGTCCCAAGATCTGCCACCTGCACGCAGGTGAACAAGGAAGCTGGTGGTGTAATTCAGACTGAGTCTGAAGGCCCAGGACCAGGAAGCCCTTGGTCAATGGTGGATGTCTCATTGTCCCACTGCAAGGCCTGAGGCCTGAACAAGAGGGAGGAGAAGGAGAGGAGGAGGTTTGCGATGTTGCAAGCCTCTGAAAGGCTGGGAAACAGGATCTCAGATGTCAGAGGGCAGGAGAAGATGGATGCCCCAG
>NW_012115522.1:4279033-4288917 GCF_000951035.1 Colobus angolensis palliatus
TTATCTTTTATAGGATTTTTATGTTAAACTACAAGTTATTTTCCTGTCACTTGAGAAACAGTGGCACAGTTAGGAATTTCAGTGCCCTGGCTAATTTAATTTGTATTCCATAACTTGTAGCTCTTACCTTTGAGCCTTTTACTCCCTCCACCCATAATCTGTCTCAGTAAAAAGCATATAATATATACACTTAACTCATGGGAATTTAGTTGCACAATTGTGGAGGGAAACCAGCATTGGTAATTTCCATTGTCACGCTTCTCAGTGAACTGATGCCCACCACACCTCCCTTGCCATATGTACACTGAGAGGTGTAATCTACTCTTCCCTAAATAGTCTCAGTTCCTATTTGTCTCTTGTAGCATCAATGTGATTTTAGTGTTTAGATGTACATTTTAAAATATAATATTACCTCTAAAGACAGGCGTGGTGGCTCATACCTGTAATCCTAGCACTTGGGGAGACTGTGGTGGGAAAATAGCTTGAGCCCAGGAGTTTGAGACCAGCTTAGGCAACATGACAAAACCCTATCTCTACAAAAACTTCAAAAAGTTAGTAGGGCTTGGAGGCATATACCTGTAGTCCCAGCTACTTGGGAGGCTAAGGTGGGAGGATCACCAGAGCCTGAGGAGGTCGAGGCTGCAGTGAGCCATGATCTTGCCACTGCATGCCAGCCTGGGTGACACAGTGAGACCCCTTCTCAGTAACTAACTAATTAAATACATAAAATATGATATAACCCTTAAATAGAAACTAAATACTTTGGTGGTCAACTTAAGTTCTATTGTTGAAAAAAAAACAGACTTTTTTGAACCTATGAAGAATTGGAAAATCGGTCTTCTCCCTAGTTATGCATACTGTCCTTTTTAGCTACTTAAGGGTTTTTTTATTTTTTTTTGAGATGGAGTCTTGCTCTCTTACCCAGGCTGGAGTGCAGTGGTGTGATCTTGGCTCACTGTAATCTCTGCCTCCCAGGTTGAAACGATTCTCTTGTCTCAGCCTCCTGAGTAGCTGGGACTATAGTGGTACGTCACCATGCCTGGCTAATTTTTCTATTTTTAGTAGAGACAGAATTTCACCATGTTATCCATGCTGGCCTATCCTTTGGAAAAATATGGATGTTTGCTGATGCTAACCTTTTTATGTCCCGTCTAAATTTACTCGTCACAACAAGATTGTCCTCTGGTGTGTGCCATGAGAGTCGTGGAGTTATGAAGTGTGAGAGAGAGGACACCAAGCCCTTTTTACAATCCCCATAGGATGGTGACTCATCCAGTGTCCCACAGCAAAGTGCAGGCAGATCAAAGACCTTTGTTAAAAAAGATAGATTATACATTAGCCACATTCCACTAAATAGGATTGAATTCCATGTCATACAATTGAAAAAGTAGTTTTTGAAATTAAACTAACGTTACTACTCAAGGGAGAGCTTCTCATGAAGAATGAGCTGGGAGAGCAAGGCTCTGATGAAGGCAGAAAAGTCCAGAACAACAAAACACACAAGGAGAAAGGGTCCTAGCGAAGGGCTGCATGGAGGAGTGTGGTCTTTGGGGATGGCAGGGGGTCAGGGTCTTTTCCAGAGACAAAGACACTAGACATTCAGGACCTGTCCAGAGAAGGCTATGTTCCAGGGGAAGGGGCAAATGAGGAACAGGCTAGTGCTCACAAAGACTGAAGACGGCCTGGTATCATCCCAGCTCCTGATTGGATAAAGTTACAATTTCTCATCCTCACCTGCCTGCCGGAAGAAAGATAAACCTTCCTCGAAGTAAGATAATATATTACCATCCAGAGCCTCTATAGTTTTTCATACATAATGCCCAGCACTCAAAAAAAAAATTTACCAGGCATGCCAAGACACAGAACAATATATTAGAAAAAAAGGAGAGAAAAGGCAATATGTACAAGCCCATAGGTGATCTAGATATTGGGATGATCAGAAGTAGATTTTATAACCATGATTAACATATTCAAGGAAAAGATGACAAGATGAAAAATTTCACTGCAGACCTTGAACCTGTAAAATAATCTAGAACTTAAAAATACTATAACTAAAATTAGAAATTTAATCATGGATTTAAAAACAGATTAGACATTGCTGAAAAGAGAACTAGAGGAATGGTCAGTAGAAAGCATACAGACTGAAACTCTGAGAAAGTTGAAAGGATATAAAATAGAAAAGGGGTGTAAGAGACACATGGAACCCAGAGAAAGTGCTTGTGTGATTGTAATACCAGATGGAGAGAGAGCACATAGGGCAGAAGCAATATTTGAAGACGATTAGCTGAGATGTTCCCCAAATTGATGACAGACTCAAATCACATATATGATAAGTGCAACAAATCCATAGTGGTGTGATAGAGGAAATCCATACCTAGGCCCCAAGCAGTAAAATGTTTAAAGTCCAAAGACAAAAAAATCTTAACAGGAGACAGAGAAAAATGACCTATAAACCTCAAAGTGCACGTGACTTTTCAACACCAACAACTCAAGCCAGGACAGCAAGGAATGGTATCTTAAGCATTGAAAGAAGTCACTGCCTATGCAGAATTATACCCAGTTAAAATGCTTTTCAAAATGAAGAAAAAATATAGAAGACATTCCAGACAAACAAAAACTAAAAGAACTTGTCACTAGCAGAAGTGCATGGAAAGAAAAACTAAAGGTTGCCTTCATGCTTTCCAGCTAGGCAACACGGAAATTTAGGAAGATATAAAGAGCAATAAAATAAGTATATACAAATGAATATCGACTATATAAGACACTGACAACAATGTCTTGTGGGGTTTAAATACATGCAGAATAAAAACACATTAAAGCACAAAAAGTTTAGGTGGTGGTGAATAAAGAGTTCTATGATCCTTTAATTTAGAGAGGTGATAAATGCGTGAATTTATATTATAATATACTAAGTCAGAGATGTATGTTGTACCCTCTAGAGTACAGATTAACACAACATAGAATTAATGAGTTAATGGAGAAAAAGCAATAAAAATAATTAATCAAAAAAGGATAAGAAAGAAATAAAAAACAAAGGAACAAAGATAAAACGAAATAAGATGATAGATTTTACCCAAAATATTAATTACCTTAAGTTTAACGGACAAAATACTCTCATTATAGATAAACAAAAATCAAAGATTGTCAGATTGGATTTTAAAAAACTATCTAAATGCTGCTTACAAGAAACTCTCTTTAAATATGAGAATATGGAAGGCAAGGAAGTTCAAAGTGTTAGTAAGAAAGATTCAAATGATAGTTTGTAGAATTTAAGCAAAATGAAGAAGGGATTAAACACAAAAAAGCCTACAAATAGGGAGGAAACAGATCAGATCTTCTGCCTTGGCTACACATTAAAATTATCTGGGACAGTTTTTGGTGGTTTGTTTTTTTTAATTAAACTTATTTTGTGGTAATTGTAGGATCATATGCGATTATAAGAAATAATACAGAGAGTTCTTGTGTACCCTTTACCCAATTTCCCTAATAGTGACATCTTATGACACTGACGTTGCACAGAACATTTCCACCAGCTCAAGAATCCTTCAAGCTGTCCTTTTATGGCCATACTCATTTCCTTCCTGTCCCCATCATCTCTTTGACCCTGAGCAATCTGTTCTCTATTTCTGTAATTTGTCATTTCAACAATGCTATGTAAATAGAACCATACAGAATGCAATTTTTAAAATTGGTTTTTGCATTCCGTGTAATTCCCTGGAGATTCATCTGGGTTGTTGCGTGTGTCTACAGTAGTTCCTTCTACTGGGAAGTGGTAGTCCGTATGGGTGTGCCACAGCTTGTTTAACTGCTGACCCACTAAGGGACATATTGGTTGTTTCCAATTATTGGTTATTAAGAATAAAACTGTTATAAACATTTGTGTATAGGTTTTCTTTTTTGTGAACAAGACTTTATTTTTCACGGGAAAACGGGAGTACAATTGCTTAGTTATATGGTAGCTGCACGTATTTATAGAAATTGTTAAACTGTTTTCCAATGTTGCCCTATCATTTTATATTCCCATAATATGTTAAGAAGTATATTCCCAATGTTTCTTACATTTCTTTACATCCTAGGAACAAATTATCATAGACTAATGAATTGGTGCTCTGACTGGCCAATCTTGGGTTATGTATCTGCGTGCCCCTGGGAGGAAGAAGTTCAGTTCCATCCCAGCTACATGGCCTAAGGCTCCTCAATATAAAAATAACAGCTACGAAAACTCATACTTGCTTACCTACAAGATACCAGGTAGTGTTTTAAGCAGTAATGGATTATACGGTTTGGCTCTGTGTCCCCACCGAAATCTCATCTCGAACTGTAATCCCCCACAAGTCGAGAGAGGGCGTTGTGGGAGGTGATTGGATCATGGGGGAGATTTCCCCCATGCTGTTCTCGTGACAGTGAGTGAGTTCTCATGAGATCTGATGGTTTAGAAGTGTGGCACTTTCCCCGCCTCCGCCATCTTGTGAAGAAGGTCCGTGCTTCTCCTTCTTATTCCGCCATGATTATAAGTTTCCTGAGTGAGTTCTCCCCAGTCATGCAGAACGGTGAGTCAATTAAATCTCCTTTCCTGATAAATTACCCAGCCTCAGGCGGTTTTTTTTTTTCTTTTTTTTTTGGAGGGAGTCTCGCTCTGTTGCCAGGTTGGAATGCAGTGGCGTGATCTCGGCTCACTGCAACCTCTGCCTCCCGGGTTCAAGCGATTCTTCTGCCTCAGCCTCACAAGTAGCTGGGATTACTAGTGCATGCCACTACGCCCAGCTAATTTTTCTATTTTTGGTAGAGATGGGGTTTCATCATATTGGCCAGGATGCTCTCGATACCCTGGCCTCATGATCCGCCCACGTCAGCGTCCCAAAGCTCTGGGATTACAGGCGTGAGCTGCGGCACCCGGCCTCAGGCGATTCTTTATAGCAGTGTGAAAACGGACTAATGCAATAGATTTGCTTTCATCCTCTCAGCAATGTAGGTGCTATAGCTCTGTTGTAGGAATGAAGCACCTGAGTCCCCAAGATTAACTAACTTACCTAAAGTATTCTGGCAGACAAGATTCCAATTCAGCTAGCGCAGCTGCAGAATTATGTTCTTCTCCACTCCACCATGCTTCCCCTAAACAAGGGAGAAAGGTGGCCGGGCAGGGAAAATTAATATAATTCATAAGAAGGTCCTTCTTGTTTGGGGGTTGTCCTCCCTTTGTCAACTATTTTTACTTTTCCTTTGAAACACGTTCCTTTCTCCCACCCTCCACCCGTTAGAATTTCACATAATCTCCCTGCACAGAAATGCTGTTGCCCTCACTCTTGCAGGGATGGTGGTGGGAAATCAGATGCTGGCACAAGATGAATTCCCTACCCCTTATTAGTTCACTCTTATAAAGACAATTGGGAGACTTTGGGAGGCTGAGGCAGCAGGATTGCTTGTGGCCAGGAGTTTGAGACCAGCCTGGGTAACATAGCCAGACATCGTCTCTACAAAATAAATACAAATAAATCAGGCAGGCGTGGTGGCACATACCTGTAGTCTCAGCCACTCAAGAAGCTGACATGGGAGGAGAGCTTGAGCCCAGGAGCTGGAGGCTGCAGTGAGCTATGATTGTGTCACTGCACTCCAGCCTGGGAGACAGAGAGACACCTTGTCTCTAAAAATAAAATAAAAGAAGAAGGAGGAGGAGGAGACCTCAAAGCAGAAGGCAAGCTCTCCTGTCTCTCTGGATTAATATAGCCTCTCAGATTTCAGTGAGGACGAATATTCTCTTCCAGTGGGATAGCAGCTGTCTAGCAAGGTGGCTGCTTTCTCACTCCCAGCATGTGCTGGCTCAGGCTCGGATGGAATAACATTATTTTCTGCTTAACTTTCAGATGACCCATGTACAGCCCACTGTCAACACCTGTTGGAGGGCTGGCACAAGCTTTATTCATTCACTCCATTGACTTTACTTAGCTTGGATGCCAGCACAATTCAGTTCCAAAAACAGTATCAAGCATTCACCGAGCATGGACTAGAATCAATGATTTGAATGTTTGAATTTTCCAAAAATCAATAAAGACATTCACCTTCACATAAGGGTAACAAAACTTCCTTCCAGGAGCTATACAGGGGGCCTGGAAAAAGGAAGTAAGGGGTTTAGAGTGATCTTTAGCCTTCTCAAAGCTCCCTTGCAGGGGCGTTGGAGATGGGAGGAGGAGACTTTAAGAGAGGAGGAAGGTGATGGACAGATAAAGGTGGAAAAAGAGGAACACTAGAGAAGAGAATTTAAGTAGGGCACGGTTGGCTGAAGAGAGACAAGGAAGTTCACTCATTCTGATCTTTGTGTTCTCTCCTTTCACTGTCAAACCTCATGACTGGCATGTTTCCTCAGCTGATAATTTGGACATAAATTCAAACCCATGATCTGACAGATGAAGATCTTGGTCAGGTTGGTCTTGAACTACCCACCTCAAGTGATCTGCCTGCCTTGGCCTCCCAAAGTGCTGGGATTACAGGCATGAGCCACTGCGCCCAGCCTACATATACATATTTTTGAAAGCTGAATAGTAGCAAAATGTTTACAATGACAAAGAGCAGCCTCCTAAGCCTTTCTTTCCCACCCTAGATATCCACTTCCTAGAGGCAACCACTGTATATACCTTTTCTCTTGCTATTTAGATTAATCTAAATAGATACTTAAATTACTATTTCTTGACGTTTCAGTTTTCTATCATCAAAATTATCTGGCAACTTCTAATGATGGAAGCCATGGATTTCACATTTTTACACCATCTCACACACATGTATGCACAGATATCCTCACAGCAGAATTCTGGCACATTTCTGCTTAGATCAAGACTCAGTGTGTGCAATATTGTGAAAATGTGAATATTGCTCCCCGATGAGCTAAGTTGGATGTTTTATTCACATTTCTGTGTCAACTTCTTATTTTGATTCATGATTCAGTTGGCTGCAATATATTCTTAAGTAATTTTTCCCCTTTAAGACTGGTGTATCTTACATGACTTGAAATGTGAACATGGCAGTGTCCTTCACATATGAATGACAACTTGGTGGCTGTATCCTTTTTGTTCTCAAAACTGTAGACCAGTGTTTCTCTAAAGGAGGCAAATCCCCCATTCCCCATACTCCAGAGGGATATTTGACCAGGTTTGAAGACATTTTTGGTTGTCACAACTGTTGGGGGTTGGGGGTGCTGTTGGCCTCTAGTGGGTAGAGGCCAGGGATGATGCTGACCAACACCCTAAGATGCATGGCGCAGCCCCCCACAGGCCCCAAAGTCAACAGTGCTGAGATTAAGGAACCCTGTCCTAGACATTGCCTCACTGTTTTTGTTGTTTTCTGATAATGAAATGTGTGGCGTGTCTGACATCAATCACATTTTTTAAAATTTGTGATTCAACTTTGTTTCAGCCCATGGGAATTTTCAGTGGTTTGTGTCCTGCTACTGATGAAGAGGCTGGGTGGATGAGATCCTGTAAGTGATCTGACTCCTAACTTTGCCTACAATACACTCATCTAACTGCACACCCAGTCCTGCTTGCTACCAGTATTAAAACCTCAATTTGTGTAACACATATTTATAATATATATCCAATGCCCAGTGTTCCAGGTACGGATCTAGACTTGGAATGCAGAAATGAACCAGACAAAACAAAATCCTTACTTTAATGTAGTTCATATTTTTTTGGAAAAAATGTGCATGGTCATGTGACTGCTCTTTTCTGTGCCTACCTCTGAAATTGGGGTGATATCCCACAGCTTTTACTCCATTTGGTTCAGACATTTTCATGTCTCTGCTAGCTCCAAGCTGCTGAGGTCTTAGTATGTCTTGCCAAAGTAAATAGTGAGTAAAAATCAACACAGATAGAAAAAGAAGCATTATCAGAAATTGTGTGTCTGCAGCTGGGCTGGGGCTAAGTGGATTAGGGTGAAGGTTAGAATTCTAGTGCAGACAAGTCTATATCCTGTCCCCAGTGGTAATAAGTTTATCAGGGTCTTGTTCAACAGCTTGCAAGCTGATGATAAGCTCCCAAGAGTATTGTAGTTTCACAGTTTAAGATCCAGCAGTATGGTTTCAGTTTGCTTAGCTCAGGATACAACAGGGAGACAACATGCAGGTTTGCACACAGTCTCTGATGTAAGAGGCTACCAAAGGCCTGTTCCAGGCACTCTGTCCTTTTATTCCCAGACATCTGTTGCCACCCACGAGCATCTTCTTTCAGGGACTAGTCAACAGCAGTCTAGTTAGCCTAAGAGGACTTAATTTAAATATGTTTCACCTAATAGAATATGTATGTAACATATTCAACATATTTATATTTGAATGACAGATTTTCTGGGTTTTACGATCTCAGCTTATCTTCTAGGTCAGCACTCCCCAACCTTTTCGGCCCCAGGGACCAGTTTCACGGAAGACAGTTTTTCCACATCTGGGAGGATTGGATGGGGAGTTGGTTTGGGAATGACTGAAGCACATTACATTTATTATGCACTTTATTTCTATTATTATTACATTGCAATATATAATGAAATAATTATGCAGCTCATCATAATGTAGAATCAGTGAGAGTCCTGAGCTTGTTTTCCTGTAACTAGATAGTCCCATCTGGGGGTGATGGAGACAGTGACAGATCTTTGGGCATTAGATTCTCAAAAGGAGCTCGCAGCCTGAATCCCTTGCATGTGCAGTTCACAGTAGGGTTCATGTTTCTGTGGGAATATAATGCCACCGCTGATCTGACAGGAAGGAGAGATCAGGTGGTGATATGAGTGATGGGGAATGGCTGTAAATACAGATGAAGGTTTGCTTACTTACCTACCACTGACCTCCTGCCATGTGGCCCAGGGGTTGGGGACCTCTGTTCTATGTAAATTTCTACTCCACCCTATGTAGATTTCTGCAGTTGCTGGTGAATAATCCACTTATCTCAGCTGAATTTCACTCTTGATTTTTCAGCTGCCCTCGTAAGGGAGGAAAACTATCTTTGTAAAAAAAAAAAAAAAAGCATCTCTCTGGAAGTTGCATGGCAAATCAAACTCTATAAGTGATGCTTGGCCAAGGCCTTGTGAATCTTAGAGGCTCCTAAACTTGTCTTTGCCTTTATAGATCACGTACTGTGTCTTGATGAAGTCCTAGGGCAATACTTTGAATTCAGCATGATAAGCAGAAACTACTGCTTTCATAAATAACAGCAAAAATACAAGCTGGTGATGTCATTTGTTCATATGGCTCAGAAAAAGTCCTGTAATGTTAATATGGGAGTCCTTTATGATGAGAACAGGCCTTGGAAGGAGGCAAATGAGTTAACACAGTGAGGAAATTTAACTAGAGTTAAAGACCCAAGATGTTATCACACTTTCCTTACCAGACCTTACCAATCTCCTTGCACAGCAAGCAGGAGCTTCATCCAGAGTAGACATCCTGGATAAGACACAAGAAGGCAAAAAGGTAAGCATTGTATTTAGGACTTTTGCATCTATGAATGTAAGTAGGATTTGTGTATAATTTACTTTTCTGTTCTTGTCTGGTTTTGACATAGTACTAACCTTATAAATTAGCTCATAAAATTAGTTGGGTGGATGTTTGTCTTTTCCTTGTCTCTGAAACAGTTTAATAAGAGATGAGTTATTTATTTGCTCCTTGAAGGTTAAAAGAAATAATTTACAACACCATCTGGGCCTGGTGTCTCGTGGGTGGATGGGTGTGGGGGAAGATTTTCAGCACTGATTGAATTTTTAAAATGGTTGTTGACTTACTCAGGTCTTTTTTATCCATCATGGAGTCAATTTTAGAAATTTTTATATTGGCCGGGCGCGGTGGCTCAAGCCTGTAATCCCAGCACTTTGGGAGGCCGAGACGGGCGGATCACGAGGTCAGGAGATCGAGACCA
>NW_012115522.1:4289304-4293119 GCF_000951035.1 Colobus angolensis palliatus
TTTTTTTTTTTTTGGTGGTGGCTAACCCTGTTTATTTATTTAAAGTACGGACTTTTGTTCTGGTGACTGCCCTGCAAGGTGAATCTTTTCTGAGTTTCTAACTGTCACATCAGGTGGGTCCCCATCTGGGTGTGGGATGAATTCCACAGCATTGCTAGAAGACATGGGTTCAATAATAGATTTCACAGAAAAGACTTAAGAGTTCAAGGTTAAGTAAGGGGAGCAAAGCTGGGGGTACCACACCACCTCCACCCTTCCATCACCCACAGGGAGGCCTGCAGGATGAGCTGCAGCTGATCTGCAGTGAGGGCCTCCTGTCCAGTGGGGGGATCCCTTCCCTTTGTGGCTTCCCCTTTTGTTGGGTGAGAGCAGGAAAGCAGCTTTTCTGTGGAGAAGTAAACAGAATACTAGAGGCCAGGCTGTCTGGATTTGGGGCAAGCTGTCTCTGGGGTTGTGGGCAGTGTTAGCACCTGGTATTTGGGGACCTCCTTATTGGCCTGCCTATGGGGTCCATGAGTAAGTCATTATTTCCTAGGGAAGTTGAGTTCAGGTGCATTCCTTCTGCTGAAAGGAAAGGCGGAAAGACCCAATTTCGTTTCAGTGAGTGCATTTCCAGACAGCTCTGAGCCAGCACTCAGATCTGTTCATCTGCCTGATCACTCTGTTCCTGCTTGAGGTGCCTGACAGTCTCCTACCTGGATTTCAGTTATGTTGATGCTTCCCTGCAATTGGGTCGGATATTGTTATGTGCATGTCAAGGTTATGTGTGTGATCACAAAAGCTCATGATTACTCTATCTTTTTTGATGGTTTGTCCCTCTTGTTATTATGTAGTATCCCTCTTTGTCGCTATTAATATTTTGGGAGGGAATTTTGTTAGAAAAAACTATGTTTCAGCAGTTTTACATTTATAAAAAAACTGCAACAATAGTACAGAGAGTTCCTATATATATACACCCTCCACCCAGCTTCCCCTATTAATAACATTTCACGTTAGTATAGGACATTTGTTACAGTTAATGAACATGTATTGATTAGTATTAATTGAAGTTCATGCTTTTATACTTTATTCAGATTTCCTTAGTTTTTCCCCTATGTCTTATTTCAGTTCTAGGATCCCATCCAAGATGCCATATTGCTTGTAGTTGTTGTGTCTCCTTAGGCTCCTCTTGGTTGTGACAGTCTCTAAGACTTTCTCTGTTTTCGATGACCTTGAGGTTTTGAGGAATGCTAGTCAGTATTTTGTAGAGGGTCCCCCAGTTGAGATTTGTCTGATGTTTGTCTCATGCTTAGATGGGGGCTGCAGGCTTGTAGGAGCAAGACCACAGAGGTAAAACACCATTCTCATCACATCATATCAAGGGAATATACAATCAGTGTGACTTACCCCTGTTGTTGGTGTTGAGCTTGATTACCTAACTGAGGTACTGGTTTTCAGGCTTCTTTCCTAGTAAGTTACTTACTTCTTTCCCCTTTCCATAACCACACTGTTCGGAAGGAAGTAATTATGCACACTCCACACGTAAGGAGTAGAGGGTTACATTCTACCTCCTCAAGGGCATAGTATCTACATAAATTACTTGGAATACTTTTGCACAAATTTGTCTATTGTCTATCTTTCCTTGTTTATTTGTTTCTTTCTTTCAATTATTCAATTTATTTATATCAACATAGACTCATGAATATTTATTTTATACTTTTGAATTTTAATCTAATACTACTTCATGTACTTTGTTTCTCTAATGGTTCCAGCTTTGGCCACTGGGAGCTCCTTTGGTTGGCTTCTGTGTTCCTTTGATGTGCCTCCATCAATGCAGTTTTCTGTTTTTGTTTGAGCACTTCTTTACTTTCTGAGATGCTCCAGGCTCATTTGTGTATTATGTTTCCTTCCCTAGTCCTAGAAGCAGACATTTTCCTCTGAGCATCCCCAGTTTTGTTTATTGGGGGACAATATGAGGAGCCAGAATCTGGGCACTAGACTCAGGTGGCATTGCTTCTGGCCCTTTCAGCTGACAGAGCAAGGAAATACAGTGTATGTGTGTTTACTAAGTCATATATATCCATATATAAGCACTATTTATAAATATTCCCATGTGAAACCATCTGTGTCTATATGAAGCTACACTTGAGTTCATACTGATGTCATTGACTTTAATCCATTATTATGCACATTATCTAATCCATTGTTATCCAGCCTTCTTCCCTTACTTATCTGTAACCTTCCACTCCAACAGTGAGAAACATAGCTTGCATCATCTGTCATCCATTTTTCTAATCCTTCAGTTTCACTATACATGTGCAGTGCTATCAGAATTACTTACTTATGTTCCTGTGGGAAACACTTTTATCAACTGGACCACAGTGCTCATGTGCAGTTTCTTTTGTCTTTAGTCTTACAGACTCTACTCATTTCCAAAGCCAATTAAGTCCACACATTTGCCCTTTCAGTGAGTTTTTTTCATACATTTGTAATATAATTTAACTGTTTTGTTGTATTTTGCACTTCTTCCTTCTTATTAAGGTTTTAAAAAATCAATTTTATTGAACTATAATTATGTACAATAAATTGTATCAATGTAAAATGTAATTCAGTGAGCTCTGATAAGTGCAGAAAACCATTGCCACACCCAGGAAGCCACTGCCACCATCAAGACGTATAATGCGTCCATCACCCTCAAAGCTGCCCCAGCTCCCTTTGCCATCTTTCCTCTCTTCAGTCCTGGCCGTGGGCTACCACTGATACTCTCTTTTCACCATAAACCAGATTATGGGTTTCTTTTAGTAATTTTGAGATTCATCCATGATTTTGTATGTACCAATTATTTGCCCCTTAAAAAAAACCTGACTACTACTCCATTGTACAGATATACCTCAGTTTACGAATCTTTATTTTACTTAACATTTGTTTATTTAACACCTGTTGAGGAATATTTGGTTCATTACAAGTTTTTAACTTTTGTAAATGAATGAAACGACTACGAACATTTATGTCCCAGTCCTCGTGTGCATATAACCTTTCTTTTCTCTTGGGTAAATAACTTGGAGTGGAATGTCTGGGTCATATGGTAGATGTAGGTTTAACTTGAAAAAAGGGTCACTTTTTCAAATTAGTGGTAACATTTAATTTCTGCCAGCAGTGTGTGAGAGCCTTCACACATCTTGCTCTCACTCTGACTCTCCTGGGTCTCTCTTATAGTGACCCTTGTGATTACATTGGGCCTACCCAGAAACTTCAGGACAATATCCCTATGTCAAGATCCTTAACTTAAAAAAATAGCTTTATAGAGGTATAATTGATATGCAATAAAGTGCATATTTGATATGTACAATTTAATGAGTTTGGACCTAGGCATATGCCCCAAAAAATCATCACCACAATCAAGGTGATAGACATGTTCATCACTTTGAAAAGTTGTCTTGTGTCCCTTTGTTTTTGGGATTCTTAACTGAATCACATCTGCAAAATCCTTTTTGCCCTATAAGGTAATGTTCACAGATTCTGGGAATTAGCATGTAGACATCTTTGGTGGGGTGGGGCAGTCATTATTCAGACTAACACAGACCCCTACTCCTCAATCAGAGCAGTCTCAAAGAACCTGTGACCGTATTTCATCTCCCACTTCACCACTCATAAGGAACAACACAGGGATGACGAGCATTTTTTCATGTGTCTGTTGGCTGTATGCATGTCTTCTTTTGAGAAATGTCTGTTCATATCTTTGCCCACTTTTTGATGGGGTTGTTTGCTTTCTTCTTGTAAATTTGTTTGAGTTCTTTGTAGGTTCTGGATATTAGCCCTTTGTCAGATGAGTAGAT
>NW_012115522.1:4294218-4387617 GCF_000951035.1 Colobus angolensis palliatus
AAAAAAAAAAAAAAAGGAACAACACAGGAATCAGTGTGGCTGGAGCACAGTGTGCGTGGATGAAACGCAGGAGATGAGATTCAAAAGATTAACTAGGCAATCTGATCATACAGCTCATTTTCAGCTAATGTGAGACCACTGTCTTCTACTTTGAGTAAGACAGGAAGAAAGTGGAGGATTTTTGAGCAGAATGAAAAAAGATCTGGCATATTTTAACAATCTTACTCTGGCTATTGTGCCTAGAATAAACTAAAAGAGGGTAAAGTGGAAGCAGGAGAAAATCAGGAAGTTTTTATAATAATCCAGGCAAGTAAGAAGAATTTCTTGAATCAAGGTAGAAGCAGCAGTGGTGGTAAAATTTGGTTAGGTTTCTTGATATAATTTGGAGATATGGCCAAAGGTTTGCTGGTGAATTAAATATGGGATGTGAGAGAAAAAGAGGAAGCAAGGATAATTCCAAGTTTTTTTGTTCATTTTTCTTGAGCCATTAGAAGGATGCAGTTAAAATTTATGAAATGTGGAAAGCTGCTGGAATGGCAGATTGAAGGGAGAAGATTAAATTTAATTTTATGCATATTAAATTGAGATGCCTAATAGACAAGCTTATGGAGAGATTAAAGAAGCAGTTGGAGTTTAGAAAGAAGGCTGGACTGAGGATATAAATTTTGGAGTTGTCAAAATATAGGTTGAGACTGGATGAAATTTCAAAATGGTGAATATACAGAGAATATACAAAGTTCTACAATGTTGAGTAAGAGGTTGGGAAGGTGAAGAGTATCCAGAAAAGCAGACTGAGAAACTACAACTATTGAAGTAGGAAGAAAACCAGGTGAGTGTGTTGTCTTGGAAGCCTAGTGAATAAAAATGTTTCAAGTAAGGTGCAGATTGAGAACTGATCTCTGAATGTAGCAATGTGAAGGCCAGTGGTGACCTTATAATAGCAATTTTGATAAAGCTGGGGTTGGGGGCAAATGCAAAAATTGGATTGGAATAGTGTTGAGAATGGAGAGAAGATAATTGAGAGATAGCAATCACTATCAAGGCGTCAAGCTCTAAGGGAAGTGGACAAATTGGGTGGTACCCAAAGAGCACAGGGAGGTCAAAATATGGTGGTTGGTAAGCTAGAAAAACAATGTTTGGAGAAGATCTAGTAGAGAGGGAAGGATTCAATATAGAAGGGGAAAGAATAGTGGAGAAGAGAGAGGAAACTACTGCTGGAGAGGTGTCCTTGAGTAGCCAAGAGGAATGATCACAGGTTGGTCCCAGCTAGGAACTAGGTTGTAGGTGCATAAGGTTGGTTCTAACGAAGAGCAGAGAGAGCATTCACAGTTTGATCCCATTTGCTCAGAAAACCCACATCATTAAGGCATTAACCTACTCACAGGAAGCCCAGCACCTTAATTTGGAAAACTAGATCTTAGTGAAATTAAGTGGCTTGTTTATATTTAACCCATAATTTTTATGGCTGCCTCTTTTCCATGATTTTTTCTTTTAATTTTCAATAGCTTCTATAACAAAGTTTATAGAAAAGCTGATTTTAGAAACAATAATTAGCACAACTAATTTCTTGCTGTTAGGAATTTTACTAGGGTAATAAATGAAAAAGCTTCAGATTGTCCCCAATCTGTCATTGAGGAAATACAATTTCCCCTCAAACATGTGAGCTGTTTTTCACTGAGAACATATGGGAAGGGCTCTTTCTTAAAGTTCTCCAGATAAAAATCAAAGGAATACTAGAAAGCTACAAAGATGTTCTTGCTTTAGAAGCCCAAGTACACCCAGACTTCTTATAGAAAGCTAAAAAGTTTCAGAGCCTGCTTGGTTTCAACTAGGAACAACCTGTAATACCATCATGTATTATCCCCCATGAGATTGTCTTTTACTGGAGCTAAATTCAGTGGCAACACGCACATCTCTTGGAGTTAATTAAGTAGGAACTTTAAGGGGATGGCTCTTCCCTGCTGGACACCAATGTGAACCTGTACAAACATCTCAGGCCTTTCCCTCTCCATCTTGATTCCATTTGTCAAGATGTCAGGTCTTGTAAAAAGTCAAGGAAAACTCTGAGAACTTAGGTTCTGCCAATCAAGCTGGCCTGGGAGAGACTTGTTCTCTCAGTAGTTAGAGGAGTTAGAGTTAAGTAACAGGATTACACTGTATATGGAAGTGGACACTTCCACTCTTTTATGACAGATGACTTTTTTCTCAGTCCTCTTCTGTCTTCCCCTGATGACCCAGTTTGGTGATAAGATAGGCCCTGGGGTCTCTTGTCGGTGACCCTCAACACCTTTGGGAGGCCAAGCATGCTTACTCTAGAGACCAGGGTAGAGGACACACAGCTGGACACAGCCTAGTTCTGCCAGAGGCTTGGTAGAGTGTGAATGTCCTTTTCCATCTTCAGTTCCTTCTGCCCTGCATCGTATCCCCTGGATGGTGTGGACCTAGAGGGGGGGAGAAAACTATTACAATCTTAAGTGAAAAATGTAAAAGAACTTTTAAGTCACATGTGTGTTCCAACCCAGTTCACAAGTTAAGAAGACTAATAAATTTTAGGGACCTATAGTAAACATCTCTTGTTTTACCTGTCAAAATCGCACTTTCTTCTGGCAACAATGATACTCTTCTTTTGGGAGCTGTATCTCCTTTCTCCCGCATGCCTTCCTTCTCCTCTCAACACATCATGTGGGATAGTCCCATTCTTACATGACTCAGCTCATCTGTCCATTGTCAATGAGGTCAAGAAGGAGCATTTGACCCTTGCCGATTAATCACAGCCCCTCCCTGGAATTTTGTCTTGTGACTAAAACCTGTTCATCTCCAGTTCTGACAGCAAAAATTCTAGGAGCCATCCTTGTTTCTTCCTTTTCTCTCATCCTACATCCAAATTCACCAGCAAGTCCCATCAAGCCCATCTCTGAAAGCTATCCTTTTTGCATCTTGGTTATCACCTTGGTTAAGACACCATTATCTCATCTGGATATGGTGCCTGGGCCTTGCTAACTGGCTTCCTTACCTTAACTCTTGTCCCGTTAAGTTCTGTGCTCAACACAACAGTCAGGGTGGTATTTTTAAAATAAAAATATGATCATGTCATTCTTCTGCTTAAAACCTCAGTAGGCGTCAGTGTTCATAGCACCACTATTCACAGTAGCCAAAACGTGGAAGCAGTTCAAATGCCTACCAATGGATCCATTCAAGCCTACCTGGTACACCTCTCTTGCTCACAACAATCCAGTCACTCTGTACCTTGCTGTTCCTGTGCGTTGCCTTATGTCATATCTTGCTGGGCACCTTTTCTTCTTCAAAACTCAGCTTAAATATAACCTGACAAAGAGGCCTTCTTGTCCAGCCTATGTGTGACAGGTACAACCCCACCCAATTTCTCTCTATCACATAGTCTTTTTTATTTTCTTTATGGGACTTATCACAGCCTATAGTTACTTGTACTTGTTTTCTTATTTGTTTAAAGTTTGTCACCTCAAATAGGGTGCATGATCTTGATAGCAAGATCTTTTCTAGCTTGTCTATTTAATCTTTTATTCCTGGCACAGTTTGAAACAAAATAAATTTTCAATGTGGTTTGCTTAAGAAATGAAAGACAGCACCTCTGTGACTCTGCCCTCTGCGTGAGGAAGACGCTAGTGCACATTGAAGAAAGGTTGGAAGGACATGCCGGAGGAAACAGAGTCAGGAGTCAGGGGCAGCATTCTGGGATAGTGATTCCCATTGGCTGAGGGCTGGCTGCAACCTTGCCCTTCTTGGGTGGGGACAACTGCTCCCTCTTTGGATTTTGCTATCCAATCATCTCATATCATGCCTAAGCCACTGTCAAAGATAAAGAAAGTTGGACATTAAAGGCAGTAAAAATAGATTTCATTCAGTAAACTATAGCAGGGGGGGAAAGAGCTGAGCTGACTGGGTAATGTAAGGGGTCAATCTATTCCATGCTGTATCTCTACCACATTTTCTTTATCCAGTCTGCCATCGATGGACATCTAGGTTGATTCCATGTCTCTGCTATTGTGAATAGTGCTGCAGTGAACATATGTGTGCATGTGTCTTTTTGGCAGGGCGATTTATTTTCTCTTGGGTATATACCCAGTTATGGGATTGCTGGGTTGAACTGTAGTTCTGTCTTAGGTTCTTTGAGAAATTTCTAAACTGCTTTCCACAGTGATTGAACTAATTTATATTCCTACTAGCAGTGTATAAAAAGAACAAAATTATGTCCTTTGCAGCAACATGGATGCAGCTGGAGGTCATTAATGCAGGAACAGAAAACCAAAGACCACATCTAAGTGGGAGTTAAACAGTGAGCACACATGAACATGAAGATGGGAACAACAGACACTGGGGCTACTAGAAGGTGGAGGGAGGGAGAGGAGGGAGGGAGAGGAGCAAAGGTTGAAAAACCAACTATAGAGTACTGTGCACAGTGTCTGGGTGACGGGATCATTTGTATAACAAACCTCAGCAGCGAGGAACTTACCCATGTAACAAACCTGCTCGTGTACCCCCGAACCTAAAATAAAAGTTAAAAAAAAAAAGGGGGAGAATGAGTGAGTAGTGAGAGGGAGTGAGGGGACTTGAACAGAGTCAGGGAAGTAAAAAATTCCAAAAAAAGGATTGCTCAGTGTAAACACAATTAGGCCTCTGTGTCTGCGAGCTGGCACTTACGGAAGTCAAGCTTCTCCCTCCCATAGAGATGAGCCTGGGACACGGATTTATGTCTTTTTTTTTTTTTTTTTTTTTGAGTCAGGGTCTGGCTCTGTCGCTCAGGCTGGAGTGCAGTGAGTGGCTCAATCTTGGCTCACTGCAACCTCTGCCTCCTGGGCTCAAGTCATCCTCCTACCTCAGCCTCCTAAGTATCTGGGACTACCAGCACATGCCATTAGCCCAGTTAATATTTGTAGTTTTTGTAGCAACAGAATTTTGCCATGTTGCTCAAGTTGGTCTCGAACTCCAGAGGTCAATCAGTTCACCTTCCTCAGCCTCCCAAAGTGTTGGGATTGCAGGCACGAGCCACTGCACCTGACCGGCTCTGTCTTTCCTGATGGTTACATTCCAAAGGAATGTCCTTCAGTTCCTTGAGAAAGACACTCCTGCATTGTTGGATATACACAGGCATCTCAAAAGGACAGAGGAAGTATTTACAATGGTAAGCTTTTTAAGTAAATGGTCTTAGAAAGGGAGATCAGTAACTTATCTTTGAGTGCTAGCCCCAACAAACAGTACCTTCTTTTGACAGCCTTGAGCTTTTCTAGACAAAAACTCATGGGGACTGGTTTGTCCCAGGGTGACAAGACTTTAGGCTGCCAGAAGCCATGTTAGAATTTGGTCAAGCCTCTTAGTGCAGGAGTTTGCACAGGGTCATTAATGGAAAGACTTTTGTACTTCTCACCATGTAAATTGATCACCTGTCGCTTAAAATCTAGAGTTTTGATGTATAAACGTTAACATTTCTCGATGGCATTATATAGCAGGCACTTGTCAGGTGAGTCCTCTGTCTATCATTCAGCAGGATATTAAGGGAGGAGGTGATCATTGGGGGTGACAGATTGATGAATTACAGCAGATTACTATTTAATCCTCTTGTCCAGACCAAAGAGGTCAACAAAAAGGAGCATATGTGGTTCAACCATGGGAGGTGTAGGAGAGCACACACATCTGTTTGTATCTATGGAGCCTTGTATTTTTCTCTTATTTGGTTTTGAGATGTCTCTCTGAAGAGTGGCTATTAGATTCTAGCTCTGTGCTAGGAGGGATCCAGGAATTTGGTCACGAATGTTCACAGTGAGCTTTTCATGGGATTCTTCTTTATCCCAGTGGACCACCTGATGTTTAAGTGCTAAACGTGCGATCATGTGTCCCTACCACAAGAAGCTTGTGTATCCTGGCAGACACCCTGTGGCTCTTGTCTGATCTATATCCAGTTTATTCCTACCAAGATAGCCATTCCCTAGCACTACCCTGGTGGGGAAAGAAGTTAGGTCCAATCTGTTGGTTGAATGAGAAACATATAAGGCAACTCAGCAGAAGACATAAAATAACAGAAGCAGTTTATTACTCACAGAGCTTGGAGAGAAGAGGCAGCAAGCCTCACAGGCCAACTGGGAGTGGGGAGCCATCCAGGACATGCAGACTCAATCAGCCAGTGGGAAGCAAAATAGAGAGAGGCCTGTGGGCCAGAGACTATATTAGGATTTAAGGGGTTACCCAAGCAGGTTTCCCCCCAGGGGATTCAAATTGGCAGGTTTACAGCAAGCAGGTGCAAGTTCCATGAGTCACGCTGTGACTGACAGTAGGTTGCTGCAGCATGTCTGCACAGTCCATGCAGGGTGTAGGGTCAGTGGGGCAGGTCAGGTAGGTTGCATCCAGCTGTCCCATAGGGAGGTAGGTGGTCACCGGGAGGCAGTTGTATAAAGCAGATATCTGCATTGACCATATTGAGGCACTGGGAGGTGGCAGAGAACTGGAAACTGTCAAGGGTGACTAAGTCTTGCTTCTGGTATAAGGAAGTCCAACTTATATTCAAAATGGAAGCCAAGGCAACATAAAATTATAGTGTTTCACTACAGGCCCACACTCTGTCTCTGGTCTGCTGTTTTGTTGCCCAGCATGAGGTATCTTTAATGGAGAACAAACTCTGTCTTCCTGTAATCTGACATGATTAACAGTCTCTGGTCCTTCCTGTGTCCCTAGTGTTTCTTGTAACATTGGATTGATCATTAAGTGTTCCCCTTGGGAGTTCAGCAGCAGGACATTCTGCAAAACTGGATAATGAGAAAAGACTACAATAATAAAACCTAACTTTTTTTTTTTAATCTGTAAGTGAAACTAGAGAGGGATTATCTTTTAAATAAAATATTCATAGATTTTTTTTTTCCTTTTTTTTTATGGAGTCTGTCTGAAATGGAAGCACAGACATCCTCATGCAATGAGTGTCCCTCTGATAGTAGTGTCATTATTGCTATTCTGTGAAGGCATTTTGAAGGCTCACATGTCATGCATTGTGCTGAGAACTTTATCAGTTAGTTACATACATAGTTCAACCATGGGACTATAATCCTTAACCTTTTTTAGAGATGGGACCTTTTGAAAATCTGATGAAAGCTATGGACCTTGTTTCATAGCCTATGCTCATCAATATAACATTTTGCATATCATTGCACAGATCCTCTGAAGCTAAAGAAATCCTGTTTTGGAAACTTATAATGCAGTTGACATTCACTGATACTCCCTGATCATCCACCCTCTGAAATACAATGCACTGGGCATTTGGACTGAAACAGGGATGGAAAGTCCAGGGCTCCTGTCTCAGGAGTTTATAGTTTTAAGGAAGAAGTAAACACACACTGAGGATAGGGCAAAATTAGTAAGTCCCATAAGAGAAATATTTACTATGCTTTAATTTGTGTAGTGGCTTATTTTTTGAAACATTCAGTATGTAGCCTTTTCAGAATGGCTTCTTTTACTTAATCACTTAAGTTTTCCCCAGGTGTTTTCATGTCTTGATTACAAAGTTCATGTTAATTCCTGCAATATGGTATGAATATGCTTGGTTAAAATGTGTCTTCCCCTGTTAGAGCTTTTTGAGATTGGAGATGTCTCATTTTTATGATTTCAGATTTTTTAAATCAGTTCGTGGCATAAATTAATAAGCAGTTAATGTTAGATGGATGACTTAATAAATGAATGAATAAGTGGATGGATAGATAGATGGATGAGTGTATGTATGTATGTACAGATGGATGGAGACACAACTAGGTTATGGGTTAAAAGCCAGATTTCTTACTGTGACACTCAGGATCCTTAATATGGACAAGCCTGCTGGATGGTTTGCAAAAAGACAGGGCCCAGCAAGATTCCTAACATTCAAGGTACTTTGGAATTTTAAGAGGCAAAAAGAGAAACACAAGAAAGACAACTTGTGGACTACCAATCCCAATGTAAATTTTTGTGCACACTTATACTTACAAATACTTTGGAATTTTAGGGAGCGTGTGTGTGTGTGTGTGTGTGTGTGTGTATGTGCGTTTAAATTACAACTTTCCTTTTATCTCTTCCACCAGGAAATAAAAACTTCAATTACAAAAGCTAACCATGTTAGGTTTTCTGACATTGAAAATGCAGCCAACATATCCATTCCCCTCAGGTGGTGCCTAATCATATGCATGAGACCTAAAGGATAGTAGGGACATTGCACAAGCACACAGAAATGCAACAAAAGCTCTGTGTTTTAAACAGCTGATCCATATAAAAATAAGAATAGACCCCATAGATAGGAACTTGGTCTGACTTGAGAGCAATGTCTTCTTGGAAGCAAACATATTACCACACAAGTAGGAGCTGATAAATAAATATTTGATGAATTATAATAAAATGTGAGATCAGTGAACATGGCAGTCTTATCATTGTGAGAGGCATGTGGTATAGTAGAAGTGACCCTGGGCCGGGGCACCTGTGCTCGCTATTACTTGCTGCCCCTCTATTCACTCCCATCCTCCATGACTTGCCCTGCACTGGATTCCATGGAAGTGCTCTCTTGCTTTTGGCTTTTGATGGGTCTGGCCAATGGGGGGCAATGACAAGACGTCAGAGGGAGGGAAGCAAAGAGAGGCCGGGGCACTGAAAGCCCTGGCTCCCTCCCTGTGGTGTCTCTAGGGCTGGTTGTGTTTCTCAAAAGTCAGAGCTTCTGTCACTCCATTCCCCTTTCTGTCACTGTTCCAGGCCTAGGGATGGAGAAGTTGATACTATCCCAAGAGTACTGCACCATTCCTGTGGTTTCTTTATAAACACTCATGCCTTTGTAAATAGACCCTTGAGGGGCAAGGTGTGTGGCTCACACCTGTAATCCCAGTACTTTGGAAGGCTGAGGTAGGAGGATCACTTGAGTCCAGGGATTTGAGACCAGCCTGGGCAACATAGTGAGACCCCATCTCTACAAAAAAAAAAAAAGACAAATAAAATAAAATGAGTTAGTCAGGCATGATAGCACATGCACCTGTGGTCCTTTGAGCCCAGGAGGTCAAGGGAGTTGTGATCACACCACTGCATTCCAGCCTGGGAGACAGAGTGAGACCTTGTCTCACACACACAGAAAGTCTCTCCTTGAAAGCCTTCTCAAATTGCCTAATTTGGACATTGCCACCTTTTCTTTGGCCTGGACAGATACACTTGTTATCAGGGTCAATTTGGCTTTGTATAATAGAAACCCACTCGAATATGTTAAAGAAAAGAAAGCAAGTCATGAGATGATGCATTATAGGACCTTCTGTAAGTAAGGTCAGCAGAGCCTCTCTCATTAGGGGCTGGAACTGGAACTGGAGGGTCATTGAGAAGCAAGACAGCCATGCTCTGTGCCCTTCTGAGTCCAAATGGGTCTTTTCCAGCTGCTTCCCTCTGAGTGTCTTCTCTCTTTCCTTTTCTCCACCTCCCACCCCTCAGTACAGTCCTCATGTCAGGCTTTCTGTGCTTCCCTTTGCACCTGGTGGAAGATGGTCCCTACTTAATCACCAGTTTACGTGTCCTCAATTCAAATTCCTCACTCAGGTTCACTATGGCTCTTAAATCTTAGAAGAACAATTGGGTTTCCACAGGTAGGGTCAGCACTCCATGCTTGTTTAAGTAGCTATGGCTAGGGGATCCATGTCATGTAGTACAAACATGAGTACCCTGAGTGTGGGGGTAAGTGGCCCACAGAGAAGAGAAAGCTGGGCTGGACAGGCCCTATAGAAGGTGTCGGCTGGAAGAAAGATGAAGATGGCTCATTCTGAGCCCATGCATGCACAGTCTCATTGTCATGTTCACTCATAACTGATATAGGGAAAACCATGATTGGTGCAGGAAAGAATTACATTGTGCTGGTGTGAGATCAAAGAAGAGTTTCTCTTATTTATTCATCTAAAAGGAAATCTTGTAAGGTAATGCAGCAATGCATAAGTTGCTCCTTTGATGAAATACATGTTTTAGAAATAATATTCTCTTTAGAATGCCAGAAAATTGCAAAAAATGTATCCCTTCATTTTCTCATATATGCTTGGCTGGTACTTACCAAAATAAGGGCTTAGCTGGCACTGAATACAGCAGAATCTCTGTGTTAAGACTGCTCCTCATTTAGTGATGACACTACACCAAAGTTAAGAAAAACACTTCTGCAAATATGTGGGGTATTTCTCTATTTGCCATAGAAACTCAGGTTTCCTATTTTAGTTTAATTTCACCTTCTTTTCTACCTCAAGATGAATAAATACTAATTTGGAAATAAGAATTTCAGTTTTAGAAATTGCGGTAAGATGGGTAACTGGTAAATTCTCTAAGATGAGCTTGGCAGGGGCTTAGGTGCTAGAGGAGGAGGTGGTAGTTGTAGGAGCTATGTGGTGGGGAGGGCACATAACTAGACTGTCAGGTCTTTTCCATCACCTGTAGGCCTACAGTAGTGAGAGGAGAGAGCTGGGTGGAGCTGGTCCATGGATAGGTCCCTGATAGGCAGCAGAATATTTCATTTTGTATTCCTATTAGAACAATGATTGACACACAAAAGGCACTCAGCATATGTCTGTTAAATGAATCAATGTCCTCTAGTAATTCAAGGTACAGTTAGGGAGAAGAACTACATACACAATATAAAAACCTATGGAAGTTGAGGAAGGATTAGACATCAAGATCTTAACAGTGGTTATTTCTGGGGGAGGGAGAAGGAAAGAATTATTGGTGTCTTATTTTCTTTAATTTTTGCTTCTGTATTTTGGCTTTTCTCTACAAAAGAGCATTTATTTATTTTGAATTTAAAAAGGGCAATTGACATAAACAATGAATATAAATGTATTCATATCGTTATATAAGACAGAAATCTGAGGATTCAGATTCTTTCTGTCTCTCTGTTCTATCAGTGTATGAGTTCCCTTGTTGAGGCTGGTTGCCAAGGTGCTCAAGAAGGCTGTGGGGTACAATTGTAGATACAGGTCTCACTGATATTCCTATTGAGGTAGGAGGTGGGACTTTACTCTGGAGGTGGGTCTTGGACACTGGACCAAATTGAGGACTAGCTAAAATAGGTCCAGTGTGGAAGCAGCTTTCCTTAAGATATCGGTGTGCCATGTCAGTTTACCATTGCCATGCCAACACCTGGAAGTTACTATCCCTTTCCATGGCAATGACCTTGACAACCTGGAAGTTAACCACTGTTTTTCTAGAAATTTCTGCATAAACTGCCCCTTAATTTTCATATAATTAAAAGTAGGTATAAATATGAGTGCAGAACTGCCCTGAGTTGCTGTTCTTGGCAGCTCTGCCTATGGGTAGCCCTGTTCTGCAAGGTGCAGTATGTGTGCTGCTGCTGTACCCTGCCACCTCAATAAAAGTTGCTGTTTAACACCACCAGCTTGCCCTGGAATTCTTTCCTGGGTGAAACCAAGAACCCTCCTGAACTAAGCCCGAATTTCAGGGCTTGCTTCTTCTGCATCATTGTGGCTCTTCTCTCTCTCAATGTGTTTTGAAATTATGTAACATTTAGACATACAATTAATGCATATAATGTACATAAAGGTCATGAAACATTTTTAAAAGTACTGTGACGTCACTGACCAAGGTAAGAACCTCAAATTTACCAATAATGTGAAGTTATCTGTGTGCTTCAACTCAGTGCCCGTGCCTTCCTCCTCTGTTGAAGGAGTATACTGCCTTGATATTTATTTTGTTATTTCATAGCTGTTATTCCACAGCTATGTTATTCCAATGCATAAATTCATGCATTGCTAAGTAATATGTCTCAGATTTGTTCTTGAGTCATAAAAATATTCTATATGTGGTTCTTAGAGACTCACTGTGTCTGTTTTACATTATACATCTAAGATTCATCTATGACAAAGTGTGTTGCTATATTTCTTTGACTTATGCTGAGATAGAAATTCTATGCTGTGATTATACAAAACTTATTTATTCTTGATTTGTGGACATTTGGGTTGTTTGTTTTATTGTGATGCAGAAAAATGCCATGATCATTCTTGCATAAATCTCCTTTTGTATGTGTGAAGGAGTGTCTCAATAATTACCTGGGGATGGAATGGGTGGGTAATATGTTATGCATATTCAACCTTACAAGATAATGTCTAATTGTTCCACAAACTGATGGTACCCATTTATAGCTTCACCCACAGAGTATAGCTGCTTCGTTGCTCTCTAACCTAGTATAGCTCTGACAGCTAATAATATTCAGAATATTATTAATGTGTTTATTGGCCATTTGTGTTTCCTATTTTCTGAGTTACCTGTTTATCATTTTTGTTCATTGTCCTCATTTTTGATTGTCTTTTTTCTTCTAATTTATAGAAATTTCTTATATATTTATGGATGTGAATGCTTTATGACACTTACCTTTTTCTAATGTGAGACTTGTCAGTGGATCTTTATGTATAGCTTGCCACCTTTTAGCAAGAATATGGTGGAAAATTTTTATTTTACACTGCTACCACATTTTATTCGCTATAAATAAGTCATGAAAAGCCAAGCTAGTACACTTTTATGGAAAGACAGTTAATGAATTTGGGGTATGTTTAAAAAATATTACTGGGACTCCTTTGTAGATATCTTTGATGGTTACTCATAATGTCCAGATTCACACTAAGCATGGAAATGTCCCAGGTCTCAGTCCTTAGGCATTTTCTATCTATTCCTATTCCTGTAATAATTTCACCCAGTCTCCTGGATATACACTATTATTAAAATTGAGGGCTGGGCATAGTGGCTCACGTCTGTAATCCCAGCACTTTAGGGGGCTGAGGTGGGTGGATCACCTGAGGTCAGGAGTTCAGGACCAGCCTGACCAGCACGGTGGAACCCCAACTCTACTAAAAATACAAAAATTAGGCGTGGTGGCAAGCGCTTGTAATCCCAGCTACTTAGGAGGCTGAGGCAGGAATCCCTTGAACCTGGGAGGTGGAGGTTGCAGTGAACTAAGATTGCGCCATTGCACTCCAGCCTGGGCAATAAGAATAAAACTCTGCCTCAAAAAATTAAAAAAAAAAAAATTGAGATATAATTTACACACCATAAAATGCCCCCTTTAAAGTGTATATTTTAGTATAATGACAAAGTTGTGGACTATCACCGCTACCTCATTCCAGAACATTTTTGCCACCTCAGAAAGAAGCCTTGCATCCATCAGTGGTCACTCTCCATTCTCTCCTCCGTCTGGCACCTGGCAACCATGAGTTTGCTTGCTGTCTCTATGGATTTGCTTATTCTGGGCATTTTCATATTAATGGAATCTTTCAATATATGACATTTTGTGTCTCATTCTTTCACTTAATACGTTTCCAAGGCTTCATTCCTTTTTAAGGCTGAATAATATTTTATTGTATGTATATACTGTCATCCATTGGTATCCATGGGGGATTGATTCCAGAAAGTCTTCCTGATCCCAACACCAAAATCCAAAAATCCTCAAGTCCCTTATATAAAATGGCATAGTATTTGCATACAATCTACATATATCCTCTTGCATACTTTAATACTAAACACAATGTAAATGCTATCTAAATAGTTGTTATATTGTATTTTTGACTTATATTTTATTATAAGTTGTATTGCTATTTTAAATTATTTTTCCTTTTTTTCTTTTTCTTTTTTTATTTTTAGTGATTGCGTCTTGCTGTGTTGCTCAGGCTGAACTCAAACTCCTGGGCTCAAGCGATCCTCACTCCTCAGTCTCCTGAGTAGCTGAGACTACAGATATACACCACCACTCTTGACAGTTATTCTTTGAATATTTTTGAATAATGGTCAGATCCTCAGCTATGGAACTCTAGGATACAGAGTGCCAACAGTATCTCATTTTGCTTATTAATTTATTAGTTGATGGACATTTGGGCTGTTTTCACTTTCTGGCTACTACGAATAATGCTGCTATGAACATTTGTGTGTATGTTTTTGTGTGGACATAAGATTATAATTCTATTGGGTTCATACCTAGGAGTAAAATCCTGTATTATATGGAAAATCTATGCTTAATGCTTTAAGGAACTAGCAGACTGTTTTCCAAACTGGTTCCACCATTTTACATTTTGAAGAGCAATATATGAAGGTTCCAATTTCTCTACTTCCTTGTCAACATTTGTTACTGTCTGTCTCACTGATGATAGCTACTACAGTGTGTAGGTAGGTAGTGGTATCTCATTGTGGCTTTTATTTGTATTTCCCGGATGACTAATGACATTGAACATTTTTTCATGTGCTTATCAAATATTTGTATATCTTAGAGAAATATCTACCCAAATCCTTTGCTGGTTTTTAAATGAGGTTACTTATCTTTATTATTGATCAGTAAGAGCTCTTCATATACTGTATATAATAGGCCTTATTAGAAATATGATTTTCATATATTTTCTCCCCTTTTGTTGGTTGTCTTTTCACTTCCTGTGTCAAAAATAAAACTAGATCAAATTTAAAAATTGCAGAATTTTATTGTGCATATGAAACAACAATTCTAGAACCAGGACAACTGAAACTGGAAGTGGTAAGAAACTCTACACAAGGTAGTTACTGTGCAGCTTGCAAAGGATAAATGAGAAAGTATTTTGACCTTTTTCTGGATTGGCTTTTATACATGAACGTTCTTTTTTTTTTTTTAACTTGTTTTCTTTTTTTCTCTCTCCTCTCACCCTTCACCCTTAAGTAGCCCCCGGTGTTCCCCTCTTTGTGTCTTCTAAGTTAGAACATGTGGTGTTTGGGTTTTCTCTTCCTGCATAAATTTGCTAAGAGTAATGGCCTCCAGCTCCATCCATAATGAACATTCTTTTTAGGGCAAGTAGAGCTGTTTAAGCTGATTTGTGTATCACTGATCGGTTTCATTTCACTGAAACATTCTGACAAGGACATGTGCTTTATTTATAATTAGAGCTATCATTTAGAGGAAATATTGATAAGGGGTTGTTCTAGCCTTATTTATTATGAATAGAGCTAGAGTTGTTCTTTTATATGACTTTTAGTAGTGCTTCCAAATTCCTTAACTTTAGTAATTTTGGAACTTGTGGATAAGAAATCAGAATTTCTGAAATCATAAGTTGTGTTTTTCATTACATTTTATTTATATTTTAAAATAATAATGAAAGGCCATAATAAAGATTCAATCACTTGTTTTGTAACAGGGTTATACTGAAAGTTCCAGAGGCTTTTTTTTTTGGTTTAAAAAAGTATGTAATACATGCATAGTTAATTATTATTATCAACCAAGATATTATGACAAGATTATGTGTTTCAATACAATGTAAATATATTCTATACCTTATAAAGAATTTGACAGCAGAAAACATTAAAAGAAGGGATTATTAACACAAAATTAATACCCAATAATCATTTTAAAGGTTGAAAGATAATATCACAATTATTCTAAAGCTATTTTAAAAATAAAGATTTTAAACAAAATCAGTCTTAATTTTTCTCTCAGGTAATCTTGATCTTTGTTTTATGAGAAATATCAAAGATGTGTAGCAATTTCTTTCATTTTTGTCATGGCACTGGCTGAATCATTGATTGCAAGCAAAAGCATCTTTAGTGTGGCTGTTGGGGTGCATGTTGCTTCATATAAGCTTATTTTTTAAAATGAGGAAAATATTTTGTCTGCCTGCTGTGATTTTCATTTTATTATGGAAAATGCTATCATCTTTGCTAGTTCAGATTTAGATCAGTTTCTGATTCCATGTTGGAGTATTTCATAACATTCACATCTTCTTCTCTTTGTCTTTTCTTTTGGTAAAATGTTTACTTAGAACTGAAGCCTATAGCCAATACTCAAACACTGAAAAGTGCCAGCAAACATTATTCAGTAGTATTCAAATACCATGTAGATCTCCTTGAAAGGTTAACAGCGCTACACAGAAACACATGTCAATATCGACAATTTAGGACTTCTTTTGCTTTCAAAATTTTTTGTTTCTTGAGACATCTTCCCAGGATTTATAAAGTGTTATATTAATCTACGTGTACTAGTGTTTATTTTATTTGCAAGAGTGCAGACGGGGCCATGAACACAGACTTGAACATGGCCACAAGTACAATCACTGCTAATTCATGAGATCCTGACCATTTCCTACCCATATGCTCCTGCACAGGCCCAGGAGACATTGACCTTAACCTTTGACTACTATTCTTACCTGTTTCTGTTCTTGCTTCCTACTTCACTCAGTGAATTCCTTCCAGCTACTAATGTCTGTATGTTAATTGTGAAGCTTTAATTTTTGCAAGAGAATTAGAATACTTTTTCCCATCTTTCTCAACTAATTTTCCTCAGAATTGGAAAACATACATTTCCCAGTAAATGCCAAGGAGGAATTTCTGAATGGACAAGTTAGCTTTTTGATGCTTGTATGCACTATTTTCCCTTTGGTATATATTCAGGAGTGAAAATGATGGGCTGTGGGGTAAACTTTCAAACCCTAACCATTTCCAGAGTTGCAGTTTTCATTTACACTCCCAGTAATGATATAAGGAAATTTTATCGCTCTATATCCTCAAAAAAACACTTAGTATTTTCAGTCTTTTAAAAAAATCTTATAAATTGATATAATTATACACGTTTTGGGGGGTATGTGTGACATTTTGATGCATATTCAATGTGTAATGATTAAATCAGGGTAATTGGGATATCCAGCACCTAATAGTGTCATTCTTTTTCGTCTTACCAATTCTGATGAACAAGTCGTGTCATCTCATTATAGTTACAGACTTACATAAAGTGGTAAAACTGGGAAACAATGTACATGACTAAAATGATATCAGACACTCAATAAGTTTATTCTTTCCATAACACTCAGCAGTTTTTCTGCCTTTTAAAATCCAGAAAACATTAGCTCAAATGTCCATTCCTTTCCATATTCTATTGAAGTCTAATGCCTTCCCTAACATTTCTGTGAATTTCCAGGTAAGATATGCTTGATGGTCACTTTTGGCTCTGATGGTCTGCCTCTTAGAAAATGTTAATTTTCTGCTCCATGTTTTGGTGCAATTTCTCAATGGCCTTGTCGTTGACTCCAAATGGAACTGAGTCCCTTTCCTTGCTATGCACACAAAGCCACTCAGACAAGCCCTTTTGTAACAGGTGTATGAGGTGGTGAGAACTGCATCTCAAAGTAAAAATGACTTAAAATTGAAAATCAGACATTCTTGTTCTTAGAAGTGTTTGGCTACTCCACCATATAATTTGACCCTCTGTTCTTTCTCTTTTAAAAAATCACCTTTCTTGTCTGATCCTTTTTTATCAATAACACAGAAACAGAATTTTGTTTCTCATTTTCTTGTGCATAAAAATTTAACTCTCTCTAGGCCTTTCTCTTAAGCACATTTACAGAATTCCCTTTGCAAATCCAAAACTATGGCAAAAGCTTAGAAACTAACTGACACTTGTAGGGACCTGATGAGGCTCAGAGACAAAGCACCACTATCGTTCCCAATTTCTTGTATAGAAGCAGTTAGTAGTTCTATTCTTTTAATTCAGTAAGCATTAAAAGAGGAAAATAAAAGGATATTAACAACATCTTAATACTTTTATCTCTGAACAATGATCACTCTAAAGTTATTTTTTATTTTATTAAATTTCACTTTCTATGCTGTCTAAATTTTCTAGATAAACATGTCATGTCACATTCTCTTAGAGACAGGTGACTTTAAGAAATTTTAATTTTATTAAATTTTACTTTCTATAATTTCTAAATTTTCTAGGTGTATTAGTTCATTTTCACACTGCTATAAAGATATTATGTTGGTGCAAAAGTAATTGCAGTTTTTGCCTTTATTTTGAATACCACTCTTTTGCCTGGAGATGTTGACCTTAACCTTTGACTACTATTCTTGCCTGTTTCTGTTCTTGCTTCCTACTTCACTCAGTGAATTCCTTCCAACCACTAATGTCTCTATGTTAATTGTGAAGCTTTAATTTTTGCAAGAGACTTAGAATACTTTCCTTTTACAAGAGAATTAGGATGGCAAAAACCACAATTACTTTTGCATCAATATTACCCAAGACTGGGTAATTTAGAAAGGAAAGAGGTTTAATTGACTCAGTTCCACATGGCTGGGGAAGCCTCAGGAAATTTACAATCATGGCAGAAGGTGGAAAGGAAGCAGACCTTCCTCACATGGTGGCAGGAAATAGAAGTGCAAGCAGGGAAAATGCCAGAAGCTTATAAAACCACCAGATATCCTGAGAACTTACTCATTATCACAAGAACAGCAGTGGGGAAACTGCCACCATGATCCAGTCACCTCCCACCAGATCTCTCCCTTAACGCCTGGGGATTACAATTCAAGATGAGATTTGGGTGGGAACACAAAGCCTAGCCATATCACTAGGTAAATGTTTCATGTCAGATTCTCTTAGAGACCTGTCACTTTAAGAAACGTGTCCCTTCTTTGGGAATAGTGGTATCAGTACAAGTGCAGCACAGAGGTTTAAACCTAGGGAATCAGATAGATCTAGGGTCAAATCCTACCTCAATTACTTACAAATTGGGTTTCCTTGGGCAATTCATATCACCTTTCCTCATTTAAATGGAAGATGCCCACAGTATTAAATCAGACAATGTATGCTAAATGCTTAGCTACAATGTCTGCCATATATTGAGATAAGCCTTTGGACCTAAAAATAACAATTTTAGTGGTTTTCAAAGAGTGACATGTTCAGTTTAGTAGTGCCATGTATAAGAAATTATTTATTACCAGTTATAATCAAAGCACAAAAGCTTGTAACTGGTTATTGGCTTAAATATTTATATTCAATCAATTTACTTAAAAATATACATGTATACATAAAGTGGCTCTAAAATAGTCCCTATAGTCATGTGGCTTGTACACATTTGATTTCAGAATACTCTCTTAGTGGAAGAAGGTGGAACTATGTTAAAAATTCCTAGTAAGCCCATTATCTGTGTTCCATCTCATTTAACTCTCACTCACTGGTTGAAATGGTTATAAGTGATTAAATTCTCTGTGATTTGTGATTGTATAACTATTTCAGTCTTTTATTGATTTTTATTACCATGAGTAAATTTTAGTAAGAGAGAAAGCAAGAGATTAATTAAGAAGTTTATTTTTATTTTTATTTTTTATTATTATACTTCAAGTTCTAGGGTTAATTAAGAAGTTTTAAGTACTGTGCTTATATAGTATATGGGAGAAGGATGCAATAAAAATCTTTATTAGGAGCTTACAACAATCAGGATGATCAAATAGGAATTGAAAATGATGGTTAAATGACTTTGTAGTATTACTTCTATTTTAATAATTTATTACCTTTGGCTGATTTCATTGTGCTCATGAAAGGTCAAGCATGTACTGCTATTTACTTTATTTCAGCCCAAATTATTAAGTTGCCACAGAATGCTTCTAATACATGTTTTGAGGGGGAAAAATGGTGAAACCCACTACTTTAGGATTTCCCCAGCCTGTTCTATTTGAGATCTGCAATTGCATGGTCCACATTGCAACTGCAATTGCCTCTTTTGTAGCATAAAGATCTTTATGGAACTTCTCTTTCTTTTAGTTTTTTTCTGCTCGTGTTTGTTTCTTTTCTTTCCATTTATTTCCCTTGATTTTCTTATTTCACACAGCAAGAATTGTTTCATAATGAAACTCAGTTATTAAGTGTTCAGCTATTGAGAAAGAGAACTAATTAGCTGTTAAAAAATACTTTTTCCTGGAGAAGGAAATAAAGGATGGGAGAGGAGATATTCTTGCGGGAGAGCTTTCAGGAGTTCTGGTGCAACTATCATTATTGAAAATATCATTTTCAGTGGATCTGCCAGAAGATTACTAATTGATGCAATGAGCATTTAAGTTTGGCTGCTTTTTAAGAAAAGGATGGCAAAAATGCAATGATGCAGATTAAGAATTTAGAAAACCTAAGGTACTTTATAGTATATCACATATTTTATAGCAAATATAAGTTGTTAAGATACCTGTTGTCTGTGAGTAGAAACTTACTAGAATTGTATAATAAAGCCTCCAGCAAATCAGCATCCCCTGTGTTCCCTGCAGGGAGCACAACCATCTTCAAATTAATTAGGAATTAGAGAATGACGGAAAGAGCTGATGAGCAAGAAGTCACCAGTGTCTCATGTTAGTGTCAGAGGATCCCACTGCATCAGTCACTCGGTCTTTCTCGTGGCTGACCTAAATGGGTAGCCATTGGTGTAACTTCTGCTATAAATTAATTAAAGTATATAAATATGCAGAAATTACAGTAAAATGATGTTTCTGTCATAGAGGTCATGTTCTTATGGCATTTTTCAGGTCATAGGTCCTCAGGGCAGTGGACCCTGGTGCCGATTTCCAGGGTACCAAGTCCAAGTGACAGTCGTGGGAAGGGTCCCTCTTTCTACTTCTGCCATTAACTTTCTATGATTATTTAGGATCCATCTAATATCATGACCCCTCAAATGGCTTTGACTTTGGTAAAGAGATCTCCCTTAAAGTTTTTTTTTTTTTTTCTTTTAAGACTGTTTGCGTTTGCTATTCTGTTGTGAAAGAAGAAAGTAGGCAGAATGGCTTGTGCTTCCATATGAGGTTGAGCTAAATTAAAGATAAGTTGTTTTTTTCCCCCATTCTAGTGAGCAGTTCCCTTGTAGAATGATTTGCTGTGTTTTGTTTTGAGACTTGCTCTGCCTCCTGCCCGTTGTCTGACTGAGCAGTTAACTTTTAAGACCTCATTCTTCTATTCTTTGTGATGAGGAAGTTTCATTCACTCATTCAACAGATGTAAATTGAATCTTGACCATATGCCAGGTATAGTAAACGCACCTTGCTTTCCAAATTCTTCACCATACAGGTTCCCCCTTATAATATTTTCTCCATTTGGTCCTTTTATTTTGAAAGATATGATCTACCAAATGGACTGTGTGTGTTAAGTAATATAATTTTTATTCTCTAAAAATAGAAGACATTTAGAATTAACAATCACAGCTTCTGATTAGCTAGCGATAATGGTGCCAGCCAACAAAGAAAACTCACTCCTGGGGTTAGCTTTTAGAGCTGTACTGCCAGTAAATTTGCTGTTTCCATTAGGGATTAAAAAAACCTTAAAATAATTCTAACTTTAATCACTTTGTTAAAAAGAGTCATCTGCATATAGGTGCATTATCCTATCTGTTCTTTCATGCTTAATTCATGGTTGCTGAACCCCTCTAATAACCATTTCTGGCATAAAGAGGAGACATAGGTAATTTCAGTTGTCATATGAGTGGGATTAATATTTCTAGGAAGTCTTGTTTTCATGGGTCTTTTCCATTGTTTTTCTAAAATATTGAAAATGGTTCAGAGTTAGGAATCCAGGAACTTCAAAGTAGGATGGGTGGAATGGTCTTTGTTCTAAATCACTATGGCCTGATAATTCAAAGGATAAATAAACAAAATAATATCATTGAGCATGGAGGTTTTGGTTCTGAATTTGTTAGCAGATGCTCAGCACAGCAAGAAATTACCTCACATCCACTGTGTAGATGCTTGCGGAAAATGATTTATCCTTCCAGGAAATAAATACCCTTGACATCTTCTCAATGAGCCATGTCCTCTTTTGATCATGGGCCAAATAGTTTGAGAGATCAGCTTACTAGTTAAATCACTGGGCTGAGATGGGAAAACGTGCATTTGAAAACAATATATTACATTAACAGTAGAAGGCCAGGGAAAATGATGTTCTCAAAACATGCTTGAATCTTTAGATTCAACTTAATTGAGAGCTCACTATTCTCTTCTCATGCCATCTGATCCCTCCACCCCAAAGCCAATAATTTCCGTTTCCGTTTATTCGGTGACCCTCTGGGAACAAGTAACATTTGGCTGATGACTGGAAAATATTTATCATGGACCTAATGTGTGTGAGAAGCACCTCAGGGCGCATAGAAAAAGGGCTTCTACATATTTCTTCACTTAGAATTTGATCTAACATTTTTTGAAGATTTTTTATGGGCCAGGAGTTGTGGAGCATAATAACTTAGTTGTCTTTTCCCCTGTCCTTAAGAAGCGTTCAGTGAAATGGAGACATGATAACATGACGCAAGGAATCAACAGTCATGCCATTACTGTAGATAAGACAGTGTAGGACAGGAGACCACCCTGCTCAGCTTCTGACATAGATGCTCAAGGCCAGCCATTTTTAGGAGGGGTGCAGTTCATAGCAGTGGTGTTACTCTGAGACTTCAGAAGAGTGACATTTAAGTCAGGCCTGGAAACAAGGTATAATTAGGCAGGAAAGGTTAAAGAACATTTAACCTAGAGAAGTAGCAGGAAAAAATGGCCCAATCATCCAGAATAAAACGTCCTTGGGAAAGTCATTTTTTCTGGTTGGGAGAACCAGATCTATTTTCCTAAACACCTTGACCTTTGACTTTGAAATCTGACTCTGTTGAAAAAAAGAATCAATAAGGTCCACTGCATTTTCTCTGTAGTACAGTTTAATTTTGTATTCAAAGAAAATGAATCCCAAAGGCTTTATTTTTAACACACAGAGCAATTTCAAAAGCTTTAACATTCCATTATTGTTGGAAATGCTTGTCACATTTCGTTTTATTAGAATGAATTGCTAAAGCAGCATAGTATAAAAACCACTGTAAACTTAGGGGGAGGTGTACAGTTGATAATGCTAGAAACTAATACTTAATGATAGAAATTAACATTTATCCAAAAGGTATTTGTCAGGCATTATGCTAAAAGTTTACACACATAAGTTCATTAATCTCATAAAACCTTATGCAGTAAGTACTAGTTTCATGATTTTACACAAGAAAAATGAATGCTAAGAGAGGATCAGTAACTTGCCCAAGGCCACACAATTAGCGTGTGGCAAAGTCAGAACTAGTACTTGTTAACACTCTTAAGCTTATCTGTATACACAGTTGACTCTCAAACAACATGGGGATTAGGGACCCCCTGCATAGGTGAAAATCCATATATATATATATATATATTTTTTTTTTTTTTTTGAGGCAGAGTTTTGCTTTGTCACCCAGGCTGGAGTGCAATGGCATGATCTCAGCTCGCTGCAACCTTCCCCTCCTGGGTTCAAGCGATTCTCCTGCCTCAGCCTCCTGAGTAGCTGGGATTACAGCCTTCTGAGTAGCTGGGATTACAGGCGCCCACCATCACACCTGGCTAATTTTTGTAGTTTTAGTAGAGACGGGGTTTCACCATGTTGGCCACGCTGGTCTCGAACTCCTGACCTCAGGTCATCTGCCCCCCCTCGGCCTCCCAAAGTACTAAGACTATAGGCGTCAGCCACCATGCCTGGCCTCACATATAACTTGACTCCCTCAAAGTGTAACTACAAATAGCCTACTGTTGACCAGAAGCCTTCCTGATGATATAAATAGTTGATGAACACATAATCTGTATGTTTAATGTTATACTATATTTCTGTATTCTTACAATAAAGTAAGCTATAGAAAATAAAATGTTATTAAGAAAATTATAAGAGAGAAAACATGTGTTTACTATTCATTAAGTAGAAGTGAGTCACCATAAAGTCTTGATCTTTGTTTTCTTCATATTGAGTAGGCTGAGGAGAAAGAGAAAGAGGAGGGGTGGGTCTTGCTGTCTCAGGGGTAGCAGAGGTGGAAGAAAAAGGGGAGGTGAAAGGAGAGGCAGGAAAGGCAGGCACACTCGATGTAACTTACCCCCCAAAAATCTGTGCATGACTGGACCCACGCAGCTCAACGTTGTGTTCTTCCAGGGTCAACTGTATACACATTTACTTGACATTTAGATAGTATCAAGCTGAAAGATGAGAGCAAGGTGATCTTGAGAAAGCCAACTGTGCAGCCTGGGGAAATTTTATCTCCATTCCTATAGTAAAGCCTCAATTAACTAGTGTATGCACTTGGGGAATGGGCAAATCAAAGTTCTAGTTAACTAAGGATTATGAAGAAAACCTTCTCTAAAGAAGCCGCACAATGGACAAGACTGAATCCAGTCTTTGATCCATGAGGAGCTATCAATATCTCAATCTAATATGGCTGATATTAATTGAGCACCAAGGGACCCAGCAAGCCGCTTTGGGCATTCTGAATATAAAAGTCGACTCTGCACTTCTAGCAATGTAACAAGTGTAGGCTTGAGATCTTCAACAAGCCAATCAGGAAATCTGACTTTTGATGGGACCAGATGCTAGAATGGCGCTTCTTGTTGCTGAAGTTTTGTTGCTTTGAGTTTTTAAAGAGAAATTTATTTCCTGCTCAGGAATTTCACTTCCTCTTTCTACATAGGTTCCATCTCCCCTATTTTTAAGGAGTTACAGAAATTAAAACAAGATCTTCCAAATAAAATATGAAGGCTTTTAAAGTATTTTATTTTAACCCAAGAATATTAAAATCACATGTCATATGTCATTACTTTCCTTAAAAACTTTTGGCTGGGTGTGGTGACTCACACCTAGAATCTCAGCACTTTGGGAGGCCCAAGCAGGTGGATCACTTAAGTCCAGGAGTTCAAGACCAGCCTGGCCAGCATGGTGAAACCCCATCTCTATTAAAAATATAAAAAATTAGCCAGCTGTGGTGGCAGGCATCTGTAGTCCCAGCTACTCAGGAGGCTGAGGCAGGAGTGTCGCTTGAACCTAGGAGTGGGAGGTTGCAGTAAGCTGAGATCGCACCATTGTACTTGAGCCTGGGCAACAAGAGTGAAACTTTGTCTGAATAGCAACAACAACAACAACAATAACAATTTTCAATATCTGTCTGTTCTCAAGACCAGAGAATTAAGTTCCACATCCTTAGCATGACAGCCAAGGCCCTCCACGTGGGGCTTCAATTTATATTTTTAGCCGTACATTCATCAGCATCTTTGCACCCCGTGGAGGTACTGTTTTATAAAAGGCATAAGCTTTCGGATTGAATTTCACCTTCCTCGCTTACTGAATGTAATCTTGGGCAAGTTCTAAGTTTCTGTTTTCTCATCTCTAAAATGGGAATAACTATAGTCAAATCTCCCCTGTTCTTTTCTTCTGTCACCCTTCTTTGCTATGGGCCAAGCACATAGGATTTCAGCCCATGATGATGGAATCAGCCCTGGAATGTGTTGCACACAGTGTGTCTCAGGCAACTCAGTCCCCCAGGAACCACAGGGTCCTTATATTTAGACGGTCCCATGGAAACTTGGCTTGGGATTGATTAGAGACTTTTGATCATCATGGGAAGTTGCCAGCGGCTTTCCAGTTGAAGAGTGGGTAATTTGGAATACAGGGAGATCATCTCGATCTTGATTAAAATGAAGGTGAAGGGAGCCCTGGAGGAGGAACCGGCCTGTGGCATTGGAAGGACAGATTCAGTTTCAGAAAAGCGAACAAAGTCATCTTAGTTCCAGAGCTGAAATAGGGGGATAAGATGGGGGCAACCACAGCCACACACCTAAAGTGATTTGCTGGGGTCACGGCTGCTGTGCAAATATCATCATTTTCTTTGTGTCCTAGGGCCTAAGAAAGTTGGCAAGCATTTATTTAAATACCACTTGTAAACCTGAAAAGTAAAATTTATGAGAATACTTTTCTCCTCTTAGATATTCCAATGCTGTTTATAGGTTTAGTAAAATACTCTTCTGCCTTTCTGTTAAATTAATTTATTAAATGTGGTAGGTGGCATAATGGCCTCCAAAAATGTCCGAATCTTTCCTGTGAACATGCAATGTAACATGGCAAAAGGGATCTTGCAGATGTTGTATCCTAAGATTGCAGACCTTAAGATGGGACGTTATCCTGGGTTATCTGAGTGGGCCCAGTCCAATTACCCTTGAAAACAGAAACTTCTCCCCCTGGAAGAGAGAGCTGTGAAAGAAGCAGAGGCAGAAGTGGAGGTTTGGAGACCCTAGAAGCATGAGAAGGGGCTTCTTCCACTATTGCTGACTTTGAGGAAGGCAGGAGGGAACCACAAGCCAAGGAATATGGGCAGCCTCTTAAAGCTGAGAACCATCCCCATGAGGCAAAGAAACTGGGATGTTAGTCCCACAATTGCACAAAACCGAATTCTGCTGGCAACCTGAATGATCCCAAAGCAGATTCTTCCTCAGGACCCCAGCAAGGAGCAAGGAACACAGACCTTCTGATATTTTTATTTTAGCTCAGTGAAACTACTGCCAAACTTCTGACCTACATAAACTGAAATAATAAAATGTGTGTCATTTTAAGGTGCTAAATTTGCTGTAATTTGTTAAGGCAGCAATGGAAAACTTATACTCAAAACACTTCTAAAATTAAATTCAGAGGTTAATAATTTGTCACCTTGTCATCCATGTTATATAAAGTACTCAAAAAATCATTTATTTTATCATGCCTATACTTGATTCTTAATCTTCCTGGATTAAGGACACTTGTATGTTAAGGGCATACTTTGCCACGCGAAGCTACTTGGGACCATCCTCCCAAGTATATTTGAATTGCCTTCTTGCCAGCTGAGGCCGCACGGCAATCAGAGATTTTGATCCATTCATAAGGTATGAAGTTATAAACCCTTAGAACACCTTCCCTATGACCCAGGCATCTAATCTGAACTCCTTTTATTTGCTGTGGGGCATCTGGGGATTCCAAGTTCCTACTGTGTAAATAGGATTGGTTTTACAACTCAAGTCTCCAGAGTTCAAGATAAGCTCTTGCCTAATTAATCTTTATCTCTAGATTGGAACTGATGAAGCTCTGAACAGCCAACCCAGTTACTTCACTGCTTAGATTAGACTCAGCCAATCAATATGCTGCTTCTTTCTGAGTTCTTTCCAGATTCTTCCTATCTTGCGGGACAACAACACTTATATTTAAATGACATTGAATTGTAGCCTGCATATCTGTTAAGGTCAGGGCACTCTGCAGTTGCAGGACTAACATCACATTGGTGACATAAATCAGCACTTTTACACATTAGCACAGCTTTCCAGCTTTCCACAGTCATTACCATTTGTAACTTTTTAAAACAACCATGGAACACCGATGCCCCAGAGAAAATTTCGTGTTTCTCTAGAAAATTGAAATAGCAGAAGAATAATATATGTCTTATTTTCTTAATGTAGGAAGCATTTTACATTTTGAAAAATACCAATATAAATATAAATGCATCTGCAACACTGAGTTTTTATTTCAAAGGAAAATAAACTTGGGGTCTTTCTATAAAATCCTTTCACTTAGCAAGATTTATCCAGTTCCTTGTTGAAGCAGCACTGGTCAGTGCTGTAGAAAATACAAGTCAAAGAAAAATTCACAGCACAGAAATACTTTAAGACCTAGAGAAACATATAAGGGAAATGTGCTCAAAACAACTAGAAAAGATGGAAAAATTTACTTTAGAAATTATTGTAGGAAATACCTATAGTTGTGAAAGGAGAGCAAAAGAAGTAAGAATTTGTACCAAAACAGGGTTATTTAAGGGAAGGAGGAACATCTTGAAGATTTATAAATGTTTTAGTGGATATGAAATGGCATAGACACTTTTCTGGAAATACATACACTTGGTAATAATATTTTGTATTTTGTATTTTTTTTTGAGATAGCGTTTCACTCTGTCACCCAGGCTGGAGGGCAGTGGTGTGGTCTCGGCTCACTTTAACCTCCACCTCCCAGGTTCAAGTGATTCTTCTGCTTCAGCCTCCCGAGTAGTTGGGATTACAGGCAGCTGCCATCACGCATGGCTAAATTTTTTTTTTTTTTTGTATTATTAGTAGAGACGAGGTTTCACCATGTTGGCCAGGTGGGTTTCAAACTCCTGACCTCAAGTGATCCACTCACCTCGGCCTCCCAAAGTGCTAGGATTACAGGTGTGAGCCACCATGCCTGGGCTGTAATGATATTTTGTATTTCAGAATCCGCTATTATTTTGTCAAACAGATGTCTTGAAAAAAATGTAATGTTGTTTGGAACAGTTCAGATCCATCTAGTTCAATTCTTTTCAAAATGTCAATACCTCATAAATAGAATACATTATGAATATGTGCTAATTTGGTTAATAAACACATGAAGTGCACAGGTGCACAAAGTGGAAAACTAAAACAGACCTTGAAGAATAAGACATGAGGAATAAAAAAAAATTTGACAAATATTGTGTGAAATTTCTCATTTTAGTTAGGAACATACTTCCAGGAGCCTAAAGCTTGAAAGAAAGCACATTTAGGCAAGCCAAAAAAAAAAGTCCTTAAGACTAACTGATATAGAATGGGATACTCAGAACGGTAAGTGATCCCATGTTTCAAAAAGCTACTAACAGTTTTTAGAAGTACAAAATCAGAAGTGCTTTTATGTTTATATCCATATTTGGTTTAAAATGACAAAGCTTAATCCAAAATTTTAGGCAAAGTGGCCGTTAGTCAATTTGATCATTAAGGGAATTAAATCTCAGGAAAATTTGTTTCATGTTTAACGGCTGTGTTACCACTCCAGACAGAAAGACGAGCATTTGTGAGCATCAGAAGCGGAGTGATGCTCTCAGAGGATGGAAAGGAAACCAGCCTTGTTAGAAACTAAGGTATTTGACTATGGGATTCGAAGACTGGGTGAGGGAAGGGTGTATGTGTGAATAAATTGATAAAGGACTTTTCTAAAAACATGCAAATGTGATGATAGTACAGAATACACTTTGATCTCTCAATTCAAAGTCACAGTAGTGTCTGTAAGAAATCACCCGAAGGACTTCAAGGGCACGGTTTATTTTAATTAATTAATTAATTAATTTTTTTGAGACAGAGTCTTGCTCTGTCACCCAGGTAGGGGTGCAATGGCATGATCTTGGCTCACTGCAACCTCTGCCTCCGGGATTCAAGTGATTCTCCAGCCTCAGCCTCCTGAGTAGCTGAGATTACAGGCATGCACCACCATACCCAGCTAATTTTTGTATTTTTAGTAGAGTGGGGTTTCTCCATGTTGGCCAGCCTTATCTTGAACTCCTGACATCAGGTGATCTGCCTGCCTTGGCCTCCCGAAGTCTTGGGATTGCAGACATGAGCCACTGCACCTGGCCAAGGGCATGGTTTAGAATATCCTGTTTGAAGGGTGTTTAATTGACACCGAATTGAAGAAACATCTGTCCATGCTTCAAGACTGCAATATTGTAGTGCACTTGTCAGTACTGGCTCATAAGTTTTTAAAATGAGCCCCTTGACCTTCATCTTTTTCACTATTTAGGCTCAGAGGATTTAGGCTTTCCATTAATGAGACAAGTTCCAAATCAAATAAGCACTCTTCTTGTGGACACTTAAAACCTGTTTTAAAAATGTACAAGTAATACATGTTAAATAATGAAAAATGAGAAAATCTGGAGAGCCATGAAGAAGAAAATACAAATCATCAGTTATTGAACTTTCAGAGATGAATATTGTTTTAGTTTTCATCCTTCCAATCTTTCCTCTTTGTATATATTTAACTGGCATTTGGAGGAAAGGCATCTCATCTCAGTGGCAGGATAAACAGAAAGCTGTTCAGTAAGTTTAGCTGGGTTCTGTCAACATTGTTTCTTGTCTCTTAATACCATCTTAAACAGATTCCATAACTTTCTGGTGAAAATTGAGTCTTCAAAGTTGTATGTGTGATAAAATGTTACTCTCAAATCTGATTGAGAACACTTCTTGTCTCTCAGTATAGATCCAGACTCAAGGCTTAGGGGACATGATATCCTTTCCCCTTCTAAGACCTTTCCTTTTATAGTGCTGGGGGCAGTGGGATTGACTATAGGCTGATTCTGTCTGCTTGTAACAAGCACTGTGGAAAGGTCTGGCTCTACTTGTAGAGGATCTTTCTAGAATGCTGGAGACTTAGTATCTCTTTGTCTTCAGCTTTGTCCTCAGCAATAGTTCTGGGGAAGAGAAGTCTTGCTCAGTGGTCAATTACAGGGATATATTTATGTTTTGTTACAAAATTTGCACATGTATACATGGTACTTTATTCTTTGCTGTTTTTTACTTAAAAGAATATTATGTGACCAAGACAGTGTAGATGCACCATTCCTATTCCTCTTGCTAAGCACCACTGAAAACACTGAACATGATACATGAAATGATCAGGTGCTGAAGGGTGGAGAGAAGGCAGACCAGCTGGGCTCCTGGAGACCCAAAGATCAACATGACAGTGAGTTTGCTGGGTTTTCTTTTCACCTCATGTATTCCGAACTAAAGCAGGGAACCTGGAAATACCAACAGGCACATACAAAAACAAACAAAACAAAACAAACCAAACCAGAAAAGCCTACTTTCTCTAGACAAAAGACTAGGAAAGAGGGAGCAGAACAGAAACCCTCCAGGCAACAACTACCCTACCACAGTCAAACATTGTAGAAAAGCCATAGCCACATATGTCTCTGTCAAGAAAGACCAAGTAGAGAGAGCAGACTTCCACTATGGCTGGCTGTAATGAGGCACCCCTCTTCTCTTCCCCTCTCTGGGGTGGTGTCAGTGGAGGCTTATTGGATAGCCTGAAATCCCATCCATGCCTAGTAATAACAAGGCAGTCCTCCTCTCAGGGAGTCAAAAGTGGTTGCGTGGAGAACCTACTCCCATCTGGCATCAATGAGGTGGCACTCCACTTCCTCCATCAGCTGGATGTGAGAGAAAACATGCTAAAAGAGAAGATTTAAATAATATCTAGAATCTAATAATGTAGCCCCAAATGCCCAGATATAATTGAAAATCCCTCACCATATAAGGAACCAGAAAAATCTCAACTTGAATGAGAAAAAACGATCAACAGATGACCATAATGAAATGACACAAATGGTGGAATTAGTTGAGAAGTATTTTAAAGAAGCCATCATGAAAATGCTTCAATAGCAATTACAAACATGCTTGAAACAAATAAAAAGCAGAAAGTCTCAGCCTAAAACATAGAAAACCTCAGCAAAGAAACAGAAGCTATCAAGAGGAGCCAAATGGAAATCTTTTAACTGAAAAAAGACAATAACTGAAATCAATAGCTCAATGAACGGGCTCAATAGCAGAATAGAAGAATAGAGGAGACAGTTAGTGAATGTTAAGATAGAACAGTAGGAATTAAACAGTATGAACAACAGAGAAAGAAAGTTAAAAATTGAATAAAACTAGAGTGACCTGTGAGTCTATAACAAAAAATATAACTTTAGTTTCACTGGAGTTCTAGAAGAAAAGGAGAAAGAGGGATGGAAGTAGTATTAAAAGAAATAGTGGATGAAAGTTTCCCAAATTTGGAAAAGCAAATCCCGGCAAATTCCCCAAAATCAAAGCTCAGCAAATACCCCCAAAATAAGTCCAAACAAATCCATGCTAAAGCACATCATAGGCTTTTGAAAATCAGAGACAAACAAAAAGCCCCAAAGCAGGAACATCTACCTATAGGGGAAAAGCAACTAGAAAGGCTCTGGATTTCTCGTTAGAAACCAGAGGCCAGAAGAAAGGGACACATCATTTTTCAAGTGTGGAAAGACAGGAACTGCAAACCCAGAATTCTATACTAAGCAATTAAGTTTTCAAGAATAAAGAGGAAATAAAGACATCTTCAGATGAAGAAAAACTAAGAGAATTTGTTTCTAGCAGACCTACCCTAAAGAATGGCTTTAAAAAGTTACTGAAACAGAAAGGAAATGATAAAATAAGGGATCTTGGAACATCAGTAAGAAAGAATAAGAACAACAAAAGCAAAAATAATAGACTTTCCTTCTCCTCCTCGGTTTTCTAAATTGACCATTGAAACAAAGCATAGCATTGTCTAATGTGGTTCTCAATCCAGTAAAGAAAATATTTAAGACAAGTGTATCATAAGCATCACAGGGTAAAGGGATGTAAAAAGATGTAACATTTCTACACTTCATTTAAACTAGCAAAATGTCCACACCAGTAGAGTGTGATACATTTCATATATATAATGTAGTACCTAGAGTAACCACTAAAAATCTATACAAAGAGATACACTCAAAAAACTATAGATAAATAAAAATGAAATTCTAAAAAATTATTTATGGCAGGAAGGCAGAAAAAAGAAAAGGAAAAAATGAAAAACCAAGAGAACAAACAAACAAAAAAAAACAAAACAAAAAGAAGTGAAAGAATTGAACAGATACCTCACCAAAGAAGATATATGGAAACAGAAATATGAGAAGATGCTCCACATAATTTTATAGGAAAATGCAAATTAAAATGACAATGGGACACAGCTGTATACCTGTTAGAATGGCTAAAATTTAAAAAGACTGACTATACCAAGTGTTAGTGAGGAAGTGGAAGAAATAGAACTCTCAGACACTGCTAATGGGAATGTAAAATGGTACAACCACTTTGGAAAACAATTTGGCAGTTTCTTAAGTTAAATGGAAACCTAATTTATGACCCAGAATTCCAACTTTATGTATATTTATCCAAGATAAATGAAGGCATATGTCCATACACAGACATGTATAAGAGTATTCATAGTAGCCTTAGGTGTAGTAGTCCAAACCTGAAAATAACCCAATTTTCCATCCACAGGTGATGGATAAACAAGTTGTGGTACATTTATACAATGGAATATTAACAATCAAAAGAAAGGAACAAGTGATATACAACAACGTGGATGAATCTCAAAATAATCATGCTGCATAAAAGAAGTCAGATGAGAAAAGAATATATGCAGTATGATCCCATATATGAAATTCTGAAAAGTGCAAAGCAATTTATATTTACGGAAAGTTTATCAGTGGTTGCCTGGGAGTGGGGAGGGTTATGTAAGAGTGGCACAAGAATTTTTTGGGGGGGAGATTGATATACTTATTATTTTGATCATGGTGATGGTTTCATGGGTATGCATATGTCAAAATGTTTCAAATTTTATTATTTAATATGTGCAGTTTATTATATGCAAATTAAACCTCAATAAAGGTAGTATTAAAAAAGAATGGTATGATCACTTCACCGTATCACTAAATACCCTTTTATAACAGTTTTAAATAACTATTTGGTACTCATTATATGGAAGCACTATAGTTTATTTAATATTTTATCTATAATTGAACTTTAAAATTGCTCCTAATTTATATTGTAATAAATGGAGCTGTGGCTAAAACCCATATAGATACATGTGTAGTGAATATGAAATATACTCTACAGTCTCCAGTTTGAAAAATTTTATTTTTCATGACCTTTTAAGTCTAATTGTGATTCTGCATTTAGGCTGGTAAGAAATTGAGTTTTTTTCTTACTTGGTTCTCCCAGAGTGAATAGTTTATGTCTGGAAAATGGGAGAAGCCCACTGATTTGATTAGTTTACACCAGTGTTTATGTCACACATGGACATTTTATCATTTCCAATAGTAAATTTATTGTCTATATGTAAGAAAATGGATAAGAATCCATTCCTGTCTACTAATAAATAGTAAATATATTTTCATGTGATTTTCTTAACATTTTCTTTTCTCTAACTTATTTTATTGCAAGAATACAGTACATAATACATGTAACATACAAAATTGTGTCAATCGACTATTTATGTTATAAGTCTTCTAAAAAGTCAGCAGTAAGCTATTAGTAGTGAAGTTTTGGGGGAGTCAAAAGTTATATGAGGATTTTCAACTACGTAGTTGTCAGAGCCTCTAACCCCTGTGTTGTTGAAAGGTCAACTGCGCATCTAAAATATTATCTTGCAGCTTGCCATCAATATGAAATATATTAATTAGATATTTTACATTCATATGTTTTTGTTTTAAGTTTTCAGAATTTGGAGTGTATGTTATGCTTACAGCACAACTCAATTTGAACTAGTCACATTTCAAATGTTCTGTGATCAGAGGTGGCCAGTGACTTCCATAATGGACAGTGTAGCCCCAAAAGCTGCTGTTCTCAGACCTCCTTCTCCAGGGTCACAGCAAAACCTTTTATGAAAATTAAGAGGACCAGCACCTACTTACAGTTTCTACTTTTCAATCCTGTCCCGTGAAAATCATATTTCATTATGGCTTTAGTTTCTATTTCTTTGATTATAGGTGAAAGTGGACATTTTCTCACTCTTGATGAGCTCTTGTATTCAATCCATGTGAAATAACTCTCTGTCATTTGCTTATTTTTCTACTGGGGCATTCATCTTTTCCTTTTTGATTTGTGAGACTCTATATATTAATCTTTTAAAACCAGATATTGTCAATATGTTCCAATTCTTACTTTACCTCTTAATTTTCTTTATTGCATTTTTGCTAAAGCAAGGTTTTCAATTTGTGTCTATCTAAATCTTTTAATATTTTATTTACAATTTTTGCCTTTGGTTTTCTCACCCCAAGAGTATGAAAATATTCATCTAAATTTTTGAATAGTTCTTTTATTATATTTATTTAACTTTTCATAATTGACTCTTTAGTTTTTGGAAATTTGTTGTGGTAAATTGATGTAAAATAAGAATCCATATTTTTTAAAATAACTAATGATCAAGATCAGTTTATTTAGTCGTTCATCCTCATGCTACTGACCTGAAGTCCACCTTTATCATGTACTCTATATGTTTGGGTATATTTCCAGGGTTTATTTTCTGTTGCTTTAATTAGTTTGTCTATTCTGGTGAGAGAAAGCCATTGTTTTCATCACCATAGATTTAAAATATGTCTATTCATCTGCTAGTGTAAGTTCTCTTTCATCGTTCTCTTTACCCTAATGGTTTCCTGTTATTTTTGCTCAATTGTATCTACAAATTAACTCTAGAATCCCTTTGAAGATTTGATTAGCATTGCATTAAATTTATACATTAATTTCAAAAGAGCTCTTATCTTTTAAATACTAGATGCTCCAATGCAGAAGCATAATCTCTGTATTTCTCTCTCTCTCCCTTTCTCCTTCTCTCTCTCTCTCCTCTTCTCCTCTTCCTCCTCCTCTTCCTGCTCCTCCTCTTCCTCCTCCTCCTCCTCTTCTTTCTTAATACTGGTACAGCATATTTCTTGTTCAGTTTACTCTTGTCTAGTTTATACATAGTATTGCCATTGCGAATAACACTTTTTTCTTTGTATTTTTCATCTAGTAAGTATTATACTGGGAAAACTTTTTGTACATTTATTTTGTAATTGCCAACTATCAAATTTTGGTTTAAGTTTTTATACCTTTTCAGTAGATTTCTTTGGAAGTTCTGGGTTAACAATATTGTTACTTGTGGTTCATAATAATTGCCTTTTCCAAAGAGTTTTTTTGTCTTATATGTTTGTCTCCTCATTGCAATGAGCAGAATTTCCAGAACAATGGTAAATAATGGAGGTTGTGATGCTCTTGTTGTTTAACGGTTTGTTTAGTTGGGGATGTTTCCAGGGGTGTATTTTAGCCTGCCTTCAGTTGTCTTCTCCTGCCCCCACCATTGTCTCCCACTCCTCCATCATCACCCCCGCACCATAATCTCCTGCCGCTCCATGTGTCCTGCAGCTGGAATGACTGACCCAGGCTCTACTTCTTTCTTTTTCTTTAATCTAGTTGTTGTTTTTGAGACAGAGCCTCACTCTGACACTCAGGCTGGAGCGCAGTGTTGATTACACTCACTTGCGGCCTTGACTTCCCAGGCTTAGGTGATTCTCCCGCCTCAGTGCCCTGAGTAGCTGAGACTATAGGCATGCGCCACCACACCTGGCTAATTTTTATAGAGACAGGTCTTCACTATGTTTCCCAGGCTGGTCTCAAACTTCTGGGCTCAGGAAATCCTCCTGCTTTGGCCTCCCAAAGTGCTGGGATTGTAGGTGTGATCCCCCGTGCCTGGCCTCTACTTCTTTTTAACTTCTATTCCTTGCTCCTCTCTCTATGCATTGTAGGACCCTCATCTTCCTTTATGGAAAGGACCTGTCTTATTAAAGAGATTTAAGGAAAGCCCAACCACAGTGCATCTTCATTTGTAGGTTGCAGCATCACCAGCAACTCCACCCTGGGCTTGCTGAAAGAACCCTGCCCCCCAGGCACTCCTGCTCTGTAGCACTCACCTCAGCCTAGGCCTAGAAGAGTGAGATGACATGAAGGGCAAAGCTGCCAGATGTCCAGTGGCTCTTGGCCATAAGAATGCTTCTTTTTGCCCTCTAACATGCAACTTTCAAAAGCTAAGTTTTTTCAGGTCTAATTTACCTATCATAAAATTCACCCATTTCAGCATATAGTTATATGAATTTTGACAAACGCATACAGTTATGGAACCACCACCATAATCAAGATGTAGAACACTGACATGCATTTTTAAAAACAAGTATTTTGATGTTTTTTTCTGATTTACATAATAACTGTCCCAGTGCTTTGCTTTGTCTTCACGAAGAAAAAGTCAAGTTGCAAAATTTGAACAAATATATTTTCCTCCTACCCAAATTCACATGTATACTGGATCTATAATAAGACAGTGAAAGAACAAAGATATAGTTTTCTGCCTTTCCACTGGGAGAGGCATGGCCAAGTTTATAACAGAAACGAGCCAGCAGCCACTTGAAAATTCAACAGAATGAGTTTTAGAGTTGGAAATAGAAGCAGAGTAGAAGCATATGCATCCGCGTCAGGCATGGAGTTACACTGCCCACATATGTGTTTCCAACCTCGAGATAACTACCCTCAGTCACAAAGGAGCAAGTCTAGCTTTCTTCCTTACAGCTTCCTACCTGTGTCTATGTTCAGTGGTCTCAGACTGCCAGATGATCTGTCTTATAGCCCAGAACGTGATGTAGTGGGGAGAACATCTGATTTATGCTGTCAGGCAGAAGGACTTTTATTATTAAAATACAACCCCTTTGCTTAGCAACTGCCACTAAATCTCTTGGAGCTCGCTCTCTAAGTTCCAGTTTCAATCTAAGGTGTAGCTTATCCAAGGCCATCAGGCAGCATAATGATGGCTAATAGTCACGGGAGCCTAATATATCATCTTCCTTTTCTGCCCTAGGTTTTTAGCACTCGCCAGTTCAGACAGTTCTATGATGACTCAAATAGTAAACGCATGATCAATTTAGAACTTATCACAAGCTGCATTGGGCCTAAATCCTAGACATCTGATATACCTGGAAGAACAACAGAAAAGCTCTCCCCACCAGGCTCTAGTAGTTCAGTGGTTAACAACATGAGAACAGGTTGTTGAATCTCTCTTTTGACTCATTTCCACATCTGGAATATGCAATGATAAAAATAGTACCTACAATCATAGACTTGTTGCATAGAATAAAAAGATAATATGTGAAAAAGTGAAAAATGGTGCTGGCAGTCAGGCTGTGATGGTCCTAACAGAATGTAAACATACTCTGGCAGACAAGTAAAGCTCAAAAAAAGCCATTCCAGGATCATGAGTAAACAAGCCAGACATAAGGTCACTCTACAACCACAAAATGACTAAACAGCCTCCTCTTTCAACTTATCCATTGGTTACTGCTTGTTTACTTGTTTGTTTCTTAAAGTAAAAATCTTCATGGCTATTTGAGCTGAAAACGTCATAGAAAGTATTTATTCTTGCCTTGAATCATAGCTTCATAATGCACCTTGCAATGTGTGTTACTGCTCTTTCTTAATCAATACCAACTTGTTCTCATCCTCCTGCCTCCAGATAAATATTAAGATGACCCATCACCAGACTGTTTTTACTTCTAGACAAAATCCAATCCAGAACTGGCCCCCACTGCCTTAAACTCTCATTAGAACCACCCAGAATGCACTGAAATCTAGAAGAAGCCCCCACCCACTCCCTCTTCCTGAGATGTCCAGTGTGTCCTGTGGGGTGCATTTCCCCTTGTGGAAGAAAGCTGAACAAACTTACCTTTTCTGTAGTGAGCAAAGTGCATTATTTGTACAGTGCCTTTTTGGCTACTCAGAATCTGTTTTATTTCTAATAACACATCTAATTTGGCAGACTCTTATTGTCAGCCAGCCAGCCCCTCAATCTCATTAGGCTTTCTCAATCCCCAAATAGAGCTATTTGGGGAATTTCCATAGTAAGCCAAAGAGACTTCTGGTTCTAAATGGTGCCTGGCTAACAGCCTCCAATCAGCCTTTCCAAACCCCTTGCTGAGATGTCCACAAAGCCAAAGCAAAGCCAGTTACAAACGAAGACTGACAACTCAGTGCCAGAATCTTGGAAGAAGTGACAATAATTATAAAGCAGATGGAGCTGGGCTGAGAATAACCCACCATGCTTTTACTTACGGCACACTCAGGATTGGCTCACAAATCAGATACCATCTGCAAAAGCAGAGATGAAGATGGTTTGCACCTCCCTAACAAATGTTCTCTGGCTCATGAACCCAGGCTCAGAGGGACCATAAACTAGGCAGACAGGTGTTCTCTATCCCGTGTAGGCTTCTCTGGAAATTGCCCGAGTTTCATGGTCCTGTTTTCATCTCCACCTGTCTGCAACCGATCGCCTTTCTAAATTCAGGCAGAGATGGAAAAATTCCAGGAAACACTGGAGACGACAAGGGAGGAGGTGAGGAGATGGTGAAGGAGGTGAGAGACTAGGGATGTTGTACCCAGGGAATAAGTGAGGAATCAGAAAGCGTCTTAGTAACAGTGCATTCTGGGGGTTGTAGTTTTCATGTATTACATTTGCTGTATACAACAATGTCCATGGGGGCACAGGCAGAGAATATTAGAAGTTTTATATCCATTTAGTTTTTGTTTAAAAATTTTAAAAGAAATTAAGTTGGTTGATAATAATAAATCCATATTGTTTCATTAACTGATGTATCATATGTAATGAACAAGATTAATAATGGGGAAACTAGGTGAGGGTATATGAGAATTCTCCTCTGTCTTCCCAATTTTTCCATAAACATAAAACTGCTCTGAAGATAGAAATTTGTCAAAATACTTGAAAATAAAGAAACTAAGATTTATTATTATTTAATGTGCAATAATACTTGCACCCCAATTTGTGCTATATGTCAGGTGATCATTGTCACTTCCCATAAATAAGGGAGAAGTAGAAATTCAGCAACATGGAGGATTGACAGAGGCACCTTCACTAGGTCACTTATTTCTAGCATTTCGCAATGTTTTGTGGTTTATGCATGCTTAATTAAATAAATGTGAATTGCACTTAATTAAATGTGAATTGCAACATCTGGTTTTATGTAAGCTAATATTCCCAAAATGATAACTGAGTTGAAAAGACTCCTGCAAAGAAAACATGGGTTACATGTAATACTAGTAATGTTAACATAAATAAATAGCAAGAAAATGGCAGATGTGACTCCTGGTTTGGCTCTTTCTTTTAGTCACATAAGTAAAAACAGTGCTTCAAGAAAACCGTTCAAAATATTATTAATAACACATTTTGTCTATTATTAACTACAACATTATGAATCATAAAACTTTTCCTGTGAGTTTATTATACCTTTCATATTAGCTAATTAAATATAAAACTACCATCATTAGCAAGACATTTAAAAACTTTGTCTTAACCAAGACATAAAGACAAACTTCTACATCTTTCTCGGTGATGTTTAAAAGCCTGCCTTATGCAATGCGGAACATTGTTAAAGTGTACTAAGCATATTCATACATATTTAGCGCCTGCTTTTGAGGTTTCTGACTTAATAAACATAGTCTTATGTCATACAAATGGCCAAGAGAAATATAAAGAAAAGCTTAACATCACTAATCATCAGAAAAATGCAAATCAAAATCACAATGAGACATCTCACCCCAGTAAAAATGGCTGTTATCAAAAAGACAAAAAAATAACAAATGCTGGCAAAGATGCAGAGAAAAGAAAACTCTCACCCACTGTTGGTGGGAATGTAAATTAGTACAGCCATTATTAAAAACAGTATGGAGGTTTCTCAAAAAACTAAAAATAGAATTACCGTATGATGCAGCAATTTCAATGCTGGATATTTTTCCAAAGGAAAGAAAAGTATACCAAAGGGATTCCTGTATCCCCCCGCCATGTTTACTGCAGCACTATTCACCATAGCCAAGATATGGAATTAACCTAAGTGTCCATCAGTGGATGAATGGATAAGGAAAATGTGGTACCTATACACAATGGAATATATTCAGCCATAAAAAAGAATGAAATTCCGTCATTTGTGGCAACATGGATGGAACTGGAGGGCATTATGTTAAGTGAAATAAGCCAGGCACAGAAAGACAAATAGCCCATGTTCTCACTCAAATGTGTGAGCTAATACAATTTACCTTATGAAGGTAGAGAGTAGAATGGTGGTTACCAGAGCCTGGGAGGGTGAAAAAGAGGAGATAAAGAAAGGCCAATGGATACTAAACATACAGTTAAATAGGAGGAATAAGTTCTAATGTTCAATAGTAGAGTAGGGCAACTATAGTTAACAATAATTTATTTCAAAATAGCTGGAAGAAAAGACATGGAATGTTCATAAAAGAAATGATAAATGTTTGAAGTGATGGCTATTCTAATTATCCTGATTTGATCATTGCACATGACACGTTGTATATACATATATCAAAATATCACATACACCCCATAAATATGTACATACGATGTATCAATAAAAAGGAAAAAGAAATAAACAAAAGCTAAATCTAAGCATACTTGATATGGCTTGGCTGTGTCCCCACCCAAATCTCATCTTGAATTGTAGTTCCCATAATCCCCATATGTTGTGGGAGGGACCCAGTGGGACGTAATTTAATCACAGAAGAGGTTATCTTCATGCTGTTCTCATGATCGTGAGTGAGTTCTCATGAGATCTGATGGGTTTGTAAGGGGCATTTTCCTCTTTTGCTCAGTACTTCTCATTGCTGCTGCCATGTGAAGGAGGACATGCTTGCTTTCCTTTCTGCCATGATTGTAAATTCCCTGAGGCCTTTCCAGCCATGCTGAATTGTGAGTCAATTAAACCTCTTTGCTTTATAAATTTCCCAATCTCGGGCATGTCTTTATCAGCAGCATGATAAAGGAATAATACAATACTTCTTTTTTTAAAATGTCGTATGCCATTGAGGAGACAATATGCCATTGTTTTTCCTGCTATAATAAAAATAGCTGAACTATTAGTTGAAAACTAAGTGACAAACTAAAATGTGTTTATTGGACAGGAGATACTGGTGTAAATATACCAGTATTGCCAAGTATATGAAGAAATGTATCAGGATTAAGTACACATTTTAGAAAGCTTGCTATGTTACTTTGTCATAAATTGTAGAATCTTCTAGATTCTGTTTTCATAATGAAATGCAGAAAGAAATATTTCTTGCTGTACTTCACTGAAGAAGGATATTCTGATGATGACATATTTTGGGGATTAAATTTTTAAATGAATGTAATGTTTGATGGAGAAATTATGCAAGTGTTACTGTTGATGGAATGATTGCTGCAACTGTGGTAAAGAAATAATTCTGGGGGAAGCTTACGAAGCTGGCATCTCCTTGCAAATTTATTCACCGTGTCATTTATAAGCAAGCTCTTGAGGCAAAGAAATAGATGCTAAACATGTGCAAAGGGCTGTAGCAGTTCTTCAATTCCATTTATTTCACATGTGCATTTATAAAAGCATGACTTTCAAATTAGAATGCTTTTAATGAGATGGGTTGTGACGGTGCAGGTCTTTGGTATTACACAGTTGGTGATCATTAATGGCAAAGTACCCAAAGAGTTCCATGTAAAAAGGAGACATTCATTTTTCTCTTCTGAAGTACTTGTGTTGATTTTTTCTGTTTTCTACCTAGCAGATCTTTTTGAGGAAATGAATTATCTGTCCCTTAGGGGCAAAGTTGATATTTGAAACATATGGAATATAATCTCTGAAAGAACCATGTGGTGGAGAGTGCATTTTTAAACATTTGAAATTGTGAGAAACATAACAAAACTTACCATCTTAATAATTTTTAAGTGTACAGCTCAGTAATGTGAAGTATATTCGCATTGTTGTGCAATAGATCTTTGAATACAGATATTTAACAGTTACCTCTGGGTAGGAGGATTTGTTTTTGTTCTATTTTGGCATTTTTCAGGTTTTTTTCCCCAGTTACTATGTATTGCCTTATAATATCAACATCAAATTATTTTTAAAAATGTATTTGACAAATAATTAGCACTCTACAAAAGGGAGATCTATCTACCACCCCCCCGCCAAAAAAAAAGGCCGGGCGCGGTGGCTCATGCCTGTAATCCCAGCACTTTGGGAGGCAGAGGTGGGCGGATCATGAGGTCAGGAGATCGAGACCATTCTGGCTAACACGGTCTCTACTAAGAATACAAAAAAAATTAGCCAGGCTTGGTGGCCAGGGCCTGTAGTCCCAGCTACTCGGGAGACTGAGGCAGGAGAATGGTGTGAACCCTGGAGGTGGAGCTTGCAGTGAACCGAGATTGCACCACTGCACTCCAGCAAGGGCAACAGAGGGAGACTGTGTCTCAAAAATAAATAAATAAAAATAAATAAATAAATAAATAAACGCAAACCAAAGCTCTCTTCTGATAACTGGAATAAATAAAGCCATAACAAGCAATATCCACCTGAGAGCTCAGTACTTTTGCTAGGGCTGGTTGTAAGTGAACTAGAATCTTTCAGTAGTTGTTTCTTCCTCGGTTATACTAGGTTATATTCCCCTGTGTGTGAGAGAACGAATTTGAAGTCGTTTTTCAGTCATGGGATCTGAGGCTGGACTCCATTTGGTCTTCTGAGAGCTTTAGTTGATGAGCAATTGGAGGGGAACTGGAACCCTAGGAAGTAGGCAGTCCCCAAAGACCACGGCAGTCTTAAGGTCAGCGTGAAGTTCTCAGTCAGATGGAACTCGGATGTTGCTGGCCTAAAATGTGAAACTGTTCAGAAGAGTTTGGTAACGCAGCGAGCTGCCAGCTTCTCCCATCCAGAGGAAGCACAGCGGGGAACTGGAAGGGGCGCAGCCCGGGCTAGCAAGCAGCCGGAGAGGACCACCCGAGACCCTCGCCATGCCTGCATGCGCTCCCAACCAGGGGTGGAGTGGTCCTGTGGAGTCATGAGTCCTGGAAAGGCTCACGTACCCTCAGGAGGGGACATTTCCTATCAGTCCTTCCCTGGAGTTTAAGTGAGTCAAATTAGAATGCAGGAAATACTGAATTTCCCAAGCCATCCCATTTTACCAACAGTTTCTTTTTCACTTTTCCACTGGAAAGAGTTGATGACCAATCTCTTTAAAAGGACAGAACATTGGTGCTGTGAGTTTAAATCTCGCGGCTATCACTTATTAGCCACTCTTGGCATCAATATTCTCATGTATAACATACATCATAATAAACTATGTAATACATAGTAATATGTATTATTAAATCATATTAATCATTAAATACCTGTATTTAGAGATCGGTTCCACAGCAATGTGAATATACTTAACACTACTGAACACTTAAAAATGGTTAAGATGGTAAATGTTATAATCATATAAAACACATAATACATAATACTTCTAAAACTTATGTGAATAGAAATAAGAAGACATAAAGCTGATAACACAGTCTCTGGCCTACAGTAAGTACTTAACGCAGATTTATTACTATTGGTTTTTTTTTTTTTTTCTTTAAGAGACATGGTCTCGCTCTGTCACCCAGGCTAAAGTGCAGTGGTACAGTCGTAGCTCACTGCAGTGCAGAACACCTGGGCTCAAGCAATGCTCCCATCTCAGCCTCCGGAATAGCTAGGACTACAGGTGCAGGCCACTACACCTGGCTAATTTTTTATTTTCATAGGGACAGGGGTCTCGCTATGTTGCCAAGGCTGGTCTCTAACTCCTGGCCTCAAGTGAGCCTCTCATCTCAGCCTCTATAAGTTCTGGGATTACAGGCATGAACCACCATGCCTGCCCTGCTGTTGTTATTTTTATTAGTATTTGTTGTCATTATCATCACTTCCTCCCTAGTCCCTGGTTCTTCGAACCTAGCAGGGATTTATCCTTGGATGATGCCTCCCTCTTGGAGTGTGCCCTTCTTTCCCAGGAAGATATATGTGATCTGAATCCCAGTTCTGCACTTAGGAACTGGAATTGTTCAGTGTTAATTCTAGTGGTGGCTAAAACTGTTTGTGATGGTCAATTTTATGTGTCCATTTAACTAGGCCGTGGTGTTCCCAGATACTGGTTAAACATTATCTCTTGATGTGTCTTTGAGGGTGTTTCCAGAATAAGTGATCATCTGAATTGGTGGGCTGAGTGAGGTGGGTTGCCCTTCCTACCCCAACGCCCATGTGGGTGAGCACCATTCAATCTATTGAGAGCCTGAAAAAACAAAGAGGTGGGAGAAGTTTGAGTTCTGTCTCTGCCTGACTGCTTGAGTGAGGCATCCATCTTCTCCTGCCTTCCAACTAGCACTTACACCCTTGGCTGTCCAGGTTGTCAGGTCTTCAGAGTTGGACTAGAACTCACACCATCAGTTCTTCTATTTCCAGACCTTTGGACTCAGACTGGAACTACACCGTTGACTTCCCTGGGTTTTCAGCTTACAGATGGCAGAATGCGGGACTTCTCAGCCTCCATAATCATATGAACCATTTCCTTTTGACAAATGTGTATATCTGTGACTTTATCTATACCCTATTGGTTCTGTCTTTCTGGAGAACCTTGACTAATAAGCTGTTTTTAAGCTTAGAGACACCACCACAATCATTAGTCCAGTACAGGCTGGGGCAGGTATGAAAAGATCATGATAGTTACTCAATCACGTTACCCACATATGGCTCCACTTTTGGAATTTATTTGATTGTAAATAATAGACAGTAACAATGCCTTCATGCAAAGAGATGCCTCTGACAATTCCGTGATCATACAAGGGTCATCTGGGATGGCAGAAAGATGATAATTCACCCTGCTGAGTGCAGGTAGACAGCTGTTTGTGGATGGGTGGTTCTCTGGGCCCTGAGAGTGGAGTGGAGGAGTGGGGAGTGCAGGTGCTATTATTGATTCCTCTTCTCTGTACTTTCCAACACAAAACAAACCTTCTGCATCCCTTACTTAGACTGTCCTTGACCCTGGGGTCCTCAGGCTGGGTAGGGAGAGAAGGTATAATGGATTTTCTTTTATTCTTTTCCTCAACCCCAAGTGTATAACTCTCATTTATTTTATTTGTTCTTCTCTTTGGTCTGTAATAACAGGACTACAGTGATGCCTGGCATCTTAAAAAATCATTTGATTTATTTCTTATTAGGAAACCATAAGTTCCTGCTTTTTAAATTAAACAAAAATTTAAATTAAAAATTAACTTTTAAACACTTGCAATCTTTTTTACTGATGTGGACAGTTTCATCAGTGGTAACTTGGAAAACCAAATACAAAGTGAGCCATGAATGTCTGATAATCCACAGTAACTGGATGTCTCCTATGGCAACACTGTGATGTGGCATTTTTTGCACTCCAAAATACCTGGATATAATCAGACTCAGGGATTTTTCCCTGTTTTCACTTGTGTACTATGAAGAACTTTATGCCTCAGTTCTGATTGCAGAGAAAAAGCTGCTGATCATCAGACATGGCATCATAGAGATATTTTCCATTTGGGGATCTTTGTCTCAGTTCCAGTGGGCAGTGGCCTTAGGAAACTAGGGGTGCCATGATGCGTGCTTTGGAAAGGGCTTGCTGGTGGTAAGTCAGGACTACAGCTTCTGAGTTAGAAAACCTGGGTTTGAATCTCAGCTGTGACCCTTTCTAGCAGTTAGCCTTGGCACATTGTTACCAAAACACCAGGGGTTCTGTCTAGGTCCTGCCCCTTGCCACACAGAAAGCCAATCACTTAGACCACAAGTATTGCCAAGGAAGCAGCTTTAATCAGGTGCCACAGCCGAGATGGGACATCAGTCTAAAATTCATCTCCCTGACTGGCTAAATGTAACCATGTGTGGGAAAACAGGAATTAGGGAGGGGTAAGGAAGAGAAGTTGGTTCACAGGAAGCAGGTGGTCCATCAGGCAATCATGATGGGTTAAGGGATCTGGCGTCTCATTGTCTGCATGAGGTGATGTGCAAGTTTTAGTTCCTTGATACCATCTGGGAGGCCTAATGCTTGATTTCCTGAGAAAGGAACTTAGATAAGTTTTAAGACTGAAAAGGTCAATTTTAACTCATTTAAAGAAACCATAGCCGGGCGCGGTGGCTCAAGCCTGTAATCCCAGCACTTTGGGAGGCCGAGACGGGCGGATCACAAGGTCAGGAGATCGAGACCATCTTGGCTAACACGGTGAAACTCCGTCTCTACTAAAAAATACAAAAAAACTAGCTGGGCGAGGTGGCGGGTGCCTATAGTCCCAGCTACTCCGGAGGCTGAGGCAGGAGAATGGCGTGAACCCGGGAGGCGGAGCTTGCAGTGAGCTGAGATCCCGCCTCTGCACTCCAGCCCGGGCGACATAGCAAGACTCCGTCTCAAAAAAAAAAAAGAAACCATAAACATTAGTTTTATGGGACAATTGGGCCATTTTCAAAACCTGTGGGGTTACTGGTGGAGGGTGTCTGGGTTCTTGGCGTCTTGAGCAAAGAATTGGACAAAACACACAAAGCAAGGAAAGAGTGAAGCAACAAAAGCAGAGAAAATGAAAGTACACTCCACAGTGTGGGAGTGGACCCAAGCATAGGGGCTCGAAGGCCCCATTACAGAATTTTTTGGGGTTTGAATACCCTCTAGAGGATTCCATTGGTTACTTAATATACGCCTTATGTAAATGAAAAGGAGTTAACAAAATCATTTACTGGGCATATGCCCTATGAAGAGGCTATTTCCTGTCATAGCTGAAGTGTGAATCAGACTTACGTTCCCTGCCTGCAGATCCTTTTTCCTGCCTCAGTGGCATCAACCTCACTTTCTTCTTATGCAAAATAAGGACAGTATCCCAAATGAGGGCAGTATCCACTTGCACAGGATTGCTGTAACCATTAAATGACAAAAAGGCGGTAAACTCTTCCCGGCCCTCAATTTGTCAATAATTTGGAGGGAAAGTCCCTCCCCTGGCCTTGTACCATTTTCTGAAGTGTGTTTGTGCCCTCCCTCCCTCTGGCTAAGTCAAGGAGAAGTCCACAGCAGCCTAGAGGAGGCAGAGCAACCGGGCAGCCTGGGCTTGCTGGGGGAAGGCAACCAGGACTTCAGACGACAAAAGTGTTGGCAGAGCTTGGAGTGTCCATGGAGACAGGAGCAAGGCCCACGGGCTCCCATTGTAAGTACTGCAGCCTCCTCCCCAGAGCCCAGGCAGTGGACATCCTGAGCAGGGTTGCTCTGGCTACCTCTTCCCTCTTCACTCCACGTTGGGCAACTTCCCTGCCCTCAAGACTTCGGCTCTCATTCCAAAGCTTATGCCTCAGTAGGGTAGCCTCTAATTACTCTGTGGGGATAAATTATGTTGTGTTTTGTTAGTTTAGCTCTTTACAAATTTTAATTAATTAACAGGTGTCAGACGATTATTTCTAATTTTTTAAAATAATGCATTTTTTTGTCTGAATACAAAATGCATGCTCATTGTAGAATATTTGGAAAACAATAAAGAAGGAAATGGAAACCACCCAAAGCTCTAGTATATGGAGAAAAACCTGACTTCACCTGTTGTTACTGAACATTTCAAAACACCCTTTACAGAATGGTCCTACGACGCATGACCATTTTCTTGCAGTACCTTCACCTTGTTCAGCACTGTCCTCTCTCCCTAATCCTCTTTCCCCTGCTTTATCCAGTGGTGCTTTCTGATGTGATTCTTCTTGTCTTCCTGTTGAAATCACATCATTGTCAGTTTTGTGTTTTTTTCGGTAAAGTATGGAAGTCTATATTATAAAGTAAAGTTTTGATGTACCGGATTGAAGTCAGGTATTTATACTGTGTATCTATCCAGAGGAAAAGAAGTCATTATATGAAAAGGATACTTTCTGACACATGTGTATAGCAGCACAATTCACAGTTGTAAAAATGTGGATCCAGCTGAATGCCCATCAATCAATGAGTGGATATATATATTATCATATATATATACCACAGTTATACATATATATATATAAATACTACTCAGCCATAAAAAGGACTGAATTAATGGCATTCGCAGCAACCTGGATGAGATTGGAGACTATTATTTTAAGTGAAGTAACTCGGGAATGGAAAACCAAACCTTGTATATTCTCACTCACAAGTGGGAGCTAAGCTATGAGGATGCAAAGGCCTAAGAGTGATACAATGGACTTTGGGAACTCAGGGCAGGGAGGGTGAAAGGATAGGAAGAGGGTGAGGGATAAAAGACTACAAATTGGATTCAGTGTATACAAATTGTTTCAGTGTATCCAGTTGATCGGTGCACAAAAATCTCACAAATCACCACTAAAGAACTTACTCATATACCACCTGTTCACCAAAAACCTATGGAAATAAAAAATAAAAAAAAAAAGAATTTGAAAGTCAGTAAATGTTTTCGTTGCAGAGAACAGAAACTCATTCACAGAAGTTCAAGGGAAACAAGAATCTCTTTAAAAGGAGCATCCTGATCAGAAGATCGAGACCATCCTGGCTAACACAGTGAAACCCCGTCTCTACTAAAAAATACAAAAAACTAGCCAGGCAAGGTGGCGGACGTCTGTAGTCCCAGCTACTCGGGAGGCTGAGGCAGGAGAATGGCTTGAACCTGGGAGGTGGAGCTTGCAGTGAGCCGAGATGGCGCCACTGCACTCCAGCCTGGGCGACAGAGCCAGACTCCATCTCAAAAAAAAAAAAAAAAAAGCATCCTGAGCTCAGTTGCTGGAACAACAGGTGGGCATCACAGGGGCCTCTTCTCAACTCTCTAAATGAGGTGCCTGGTGGCTTTGCCTCTCTGCTTCTCCCTGTGTGTCTGTTGCATTCTACTCTTTCACACTTGTTCATCACCTTCTTTTCGTGGCCGTCCCCATGTGGTGGAAGGCCTGGTGGTCCTTCAGCTCAATTTCCTCCTCCTCTCTGTCTCTATCTCTGTTTGTTCAGCCCAGTGAGATCAGACCAGTCCAGTGGGATCAGACATCTGTGGCTGGAACGGAGAGGGTGGGGACTGCTATTCCCTCCAGGAACGTGGATGGGATGGATTCTTTAAGAAGCGTGTCTGAGCCAGGCACACACCCTAAAAGATACCCATTAACAGTGTGGGAGAGAGAATAGATAGACTAGATAAAACAAGCATTTCAAAGCCAGCCAGATTCCTCAGAGACTCACACCAAACATCACTTCAGTGCAGCTTCGCTGACTCTCTCTGGGAAGCTAATACCTGTTCCTACCTCGAATTCCTTTCTTGCTCTAGCATTTATAATGTTGTATTTTAATTCTCTCTCTACACACCTTACTTTTGTGCATAGACGGTGAACTCCCACAAAGCAGAAACTATTTTCTCTCTATTTATCTCCACATCGACACTCCTATTCCAGTGTCTAGCACAGGATATTCTGCATCAATGTTTGTGAAATTCATGCAAAAAGAGTAGGAAGTGAAAAAGTAAATAAGAGAAGGAATAAAAGCTGTAAGGAATTTCTAAATAGAGAAATTTCTTACAGGAACACACCTCTTCAGGAGAACATTGGTTGGTGTTATTTGAAGAACTAATCTCTCTGTTTAAAACAATAGTTCCTGGGTTGCCTAGCTTTGCTGGCACTCTTTCTGAAGGCTTTTAAGCAGGATGCACAGCAGTACATGAGGGTTTTGAGCCTTACGTGCTGTTTTTCAAAAGACTTGACCCTGAACTTTCAGGGCTTGGTGATGGCTCCAAGGCTGCCTGGGAATGGGATTAGGTTGAGTGTCTGATTAGACTGGACTGTCTTTCCCATTTGTGGTTAGGTATCCTGGATACTTGTGGATACTTGGCAGGCTGCAGAGCAAGGAAAACTAAAAATGTCCCCAGTGAGTGAGAGAGAAAGCTTGAGAACTCAGTGGAAATTTCAGGTTCCATGGATTTTTTTTTTTTTTTTTTTAAGATTTTGGTGTTATTTTCTCAGATGATTACAGTGGCTTGGCAGAGAGTCACATATCCAAGAATGATCATCAGAGAAACGGCTTATGTAAAATGCTGGTAGGGATGAGGGGAGGGACCATGGTAACTTTCATGAACAGTCTTAGGAAGAGAACCCTGGAAATCAAGAGACTTGCACCCCGAATCTACCAGTCAGCTGTGGCATTTTGTGTGAGTGTCCTAAGTACACTTAACACTACACTCTGATATTAAGGGTAAAATCAGGGAAGGGAGTTGCCTAAAAGATTTGTATCATCCCCTTTTGCCTGGTTTTTACATCTCATACTCTAAGTTTGTAGAGATGGCCATAGAACAAGTTGTAAGTTGTTGCAATTTGTTTCTGAAACCCATGCATCCATCTCAATGCCACATTCTTCTTCCTCAGTTTTCTCAGGTCTCTGTGTATCCTTACAATGTGTCTTCTCACCGCATGTGTCTTCTCACTGCACATTCTAACCTGGTGGACTGAAATTCCCATGATGGAAGTCCACCCAGACTAGCTTGTTTTTAATGTTTCTCATGATCAAAAATTATCTCTTGTGCCCCATTTAGCCCTCATGAAATCTTCTGCTACCTCAGTTTACCTTATCTCAGGTACTAGAAGGCATTAAATGTACATGAACTAATTCACCATAAGGCATGCAGGACTGGTAGGCAGTTGTCCATGCTCTCAAGATGAGTACACTCTTTGATATGAGAACATACGAAAACTTAAAGAAATCTCTGGTTGGTATAAATACCAGTGAAGATGTCAGGCAGTATATGAAGTTTAAGAGGTGTTTGGAATAAAGATCTTCCTTGTGCCCCTTAAAAATTTACCATGCGGACAATCGCCAATTCTGTCTCTACATATCCTTGACTCAGATGAAGACTCAAAATCAGCTTCATATCAAAAGCGCAATCCTTCTTTGGCTTCAGTAATAACCTCTAAAATAACATGGATCTCACTCCTCAGTTACCACTATTGTCTTCTTTCATAACTGATGTTCAGAAATCGAGCCACTGCACATTCAGGTATTCATTCCCCTGGAAATACTGCCTGCTCCTGCAAATGAGGCTGCAGTGATCTGTTCTTTAAATAAGCCTAAATCTGGCAAACAGTAATCTTGCTAATTGACCAATTCATTTCCAGTTTTAAGTGCACTATTCATTGACCACTCTCTCCCACTCAACTGCATGCTCTTCATTTATTCAAAGGATGTGTTTTCAACCCGATTCTGCCCTCTCGACATTAGGCACATCAGTACATTCTCTCAGTAAGCTTTATAGGTGCCACAGACGAATTTTTTTCTTCTGTGTAAAGAGATAATTGCCTTTCAGTAATCTTGGTGCGTTCTTTCCATTTCTTCACATACAATGTTAGTAATTAGGCTCTCTGAGAATGAATTGAATTAGGCACTGAGGAGTCAGAAAAAGCTTTTTAATGTTCAAATTTTCCTAGACCTCTATAATATGTTTGCTGGACTCCCAGAGGCTAGACAGTTTTATTCACTAACTCTTCAGGGTCCTGATGCCCTAGAGAGATGTTCTTTATAGCCATCCCCAACAAATTAAACAATTATTATTCAGTCCCGCATTTCCTGTCAGGGTGCATAGCAAATGTTTTATAGCCAATATTTTAATAAGGTTGATCCACAGTCCTGAAGTGGCATGCCATCCACAGAACACTTTTCTCTTTAGCTATTTATTTGCAAGAGATGCCATTGAATGCATTCACTCAGACATATTTCAAGAAGACTTTTCAGCTGCAAAGAAGGGAGGCTGCTTTTCTCCTTGAAGTCAGTGCTAGCAGAGCTCCAGTGGGAAATGTTGATGGGGCCTAAATGGCATTTTCTGATTATTGATTTGATGTGAACACCTGGGCCATGTCTACAAGACACCGAAATAGGTTATAATTGGTTTCTGAAGCACAGCGTACATCTGGTAAATTATGGCACGTCTTTAGGTTCATTAACTCTTTCCTTCGGTGTGAATTCAGTTTTATTATTGGCATTGCTCTGGCATGGAAATGTTATCTTAAATCCATATAAAATTTAATGTTTTGAATAACAAAACAGGTTCTCTGTTCTGGTCTCTCTTTCTGCAGTGTTGCTAGGTGACAATATACGATTTTGTAAATTATTTGTTCATATGCAATAACATGGTAGACACATGTAATAACTTTCAGAAGTCTCAGAATCATATGATTCAGAGTGTAGAAGAAAATTAAACCAACAATTTTTTTGGCCTCCTAAAAACAAGCCAAAATTGACACCTCTAAACATGTAAGGAGCCAGGCCCTGTGCTAAGTTCTTTATAGCTACTACTTCATTTAATATCACTGCCTTATGAGGAAAGTGATTGTTTTATCCTTTATTTTGGAGATTGAGACATTGAAGCAGAGAAAGATTAAATGGCTTGCCAAAGAAACAAGCTTTAGAGCCCAGGTCTGAGCAGAGAATTCAGATTGAGAACCTAAGCTCCTAATGATGACATTGCCTGGACTATGCATGAGGAGAGGTGCCTAATTAGCAGGGCACAGAGCCTGAGAAAACACACCAGCTACGGGGAAAGGATCCAGGATGTCTTTAAAAACAACAGGGTAAAGAGACTGTGGTATATCCAGACAATGGGATATTATTCAGGACTAATAAGAAAGGAGCTACCAAACCATGAGAAAACATGAAGAGAACGTAAACGTGTACAATAAATGAGAGAAGCCAGTCTGAAAGGGCTACATACCGTATGATTCCAGCTGTAGGGCATTCTGGAAAAGGCAAAGCTATGGATTTAGTAAAAAGATAGTGGTTGCCAGGGCTGGTGGAAAGGGAGGGATGACTGGTTGGAGCACAGAGGATTTTTAGGGCAGTGAAACTATACTGTGTGATATTACAAAGATTGGTACATGTCATTTATGCGCTTGTCAAACCCACAGAATGTACAATGCCAAGAGTGAATCTTATGTCTGTGACTTACCACCAGTCCATGTGAACTGTGGACTTTGGATGCAATGACGCATTCACATAGGCTCATCATGTAAGATGGTGATCATGGGAGAGGCTGTGCATGTGTGGGGGTCAGGGGTATATGGAAACTTTCTGTACTTTCTGCTTAATTTTGCTGTGAACCTAAAACTGCTCTGAAAATAAAGTCTTTTTCCTTAAAGGAGCTTAGTACAGTGCCTGGTACTTAGAAGACTATGAAAAGTTTTAAAATAAAATACCTTTTCTTTGTAACAGAAAAAAAGACAACAGGTTGAGAAGAAAAGAGGCAGGGCGGAGGTGAACAAGAAGGGTTGGAAACGTAGGAAGCACTGGGAGGGAGAAGAGGCTCAACCCAAGAGCAGTAGAATGAGCTGTATCAGCCACATGTTATGGGCTGCCTCTGGTCCCTCAGCCTCCCCTATCTCCTGGTACCTTGGCCACTTTGATTATGGAGAACCCATGCTGTTGCTGTCACTGTAGCTTCAAACTTAGCTTTTTCTACCTCATCTAGCCCCTCTGCCAGCAGCTCTCCTTCTCCAGAGTAGACCAAGGGTCTGCCCGGGCCTTTTGCATGCCCATATCTCAGGAGGAGCCCAGCCTGACCAGAATCACAGGGACTCCAGCTCCTTCCAGCACTGCCAGACATGGGCATGGGACTGGTTTCTCTGGAGGATGCAGTAGGGACAGGAGAACACTCTGGAAGTGCAGGGTAGTTAAGTCCTTGTATTAGTGGACACTAATACAGCCTAGGGCTGCTATAACATGGTACCATACATTGGGTGGCTAAAAGCAACAGAAATCTATTTTCTCACAGTTCTGGAGGCTGGAAATAAAAAAAAAAGGTTCCAGCAGGGCCATTCTCCTTCTGAAGGTTCTACGGAAGAACACTTTCTTACCTCTTTGTGGATGTTGGAGCCAGTCCTTGGAGTTCCTTGGCTTGTAGACATATCACACCAACCTCTGCCTCTGTTGACACATGAAATACCTCCTGTATGTCTATGTCTCTGTTTTCTTTTCTTATAAGGACACCAGTCTTATTGAATTATGACCTCAATTTGATTATATTACATCTGCAAAGATCCTATTTCCATGTACACTCACATTCATGGATACCAGGAGCTAGGACTTTAGCATGATTTTGGGGAGAAGAGAGGACTCAGTTCAAGCCACAATAGTTGCTAAGGTGAATCTTAACCAAAGTCTTGTTCTGTACCTCGTTCTGATGCTCCAGTAGTCTGAGGAACAATGAGAAGATGAATGTAAGCCAACTTTAATTTTTTTATCCTTAGGATTCACCTTCAAATAAGCCTACCTCTTTGTTGATGAGATAATTTTAATCGATTCTTTATTCTTTAACAGATATTGTAAGCATTATATTGAAAGTGAGCCGTTACTTTCATATCACTGGAAGCTGTTTTTGTTTCTTTGTTAATTTAGGTTTAATCATTATAGTTTAAAATTTTGATAAAAACTGATCTGTATTAATGTCAATATTGTTGCATTTATATTTCACTGGTTTAAAAAGTCTTTGAGCTAGAGTAAAAGTTATTCTTGCAATATAAGCTTTCATTTGTTTGTCGTCATTGCCTTCCTTCTCTTGAGGATTGCGGTGGCATAGAGGAATGGTTTCTAAGTGAGTGCGCCTTTGGTCAATTCAAAATTTTCACAAAGTGTCTAGTCTCTTTATTGAAAAGAGTTTTGTTCAGCAAGCATTTTCATAAAAAATTACACAGCAGTGATTGTAGGAAGAAAGTTCTTTAACCTGTCAGCTTATAAACACAGATCCCCCCTCATCCCAATCATTCCTCAATTAATGATGAAAAAGGAGACAAGTTTGCATGTTGAGGTTTACATGGGCTTGCACCTGTCCAGACTGGGAGAATGGGAGGTGTTTTGTGTTCTTGCTAAACTGAGAAATTGAATCATTGATCTTCATTTCAAATGACTGATCTTTACGTCAAATTTTTAGAATACCAAGATAACGATATTACCATAACAGAAATATTGGTATTTATTGGTGCTTAAAGTAAAATAGCATGGAAAACTTGATTACACAAATGACAGAAACTGTTACATCAATCACAAGCTGTAGGATCTGTGAAATGAGTTGGCAGTGTTTCTCCTTCCTTGCAGCCCTAACTTTTTACTGGTGGTAGATTTTACCATGCAGAAATTTTTATTTTTATGATATCTAATTTTTCAGTCTTTTCATTTATGGCTTCTGGGTTTAGTTCATGCTTTTTAAGACTTTTTCCATTCTTAGTTCATACAAATATTCTCCTGTTTTCCTCTAGTACTTTAATGATTTTAACTGTTATGTTTCAATTTTTAACCCAGGTGGAATGGTTTAATGAATAAGATAAGGATTCAACTGTATTTTTCTTCCCAGATGGATACTCACTTGTTTGGAAAATATATTGAGCAATCTAGCCTTTCTTCACTGATATGCTATGCCTGCTTTTTCATATGCTAATTATCCGTATGCTTTTTTGTTTATTTTTGGATTTTTCTTTTAATCCATGTTCCTCTGCCCAGTAAGACAAATCCAGACATTCACCTGTTTTTGTAAAGAAAGTTGCATTGGAACGGAGTCATGACTGTTTACTTATGTGCTTCTATGGCTGCTTTTGTACTACAATGACAGAATTGGATAATTATAAGAGACTGCATGGCCCATAAATCAAAAATATTTACCATGGGGTTCTTTACAGAAGAAGTTTATCAACTCCTTTACTAATCCAACGATCAGTACTACACTGTTTTAATCACAGTAGTTTTATAATATATTTAAATGTCTTCTAGAGTTAGTCATTTATCATCCCTCTTCTTTTTCACAATTTTCCTGGGTTTTCTCACTTTTTTCACATATGAACTTAGTATCAGGTAATCTATTATGTGTACATTCTTGTTGACATAGTTTTTGGTGTATAGGTTACCTTGAATTTATAAGTTTATTTAGAGATATTTAGTTTATTTATTTATTTATTTATTTTTGAGATAGGGTCTTGCTCTGTCACCCAGGTTGGAGTGCAGTGGCACAATCTTGGCTCACTGCAGTCCCTGCCTCCAGGCTCAAGAGAGCCTCCCACTTCAGCCGCCTAAGTAGCTGGGATCACAGGCACATGCCACGATGTCCGGCTAATGTTTTGTGTTTTTTTGGTAGAGATGGGGTCTCATTATGCTGCCCAAGCTGGTCTTAACTCCTGAGCTCAAGCAATCCACTCATCTCAGCCTCCCAGTGCTGGGATTATAGGCGTGACCCACCACGCCTAGCCGATTTCGTTTATTTATGGTGCTAATACTTTCTATACAAGAAAAGGACATGCCTCTCAATTTGTTTACATTTGATCTTTCACATATGTTTAAACTTAAGTAATTTTTTGCACATTTGTTATATTCCTCATGATTTTATTTCGTAGTCAGCATAAATATTATATTTTCTTACATATTTTAAAATGGTTTGTATTTAATAAATAACAGGAATATAGATTATTAATTCTGTTTTTTGTTCCAGCCAACTTATTTATTTATTTATTTATTTATCTATTTATTTATTTTTGAGACAAGGTTTCACTCGGTTGCCCAGACTGGAGTGCTGTGGCATGATCATGGCTCACTACAGCCTTTGACCTCTAGGTTTAGGTGATCCTCCTACCTCAGCCTCTGAAGTAGTTGGAACTACATGTGTTTGCCACCATGCCAAGCTATTTTTAAGCTTTTTGTTTTTTTAATATAGAGACAGAGTCTCATTATTTTGCCCAGGCTGGTCTCAAACTCCTGGGCACAAGTGATCCTCCTGCCTCAGTCCCTCAAAGTGTTGGGATTACAGATGTCACCCACTGAACCCAGCCTGAATTTTCTGATTTGTTTTTCAGGTTAGTATCTTGGATTTTTCACATATCTAATTATATGCCTGTAATCCCAGGTATGCTGGAGGCTGAGGCAGGAGAATCACTTGAACCCAGGAGATGGAGGTTGCAGTGAGCCGAGATCGCGCCACTGCATTCCAGCCTGTAACAGAGTGAGACTCCATTTCAAAAAAAAAAAAAAAAATTGCAGTATTTCTGGGTCAATGGATGGAACAAATTTTTTAAATAGAAATGAAAAATCTACACTTCTAGAAATCAGATCAGTAGAATACAATTTACCAGTAAGATTCACATTTATATGATAGTCATTTATAAAACACTTTCCTAAGAATTACAGTCCTTTCAGACTGCCATTTCAGTTGTTGTATAATCACTTCAAAATATAAACAAAGCCAACAGAGAAAAAAGTACAAAATTATTGTAGAAGAAAGACAAAAAAAATCCTATGATGATTCTGGATTACTCAAGTAGATTTGTTAACAATAACAAAAACCCTAAAATTGCTCTACCTACAAATAGCATAAAATGAAACACTTGACTTACAGAGTGTATGTTTAAATCATTTACAATTGTAACACATTATCCAAAGAGTTATAATCCTACCACACTCCCATTTAGCCAAAAGACCACTTTTAAAATAAAATTTGGCACTTCCGTAAATTGTAGACTTTGGAACTACTAATTTCACATACTGTAGTCATCTGGAAAATTATGCCAAGTCATTGGAAGAACCTCAAGATCACAGAATACAGGAACCTTAGGTTGGCCTTGATATCTGGAGTCCCTACTTCTTATTTATTTATTTATTTAGTTATTTTACTTTAAGTTCTGGGATACATGTGCAGAATGTGCAGGTTTGTTACATAGGTATACATGTGCCATGGTGGTTTGCTGCACCTATCAACTCGTCATATAGGTTTTAAGCCCTGAATACATTAGGTATTTGTCCTAATACTCTCCCTCCCCTTGCGCCTCACCCCCTCAACAAGCCCCAGTATGTGTTGCTCCCTTCTCTGTGTCCATGTGTTCTCATTGTTCAACTCCCACTTATGAGTGAGAACAAGTGGTATTTTGTTTTCTGTTCCTGTGTTAGTTTGCTGAGGATGATGGCTTCCAGCTTCATCCATGTCTCTGCAAAGGACAAGAGCTCATTCTTTTTTATGCCTGCGTAATATTCCATGGCATGTGTGTGCCACATTTTCTTTATCCAGCCTATCATTGACAGGCATTTGGGTTGGTTGCATGTCTTTGCTATTGTAAATAGTGCTGCAGTAAACATATGTGTGCTTGTGTCTTTATAGTAGAATGATTTATATTCCTTTGTGGAATCCCTACTTCTCTGGAGGACAGGATTCACTACACATGATCAGCAGAGATGGAAATGGTAGAAATCGCTTATTTAATTTCAAAGGGATGTGTCATTTAAAACATCGTTTTTTTCCAGCAGTGGACTACTTTGATCCTAAAGCATTGAGATACACCTGATATTCCGTATTTTAAAAATTTAACATAACATTTTAGAAGGCAAGATTGTTTTTCTAGCTGTCATTGGCAGATAGCAGGTGTAGAATTAGTAACATCCAATCCTCGTGATTCATTACATGAAGACTGTTGTACCTTTGACTTGGGTGGGCCCGGTAAAAGGAGGTACATGATCCTTGGACTTCCTTTAAAATAATACAACAAAAAACAAGGCAAAGAAATTGTGGTGTTTATTTACTGGTAGAGTCCACAGTACAACAGTAGGAAGGTCAATGGACTTTGCACATCAATTGTAAAACAAGTAGGTATCCACATAAGACCAGTTAGAACTGAACAGCACTCTTTCCTTTCACTTTTTCCTCCAAGAAACCATTCTAATAACCCCAGTCAACAATGTTCTTTTCCTTCCCTGAACCCTATTCATACATTAGTGAGACCCTTATCTTATACTACCTTGTAATATAATTCATTGTTGACAGTGCTCAGTTGTTTAGCTCCTCTTAAGTACAAGGCTTCTTTACCCAAATAATGTTTCAAAGTTCTTTGGAGCAGGAACTAATTATTTTATCGTCCATAGTAAGGAGTAAGTTATATTGCCTAAAAGGAAACTCTATAAATTATAATTTATTTAAGTTCATTCTAATGTCTTCCATTCTTTCTTTCCTAGGCTGTCAAGACCAAAACACATTTTTATTAAGTCAATTGTTAATTCAGGCAGTATATATGTTTATTTTTAAGAGGTCTGCCTTTGGGCAAGACAGTTTCTGCCTGCTCCCTTTCACTGAACGTATTGCCAAATGCATTCTAATTCATACTTAATTTATATGATTGTTTCACATGCATCAATTTTGTCTCCCAATTTTATTATCAACTCATTAAAGCAAGGATCATTTATTTTACTATAGCTGCACAACAATGTGATTTGGTGATTATTAAATTTACAACTGCCAAAATACTTTCAGTTAAATCTGCTTTGGATTGTTTAGTATGGCGTTTTGGAGTAAAGAACTACCATATATTTTCTGACATTTAATGAAGATTTATTTGGTAACTACCATGTACCAGGCAATGTTGGAATTGTTGGGCACACAAAAATTAAAAACAGAATTCCTGCCCTTGAGGAATTCATGGTCTACAGGAAAGATTGTATATAAAACTAACAACTCCTGGGCAAAATTATTTATTCATCCAACAAAGATTTACTGAGTGTCTACTATGTCCCAGCCACTGTTCTAGGAATTAGGGAGCCCTCAGGGAACAAAGCCAAGATCCTACCCTCACGGAGTTAGCATGTTGGTAGAGGGAGAATTTCAACAAACAAATAAGCAAATTAATTCTAATATAATGACAGATTGGTGATAAATATTATGAAAAATAAAGCAATATAAGGGATAGATAATGATGGCAAGGGTACTACTTTAGGTAAGATGCTCAGGGAAGACCTCACTAATGGAATGATATTTGAGCAGAGATCTGAATAAAGTGAGGGAGAAAACCATGCAGAATTTGGAGGAAGAGTGTTTAGGCAATGGAAACAGCTAGTGCCAAGGATCTGAGCCAAGTGCATGCTTGGCATATTTGGTGAACACTGGGGAAGGCATAGGGTCTAAAGTGAAGTGAAGGGAAGACGTGAAAAATGTGGTGAAGAGGAACCAAAGGCTTGATGATGTAGACCAAGACAAGGGCTTTGCGTTTTATTCTAAATGCTTTGGAAATCCACCAGAGGATTTAGTTTAGGGTTGTGATCTATCTTATGTTGGCTGTATGGAGAATAGGCAATAGTGGACAAATGTAGAGACAGTGAGGTAACTTAGAAGATTCAAAAGTCCAGGCTGATGATGATGGTGACTTGGATTATGGTATTAGCAGTGGGGGGTTAAAAAGTCCAGATTCTAGTTCTGTTTTAAAGATAAGACCAATGGGATTTATGACAAATTGGGTGAGTCGAATGATAGAAAGAGAAAAATTAAGGATAAATGTCAAGAAAGTGCCATGACATATAAATACTTTGAGTGTTAAGCCAAAGGAATTTAGAAATTGCTTCTCCATGAGAGTATTTACAAGTATTTCTTGTGCTTATTTTTCTCAAAAAACAAAATAAAGCCTGAAGATGTCTTCCATCAGCAGCATAAATATAAATAAAACATTTTTTTTTACTCTGCCTTCAAATCTCATTTTTAAACTATTTATTAACCTGGGTTAAGCAACTTCAGCTATTTGGTCAAAATGTAGTCTTAATGATTAATTATCACTTCTGTTTTCTGGTAATATGGTAAATCAGAGAGCCCAAATATATTCCCGGTATGAAACATCTAGGAATTATACAGGATGTAACAGAAATAATTTTCATTGCAAATCTGCAAGAAGAATGGGAATATCCAGCAGCCAAAATGAAGAGGAACTGAAGACTAGAATAATGAGTTTGAGCTAACAGTACAGAACTATAGGCATGTTGGTAACTAGGTAAACAAGAAAATGAGATTTTAATAGACAGAAAGGAACAAAAAATATGTGATTGGGTCTTCATAAGGAGGTTAGGTTATAACCTTCAGCCGATATGTTGAATAGGAAAAAACACCCTATATATAGGCATAAAGAGATGATAACTAACTTTTCCATCTATGTCTAATTTGTGGTATAGAAAAAGCTTTCCCCTAAGGCATGTAACTATGGGCTTATCCTCTTAGAAGTTTAGGAGGGAGTCAGTGTGCAATTCCTGCCCAATTCAAGAAGCTCCAAGCTAGTAATAGCAAGATCCATCATTTTTACTACCCTTTGGATTTTTAAGTAGCAACATTCAGTACAGAGTGATACAGCATCTTCCCAGGTCAAGCAAGTTTCCAACAATGAAGAACTAACTGATGATAAACTCACAATCCAAAACTACAACACACTAATAAATAACCCACCGTGAACAAAAGCAGAGGAAACAGTCTCCTTTGGGGATTGAGCTACAAAGGACTTGAAATAATAGAATCATCAGAAAATGACAATAAAACAAATATGCTTAAAATGAATAAACACAGAAATTAAAAAATCAAAAACATGAGTAAAGATTGAGGTGCTATGCAATAATGACCAGAAGATTTGAAAAATGACCAAATGGAACTTCCGGAAATAAAAATGAAAAATACAATATATGAATATAATATTGAATAATTGGGTTAAACATTATATTAGGTACAGCTGATATGATTAATAAATGAAAAGAGAGATCTGAACATATTATCTGGTGACAGCATAGAAGGATAAGAATGAGAAAAAGAATTAAGGGAATTTAAAATACATGAAGATGGAATCAACCTAAATGCCCATCAATGATAGACTGGATAAAGAAAATGTGGTACATGGCCAGGCATGGTAGCTCATACCTGTAATACCAGCCCTTTGGGAGGCCAAGGCAGGTGAATCACTTGAGGTCAGGAGTTCAAGATCAGCCGGCTAACATAGAGAAAACCCGTCTCTATTAAGAATATGAAAATTAGCTGGGTGTGGTGTCATGAGCCTGAATCCCAGCTACTTGGGAGGCTGAAGCAGGATAACTTGAACCCAAGAGGCAGAAGCTGCAGTGAGCCAAATCTTGCCACTGTGCTCCAGCCTGGGTGACAGAGTGAGACTCTGTCTCAAGAAAAGAAAAAAAAAAAAAGAAAATGTGGTACGTATATACCATGAAATACTATGCAGCTATACAAAGGAGTGAGATAATATCCTTTGCAGGGACATGGATGGAGTTGGAAGCCATTATCCTCAGCAAACTAATGCAAAAACAGAAAACTAAATACCACATGTTCTCACTTATAAGTGGGAGCTGAAGGATGAGAGCACAGGGACACACGGGAGGAACAACAATACTGGGGCCTGTTGGAGAGGGGGCCTGGGGGGAGGGAGAGCCTCAGGAAGAACAGCTAATGGATGCTGAGCTTAATACCTAGGTGATGAGATGATCTGTGAAGCAAAGCCTCATGGCACATGTTTACCTAGGTAACAAACCTGCACATTCTGCACATGTATCCCTGAACTTAATAAAGTTGAAGAAAGTTAAATTAAATACATGAAGAGATACTCCACTGCATTCTGTCACATAGGATGCAGCATAATTGTTTATCCAGATTGCTATGATGAACAGTTAGTTAGTTAGATTGCCATGATTATCTGTTAGGATTCTCAGAGAACCTCTGAGAATTCTGTGTGTGTGTGTGTGTGTGTGTGTGTAATCATAGCTATGGTGTAAATATTTGTGTTCCCCAAATTCATATGTAAAAACCTGATCACAGTGTGAAGGTATTAGGAGGTACAGCCTTTGTAGGGTGATTCGGTCATGAGGACTGTCCTCATGAATGGGAGGAGTAGAGTAGTGCCCTTATAAAATAGCCCCAGAGAGCAGCCTTGCCCCTTGCACCATGTGAGAACATAGCAAGAAGGTGCTGTCTATGACAAAGCAGGCCCTCATCGGACACCAATCTGCCAGTGCCTTGACCTTGGACTTTCCAGCCTCCAGAACAGTGAGACATAAATGTTTTGTTATTTATAAGCTACCCAATCTATGATATTTCATTAGAGGAGCCCAGACAGACCAAGACAGATGTATAAAAGGAGATCTGTTATAGGAATTGGATCATATGATTATGAAAGCCAAGAATTCCTACAATCTTCTATCTGCAAGCCAGAGAACAAGGGAATGCAGTCGTGTAATTCTGCCCAAGTCCAAAGGCCTGGGAATCAGAAATTGATAGTATAAGTCTAGGTCTGAGTTCAAAAGCCTGAGAAGCAGGAGCGTGGATGTCCAAGGGCAGGAGAACATGGATGTCACAGCTCAAGCACAGAGAATGAGCTAGCCCTTTCTCCACCTTCTTGTTCTATGCAGATCCTCAATGGATTGAATGATGCCCACCCTTACTGGGGAGAACCATCGGCTTTACTCAGTTCACCAGTGCAAATCCTGATCTTTTCTAGAAACATCCTGATGGACACACTCACAAATACGGTTTTACCAGGTACCTAGGTGTTCTGTTGAAGTGGCGTTGTTCGTCTGGATTAATACTCGAGGTTTATTTTCCCATGTCAAGGAAATCAAGGACATGGACACATAAGGTTGAGAACAGAGGTTTAATAGGTGAAAGAAAGAGAAAAGCTCTCTCCTGCAGAGAGAGGGGGTTCCTGAATGGGTCCTCCAGTCCGAGGTTAAGTGCAGGAAGTTTTACAGATGAGCTTGAGGAGGTGGTGTCTGATTTACATAGGGCATGAAAGATTGGTGGGACCAGGTGTGCCATTTGAATAGCGCCCGAACTGGTTAGGACTAGGTGTACTGTTTGCATAGCGCATGAATAAGCTAGTCGCCCCACCCTAATTTTTTTTTTTTTTTTTTTTTTGAGACAACTCTCACTCTGTCTCCAGGCTAGAGTGCAGTGGCGTGATCTCGGCTCACTGCAACCTCTGCCTCCCAGGTTCAAGTGATTCTCCTGCCTCAGCCTCCCGAGTAGCTGGGACTACAAGCGCGTGCCACCACACCAAGCACGTGCCACCACACCCGTCTAATTTTTTTTGTATTTTTAGTAGAGTTGGGGTTTCACTATGGCCAGGGTGGTCTCAAACTCCTGACCTCGTGATCTGCCCTCCTCGACCTCCCAAAGTGCGGGGATTACAGTTGTGAGCCACAGCGCCTGGTGCACCCTAATCTTTTATTATGTAGATGGGTTCTCTACCTGGCTGGCACCATGTTGCCTGCCTCTTTACTGTACCTGTGGTGACAAAGAAAAGGGAGAGTGGAGCTTCCATGTTGGATATGCCAAGCCCTCAGGTGACCTTTTCCTATTGGTACAGCTGCTGGCATTCACCCGTGCAAGTTTCCAGCTTGCTTATCTATGTTTGTAGCTCGATTTTTCAGGCTGCTCTTTGTTAGAAAAAAAAAAAATGATTTGGGGGCTGCTTTTTGTTCAAAGGGAAGCCTTGCCAAAGACTCCTTTACCCTCACTATCTCCCTAAACAATTTCTTTCTAGCTCCTGTATCACTATAGGCCAGTCAAATTGATACATAAAATTAACCAACACAGGTTGTTTCTAAAATGTTTTGGTTCTACAAAGAATTTTGCAAAAAATAACATTGCACAAACATAATTTTGCCTATAGGCATGTACATAATTTCACTCATTCAACGCATATTTATTTTTATATGTCAGGCACCATTTTAGGCACTTGTGTGTGGACACAGTAAAATAAATAAATAAAACCAATCCCTTGCCCTCATTGAGCTTATATTCTAACTGGCGAGACAGATCAACAACAAATAAAAAGTAAAATATTGTATGTCAAATGGCAGTAAGTTTTACTGAGAAAAATAAAGCAGGATAAGGGTGAGAGATTTTTGTTGGCAATGCCAGCTGTTTTATGTAGGGTTATAAAACATATTCTTGAGAAGATGAGTGAATAAGTCATGCAGATATATTGTTAAGTACTTTGGAGACAGAAACAACTGCAGAATCCCTAAGATGGAGAGAAGAGAGCAAGGAAGGGAGTGACAGGAGGTGAAGTGAGGGAGAGCAAGGTCTTAAACCTCATGGAGCATGGTAGGCTTGTGCAAGTGCTTTGACTTTTACTTTGAATGAGGAAAGAAGGTATTGGAAAGTTTCAAGCAGTGTGATGATTTTCAAAGGTCATTCTATGAGTACATGCATAGGGTAAATTCCTAAAAGTGAGATGGCTTGGTAAGGAGTATATGACCTTATAATTTTGAAATATGTTGTCAAGTTGTTGTCCATATTAGTTGTAAAACTTAAACTTCCACTGGAAATTTACAGCACATTTATAAACAGAATGTTGATTATTTTGTTGATAAACAAAAACTATTAACAACGAAAACAGAAAAAAACTGACATAATGTTTTAAAAATACCAATAGGCAATAACAAGTTTGAATTCTGTACTCAGCTGGAATGTCACAGAAGAATATCTGCAAAATAAAAAATAGTTTTAGACCAGGAAGTGCTAAGTATTTATTATTAACAATCACTTTAAAAAGTTTCAAAATGTGCTTTAGAAAGAAGATTGAATCTCGGCCGGGCGCAGTGGCTCACGCCTGTAATCCCTGCACTTTGGGAGGCGGACGCGGGTGGATCACGTGGTCAGGAGATCGAGACCATCCTGGCCAACACGGTGAAACCCCGTCTCTACTAAAAACACAAAAAATTAGCCGGGTGCGGTGGTGGGCACCTTTAGTCCCAGCTATTCGGGAGGCTGAGGCACTAGAATGGCGTGAACCCAGGAGGCGGAGCTTGCGGTGAGCCGAGATCGCGCACTGCACTACAGTCTGGGCGACAGAGTGAGACTCTGCCTCAAAAAAAAAAAAAAAAGATTGAATCATCTAGGAAAAAAGGGATGCTGAACAAAAAAATAGTAAACTCGTGAGTAAATTAGAAGAAGCATTTCTGCTAAGACAGTAATAATGGTGATGATTAGGATAGTAGTGATAATAAATATTTTGGAACTGTAAAACCAAGTATTCATGAAATATTTTATAACAATGTTCTGAAGGATGGTGAGGAAAGATACAAGGTGGGGAATTGAAATGGAAGTATTCTACAATCCTTATGCTCCCCAGGAAGGTAAAGATAGAGATTAAAATTAGATGTTGAAAAGTTAAGTACATGGGAAAAATTAAATAGTCAGTTAAAGAATAGAAATAGAACGTCTACATGTCAAGTCTGATGAAAAAAATGTGGATCAACCAAATAGAAGGAAAAAAAGAGAAAGATGTAGCTTAGAAAATCATGGTTAATAGAAGGCCAAAGTAAGATGATAGAAATACGTCTAAATACAGAAAAAAAAACCCACAAGTACGTCAACTTGTTGAAGTATTGGCTTTTGATCATTCTTTAGTACTTAGCTTTCATTTACGCTGAGGGACTGCTCTTTGACTATGAGATTGTTGGTGTCTAATAATTCCGTCTCAGGTAACATGCACAGTACCACAGTTAGCAAGTTAACCATGAGCCAGGTACACCCCTCAGGATCTTTTTAGTTCTTTATCTTCTTTAATTCCTGCAACACCTTTCATAACAGGATATTAGATGAGGATGCTATGCCTCGGACAGTTTGAGTTACGCGATTTAAATTCAGAATAGCTCACCCTTAGTTCTCTCCAATATGCACAGCTGCCTTTCCTCTTTGACTCACCTCTCTAATTTTTTTTTATTTTAGTCAGCATTAATGTGCCAAGCTCTTTTTAGTCTGGTTCAGGTTTTTCGCTGGAAAAGGCCCACAAATTTAGGAGGCTAGGAAGAGTGATAATACTGAGCGGTTTTAAAAGGAAAGGTGATATCATTTGGCTCTGTGTCCCCACCCAAATCTCACCTTGAATTGTAATAATCCCCAAGTATGAAGGGTAGGGCCAGGTGGAAATAATTGAATCGTGGACACAGTCTCCTTCTTACTGTTCTTGTGATAACGAGTGAGTTCTCACAAGATTTGATGGTTTTACAAGCATTTGGTACTTTTCCTGTTGGTACTTCTTCTCTTGCCTGCTGCCATGTATAAACCATGCCTTCCACCTTCCGCCGTGATTGTGAGACCTCATTAGCCGTATGGAGCTGTGAGTCCATTAAGCCTCTTTTTTTTTTCTTTTAAATAAATTATCCAGTCTTGGGTATGTCTTTATTAGCAGGGTAAGAACAGACTAACGTAAAAGGACTATCACAAATACAGAATAAGAAGTGACATTAGAATGATCTCATAACACTCTAGTATTCTCACTTTTGCCTCTGATATCAGATGTTTGGGTAACCACTTTTCTGGAGAGAAACAGAATATATGGCCATATTTTATCTCCAGTATCTGAGTATTAAATTTGTTTTATTGCTGTCATTTTTCTACCCATTTCCAAACTCTCATCCCTGTTCTTTTGAGACCACCAAGACAGCAAATTCTTTTGTTACAGAATTTCTGAGGATCCCAAGGGAGAGTGGAATCACACATTGGCTCTATATCATTTGAGAGAGGCAACAACTAATTGTCCTTGGTCCATTCTTAATGAAGCACTTAAAGCACAATCCCCAAAATATGATTCACAGCTAGGGTGAGCACATGTCCTGATTCATTCAGGAGAATCCTAGTTTGGATGAATTTTATAGTAGAACACTAATGGAGACTTGCCTTAAAGGGCTTAAATTATTTTAAAATACAAGACTTTTCCTCTATTTCACGGGCAGATAACTCTCAGTTCCAACTCTGAATCCCTAGAGATACTGTCTTGATTGATTTGGGGTAGGACTGAAATCTGTGAATTATCATAATTTAAAAAAAAATTCCTTAAAATTCTAATATATAGCCATAATTTAGAATGACCATACCAAAAATTCCAGCTATCAGACAACACTCAATAATGTCAAAACACTCCTCCTATGCACATATTCACAGATAGAGTTTAAATTCTTCCCATTGAGGGCAACAATGCCTTACAAATAAGGATTTTGTTTCGATATGGTCATGATTTTTAGTTACTTGCTTTTTGTTTATAAATTACCACTGTTTAGCTCCTATATGAGTCACTTACTTTATTATTTCTACTTTGGTTGTCCCTATGATGCCTAGTGGTGTTGATTTACACCTATAATTTGACTCAAACTTTCCCAATAACCAAATGTTCAGACTAGGAGAAATTGATACCAATATACCCTAAAGGTATGTATGAAACAGGATTTAGATTAAATAATTTATGTTGTAGTTAACATTTATTGAGCATATATTATGGTGCAGTCACTTTGCTAGGTATTAAGATAAAGAGGTGCATGCAGTACAGTTTCTGCACTGTAGGAGGGGAAGACAGAAATGTGAACAATTCAGAACAATAAAGTGCCATAGATTTTACCATAAACATAGGCACATTGTGCCAAAGAATGGCGAGAGGTCTGTCAGGAAATGCCTGGCAAGGCTTCATGGATGAGGAAATACTGGGCTGAATCCTGGATGCTATCCAGCTGCATATGGGATAAAAGAAGATCAGGGCCAAGTGCAGAGGAAAAAAAAATTCTGGGCCAAGGGAACAATGTGAGCAAGGGCACTTAGGGCAGAAACAAGACTGGCTTGGGATTGCTAAGGTTTGAATGTGTCCCCTCCAAAATTCAAGTATTGAAACTTAATGGCCGATGTGATGGTATTAAGAGGTAAGGCCTTGAAGATGTGATTAGGCCATGATGGATCCTCTCTCATGAATGGAATTAAGGACCTTATAAGAACTCATGCAGCATTTGGCTTTTTTGCGTTCTCACTTTTCGCGTTTGAAAACACAGCATTCCTTCCCTCTAAAAGATGTAGCATTCAGGCACCATCTTGGAAGCAGAGAGCAGCCCTCACAAAACATCAAGCCTGCCAGGACCTTGATCTTGGACTTTCCAGTCTCCAGAACTGTGATAAATAAATTTCTGTGTTTTATGAATTACCAAGTCTTAGCTGTTTTGTTATAGAAGCACAAACAGACTAAGATACAAACTGGCACCAAGAGTAGAATGTTGGTGTAACAAAGACCTAAAAATGTGGAAGCGGCTTTGGAGATGGATAACGGGTAGAGGCTAGAACTGTTTTCAAGTGAATGTTAGAAGAAGCCTTGATTACTGTGAACAGAGCATTAAGGATGATTCTGAGGGGCTTAGAAGAGGAGAGATCTAGAGAAAGCCTTAGCCTTAGAGATTATCTAGGTGGCCATTACAGTGAAGACTATTTTGATAAGGTCTCCAACAGAAATGAGAAACAAGATGGTGGAAACTGGAGGAAAAGTCATCCTTGTTATAAAGTGGCAACAACTTGCTGAATCATTCTGTGTCTTAGAACTCTGTGGATGGCAAAACTCGAACGATGAACTAGACATTTGGCAGAAGAAATCTCTAAACAGCAAAGTGTTTAGGGTGGTGCATGACTTTTCTTAACTACTGGTAGTAAAATGTAAGAAGAGAGAAATGATTTAAAGGCAGAATTTATAATTAACAGGGAAGCAGAACATGAACATTTGGAAAATTTTCTGTCTGATCATGGATAGAATAAAATGTGTTTCAGGGAAAAAACTAAGGGTGTGGCCAAGTGACTGTTTGATAAAGATACTGGTTTGGATAGAAGGAAGCCAGGTGCTATTCATCAAGACAATGGGAGAATGACCCTGAAGGCAATTTGGAAATCTTTAAGGCTGCTGTAATTATCACAGGTTCAGAGTGCCAGGGCCTTAAAGGCAAAACGGTTTCAAGGGAGAGGCCCATAGGACCTCAGGACTGACTTCCCAAGGTCACTTCAAGTCTCTGCTCCCTCCATTGTGGTGCTCCTTGGCTACTCCATCTGTGCTTAAGTGGGTCTAGGTTGGGCTGCTGCTTCAGAGGACACAGCAGTGAGCTTTGGTGGCGTCCACATGGTGCTAGCTCTGCAGGTAAGCAGAGTACAGGAGCTGTATGGCTACCTCCACCTAGATCCTTAAGGATACCACAGAAAGCCCCAACTAGGGCAATGCCCAGCAGAGCCATGTGAGTGGGGATGCCCCCAAGATTTCAGACTTATAGAGTCATCAGCGTGCAACTCTATCCTGGAAGAACCGCAGACACTGGACTTCAACCCATGAGAGCTGCAGCATGGACTGTGCCCAGCAAAGACATGGGGGTGGGGCCACCAGGGCATTCAGGGGCCTAACATTTACCCCAGTGTGTCCAGAAAGTGGGGCATGGTGTCAAACAAGATTATTCTCAAACCTCAATTCTTCATGTTTGCCCTATTTGATTTTGGATTTACTGGGAGCCTGTTACTTCTTTCTTCTTGCCTCTTTCTCCCTTTTGGAGTAGAAATATCTATTCTGTATCTGTTCCACCACTGTGTTTTGGAAGTACATAACTTGTCAATTTTACAAGCTAACAGCTAGAGGAAAATTTGTTCAGGAGGAATCATACCCTGAGTCTCACATGTTTAGATGACACTTTGGACTTAGACTTTAATTTTTATGCTGGAATGAGTTAAGATTTTGGGGGGCTATTGGAATGGAATGAATATACTTTGTGTGTGAGAAGAACATGAATTCTGGGGGGCCATGGGAAGAATGCTATGGTTTGAAAGTTGTTCTCTCCAAAATCCATGTCACCAACGTGATAATATTCAGTAGTAAGGACTTCGAGAAGTTATTAGGCTCTTCCTTCTTGAATGGGATTAAGGCTTTTACAAATGAGATTCATGCAGTGTTTGGCTCATGCCCTACCACCTTCCTCCCCTCCAGAGGGTGCAGCAGCAAGGCACCATCTTGGAAGCAGAGAGCAGCCCTCACCAGTGTGCAACCTTTTGGTACCCTGATCTTGGAGTTCCCAGCCTCCAGAACAGTGAGAAAATACATTTCTGTCATTTATAAATTACCCAGTCTCAAGTATTTTGTTATAGCAGAGCAAACAAACAAAGACAGGAACATTAAAGGATAGTGAATATGTTATTTATTCACCATTGTTGCTACAGGCTTGGTGACACACATATCTACTATTTACATTAACTTATTTTATATATGTGCATGATGTTTGTTTCTTATCATCAGTGTCTGTTATTTTACATACATTATTATTATTATTATTATTATTTTTTTTTTTTAGACAGAGTCTTGCTCTGTTGCCCAGGCTGGAGTGCAGTGGCATGATCTCGGCTCACCGCAACCTCTGCCTCCCAGGTTCAAGCTATTTTCCTGCCTCAGCCTCCTGAGTAGCTGGCATGCGCCACCACGCCTGGCTAATTTTGTATTTTTAGTAGAGACGGGGTTTCTCCACGTGGTCAGTCTGGTCTCGAAGTTCCGACCTCAGGTGATTTACCCGCCTCGGACTCCCAAAGTGCTGGGATTACAGGTGTGAGCCACCGTGCTGGGCCACATTTTATTTTTATTAAATAATTCAGTAGTACTTTTTCTCTTTTCAGGACTTTTAGAACTAGTGTAAAGAGTGGAAACACTCATTGGCTCTATATCTTTTGAGGCTGGCAACAACTAATTGTCCTTGATCCATTCTTGACCATGCATTCAAAGCATAAACCCCAACATATGCTTCATGGCTAGGGTTAACATACATCCTGGTTCATGCATGAGAATCCTAGTTTGGATGAAAATTTATGGTGGTACACTGGCAGAGAGTTGCCTTAATGGACTCTTAAGGGACTTAATGAACTAATATATAAATGTAGAAAATATGGTTTCTAAAAGAAGAAAATCGAAAATTGCTACCATTTTCCCACAGAGACCACTAGAAACTTTTTCTTCACATGTTCTCTTGTGTTATATGCATCAAAGTTTTTGTTTACAGTAATATATCTTCACCTTTATTCTGGGCCATTAATAGTCTTCTACAGTCTCAGTTGTCCTTACTTTTTTATTATGTAAGCAAAACATGTTCATTATTTTAAAAAATAGAAAATATAGATAACCATAAAGAAAATAATAAAAATTGCCTAGCATTTTATTATTATAAATAATATAAATAAATATATAATATAAATAGATATTATTATTTATTATTATTATTTTATTGCCTACCAGAAATAATATTTTGGGGTCCATTCTTCAAGATATTAAAAAATGCATATACAGTTTTATTACTTGTTTTTTTAAACATGTTTTTATGTTAATATACCACAACCATATACATTTTCTAGAAAGCTATTGTTTAATATCATTTTTCCATTAATTAAAAGAATAGCCAATTGAATACCTTTTCTGTCCTGTTAACTCTGCTAGGTTTTTGCACTTGTTATTATGCTTTTTTTTTTTTTCCACAAAATTAGGTTGGCATTATGGTCTCTGTTTCACAGATGAGGAATCTGAAGCCTGAAAAAGTTCAGTGGTTTATCCAGGGTCTCACAACCCGTATACAACAAGTCAAGATTCAAACCCAGGTCCTTGTACACATAGTTCATCTTCTTTTTCAAATAAGGACAGTGGAGTTAGTGAATGCACAGCCCCAACGTACAGAGGCCTCTTACTGGCTAGGAGCTCACTCCTCTTTCCCTAAAAGACAGCAGAACAAACTGAGTCCAGGTTCTCTCTTTTGGTAGCTTCCCAAGAGGCTGATGTTTTCTTCTCCTTTATAGCTTTGCAAATACGTGCTTTTGGCATCAATGTACAGTTTGGCATCTGCTTTGGAAATATTCTTGCAAATAAGGCAGAAAAGACATCTTTTGTGAAAGGTAAACCACAGGTATAGTTTGGCTGCAGCAGTCAGGGGAATAAATACAAATAGAGAATAATGGCCTTGTCACTGGTTTTCTGTCCTTAAGAAGGTGTTCCTGTGGTCTCCGCAGCAGTATCCATCCCTGCCTGGGTGAGTGCAGGATGCCTCTCCAAGGTGGCTGCACACAGCAGGTGAACTGCTCACTCGGAAAGGGTCAGGGGCGGACTGGATCTGCAACGTGCTGAGAATGCACCACGTGGGTCCCTGAGCTCAAGGCTTGTCAACAGTACTTACCATAAAAACTCTTTTCGCTCAACTCATTCACATTTGTGATCATCTCACCCTGAAACATCCCCGGTTAGCCAACCTGCTCTCTCTTACCAACTTTCTTGCTTTACTCCTGCTATTTCGTAAGGCAGTGGGCTGTACCCTTAGACTCGAGGGGCAGGGGGATGAAGTTTAGAAACAAGGTAACATTTATTCTCATCTGAGAGTGTTTAATGGCAGATCAGTCTGTGGAAATAATTCTGCATGTAAGGCAAAGAGGAGGGAAAGGAAGGCACTGACATTAACCACTGAGATAAGTGGGATGCTTTCACATTCATCGTGTTGGTAGGAATCCCCAGGTGGTAAGAATCGCTGGTCCCAATTCACAGACTGGGAGAATGAGGTGCAGACAGATTGGCTTGTCCCAAAGTTGGTAAGTGGCAGAGCAGTATTTTAATTCAGATTCTTTATGATTCCAAAGCCTGTCCCCAGATATTTCTGTTGGAAAACACTCAGAAGACAGATATTAATATTTAAGAAACACATTTTCATTATCTATTTACATTCTTAATGTGACAGAAAGCAGAACAGAGGGATAAGGAAAAAAAAAAAAAAACAAGGGTTTATTGGTCTGTTGAGCAGATCAACAACTCATTTTTGTTTTGTTATTTGAGTTGGCTTTTGCCAGGCAATAGAATTTTTTGATCACTTTATCGAGGTATAGTTGATATACAATAGGACTGCACATGTTTAATGTATACCATGTGACAATTCGATAAGTTTGATGTATCTAATCTGTATGATGCCATAATCAAGGTAATAGATGTATCCATCACCTTCAGAAGTTTCCTTCTGTCTCTTTCTGGGCTTTTGTTCGTTTGTCGTCATTTTCTTGTTCTTTTTTTGAGATAATAACCCTGAGATCTACCTTCTTAACAAATTTTGAAATGTGCAATACCATATTGTTTACCATAGGCCTAATGTTGTAGAGCAGGTTGCTAGAACATTTCTATCTTGTACAACTGAGACTTTTTGCCCATTGAATAACATCTCTCCACTCCCCTCTCCCTGCAGCGCCTGGCAGCCGCCACTCTATTCTCTGCTCCTATCAGTTTGAATCTTTTAGTGTTTATATATAAGTAGAACCATTCCATATTTGTCCTTCTGGCTTATTTCACTGAGTATAATGCCCTCCATATTTTAATAGTCCTTCAAAGTCCCAAATTCCTGGATGTGTCTTTGCAGGTGACCACAAGGAGGTGCCCAAGAGCAGCATGCCTGTTTTCCCAGGAACTTTAATCTCTCTCATTAACAAATAAAAACCTCACTGAGTTGCTGTTTGTTTCAAGTTGGTATCTGGGACTTTCCACGGACTAGCACTTCTTAAATTGCTGGGTTATTAGTGTAGCATTAGGAGTTAAAGGTTCAGGAATGGGGAATTTTAAGGGGATCGCATATAATTGAAGAGCCTAACACAGTATCTAGGACACAGCAGGACCTCCATAAATGTGTCTTTTCTTCTTCCTTTTTCTTCCCTGCACCTCTCTGCCTTCACCCCACTATTTCTCACTCACTGTCTTTCCTATTGTTTCTTTTCATTGAGTCAAGAAACCTCCTAAGGAATCAAATTACATAAATTTCAGAGTAAAGGAAATTCCACCAGTCAACCAAGGACTAAACCATGTTCCATGCCTCTGGGGTAGCACACATATAGCCCAGACTAGTCTTTTTAGGAAGCTTGTGCCGCATCCTGAAGGAAAAAGAACTACTTCTTTTTCAGTGTTCGATTTTAGTTCAAATCCCAGCCCGACACAAAATCATCAGCTTTGTGGCAAAGGCATTTTTGCACACCCTCCCTGATCGTCAGTCTCCTTTTTTGACAAAGCAAGGGCAATCTCTGCCTCGTAGGAGGACTGCAAGGTTTGCATGAGGAAACATGGGAAAGCACCACCAATAGTCTTGCATCTTGTAAGCACTGATAAACTCTCTAGTTAAAACAAAAATTTTAAAGCCCTCCACTGGCCTTTATGTGGGAGGCTTAAGGGTGAGAAGCAAAAACTTGACCTCTTAGTAATGCTCAACTCCGGTGGACCTACGTTTCCCTGAGGGATGGCCCAGCCTGCACAGGATGCCTTGCTCTGCGGGGTGGGCCCCTCAGGCTCAGAGAGAACAAGTCCCATGGGGCTCAGAGATGGAGAAGGGAGAGCGTGCACATCACCTCTGTTTGCCTTTGGGGCCATAGACTTGCCCCTGCTTCCCATGGAAATTCATTTATGAGAAAATCTCCTGGTTGGACTGATGGAGCATAAGGGGCTTAACTTTATATAAATATGTAGAATGTGTGTGTGTGCATGTATGCAAGGGTAGGGGACAGGCAAGAGACTTCTTTTCCTCTCTATTGGATAAATCATGAACTATAAATAAGTAATTTAGCAGAAAGTTCCCCCAAATTATGCCCTTCTAAGCCTGAGTGTGTGTGTGCAGAATCACATTGGAAATGAAGAAGATGGTAATTCCAGTATCAGGGTAGCCAGAACAGAAAACATGTAAAGTTTGTTGATGATCTTGGGGGGATAGTAAGTTTGGTTTATGCCTAATGCCTACCAAAACATAGATGCTTAATAGCTTAGCTGGATGACTATGTTGAATTGTCCTTGTCACAGGGTCTTTGATGGAGCCCAAATTTCCTGCAAAAATACGAAGAGCTAGACTTGGCAATCCAGACCTGGGAGTCAGATCCATAAGGGTTACTTCACTGCAGCCTGCAGGCCAGCAGGTTCCCACACAGGAACATGTTGCTATGACAAGCCAGGCTTGTTCCCAGCTTGGACTCATGCCAGCCATACCCTTTGCCTGGAATGTCTTACCTCAGGTCTAGGGACCAACTTCTGTAGCTAATTCAGTTCTCAGATTAAATGTCACCTCCTTAGACTGCCTTTCCCTGATTGTTCATTCTAGAGTGGTCCAATGCAGCCTCTCCATCACACCCCTCTTGATTTTCTGTAGAACATGTACCATGCCCTGAGAGTTTCTTGTTTATTTGCTTAGTGCTTATGTCCCCTTCACTAGAATTTAAGCTCAATGAGAACAGCAGCTTTGTCTTTCCATTTCTCTCATTAGCTCCTGGCACAGTGTCCTGTGGTAATAGAATAACAGGAACTCAACAAATATTTGCAGGATGTTGAAGGAAGATATTATACTTTCTTGCACCATAAAGACCAAAGTGCTCTACTAAACTTTTAAAGAGGAAATGGTAGCCACTTAAAAACAAAAAAGCAACCAAAAAAAGCAACTGAATAAAAGCATATACTTTTAAAATCTTGCTTGTGTTTTAAATTTTTGCAAAAGGAGACATAATTAAAGTGTTTCAGTCTCCCCCTGGACCTCTGACAGCAAAATTAGCATGAAGGAGAACAGTACGTAATAGAAAGTGAAGGTAAGCATTAAACTGTTGTTTGTCTCATGCAAATTGCACAATCTAATTCTGATTCATGATGGAGGAAAAAAAAAATCCTCTTTTCTCCTGAAGTCTTAGAATTGATCAGTGTCAGCTGAAATGCTTCAGAAATGCCTTAACTTTGCATGTAGACTTTATGTAAAGGAGTATTTATTGGACACTTTTGAAATGCTGTCAACTACCCTGGCACTGGGGTAACAATGATAAAAAGGCCAAGTCCTCTCTCTCCCTCTCCTAAGGAGTTCACAGTCTATAGGGTGGTAGAGATAAGCAACACAATAGTGTGAGAAGTGGTATAAATATGGGGTGTCGCAAAAGCACTAGGGATGTGCTGGTGGCTTCATGAAAAATGTGGCTTTGCAGTAATGAAGTTGAAGAAAATTTAACAGTCTTCACAGATGTGCCCTAATAGTAACAGCAGCTGATGGATAAATAAGAAATGTGCAGAAATCAAGTTTAACAATGGACTTTCAGCAGGTGTGATGAGTCAGTCAATCAACAGGCTGTTAGTGAGTGCTGCCGCTGTACCAGAACTCTCCTGGGTGCTGCGTGTTCATCTTTCAAGACGCTCACAGCTTACCGTCCTGTTGGGTCAGTGAAGGTGTCCAAAATGCACATAAGATTGCTTCCTTTCTTCACCGGGCTTTGGATCTCAGTAGTCCACAAGAAGAGTGTCTGTTGGCACTGTCAAAGCAGTCAGAGTGCCTTCATTTTACCCCACTGGCATGCAGACCTTCTGACCAGACCCCCAAAGGAGGTTGAAATGGGAAGGGAGTCTGTCAGATAAACTCAAAGGCCATCTGTAGGCTCTGGGAATTTACTCCAAAACCTTTGGGAAAATGTATGTCCTCACTCTTGTTGCTGTTGCAGCAGATACCTTCCCTTCTGAAAAGCTATTCATCTCTTTCTGTTTTGTATGCATCTCCTGGATCGGGCCCAGTTCTGCTGAGATGGGTGGGATAATTTGATTTATGACAGCAGAGAAATAGGCTTTCAGTTATTTTTTGAGTCAGAAACATCTTAGAACTCCAGAATAAATGGTGACAGGAAGTACAGTCCATGCCAAATGCCCTGCATCGTGTTGAGTTAGGGTGTCAGATTTAAAGAGAATGTTGATAGCATTTACTCATTAAGAAGTTTGCTGCTTCCTTGCTCAGGAAAGCATGAGACTGAATCCTTCAAAACGTTTACCCTCTTCCCCACTCTGGTGTCTTTGCTCAAACCTGGCTGCTTCTTGAATTTCTTCTTCCTGTCACTACGGTTTCGGTTCACGTGATTTCAGGGAGAATGATGTAGCTGGGATAATGCTGAAGTTTCTGCCTCTGCACAGCCTAGCTGCTGGTCACTGCAGCTCTTCCTAGTAGTGCCTGGTTGGGTGTGTGAGTTGAGGTGATGGTGAGAACAAGGCCACTGACACCCCTGGTAGGGATGGGGGAAGCAGACAGCTGAGCTGACTGGAAGAGTCCAGCTGGCACACTGCCATCACACATACACCTAGCAGCGAGTACACACCATCCCTGCCTCTGTAAGTCCCTGGAAGGCTATCTGATTGTAGTTCATCCAGTAACCCAAAGACAGAGCCCTACGTTCCCGGGGTTAGCAGTCCCGGAGATGAAAACCAACATTTCCTGTGTACTTACAAGCAGAAAACATTAAGAATGCCTTACCCCGACAAGCAGAAAATATCAATGAATTCAGTGAGGGTTTAAATATAGTGCCTAACCTTATTAAGAAGAGATTGGAGATATTTGGGCCATGTCACCAAAGCTTTTAAATCAACATTATGGGAAGTAACTCCCACAGATCTTGCCAAAGACAGATGTATGGGTTGCAGTTTTGATATATAGTGTGGCATTTGAGAATGTACTTATATCTCATGGGTCCCAGAGTGTTGATTACTTTTTTAGTTAGAGTGAATTATTACACATATTTAAATGAAAAGATGAAGACAACAGCAGTGGAAATACACAGTAAAGAACCACAACTTTTCCCTTCCATATACACCTTGCGTCAACCACCACCATCACCATATCACAACCACAGATAACTGGCATAACTGGCACCGTCGTAGACCCAACACCAGGAAGTCTATTTATAGACATGATCTCATTTAACTATTACAGAAAAACCTACACAGAAGATATCATTATCATTTCCATTCTACAGGTGGAAAAAGCTGAGTTTTTGAAAGGTTGTAAACTGACCCATGGTCCCATAGTTGGCAAAGTGCAGAGTCTCTCTTAACAAGCTTTGCGATTTCAAAGACCTTGCTCTCTGACATAATACAGCTTTCTCTTAATGAGAAGTGGCTACGAGAAGAGGGATGTCCCACTTTCCCTCCAGTACGTATTTCCCAGGCTTTAGTTTGACCTCTCATCGGGATCATGCATTTCCAACTTTCAGCTAATGGTTTATTCTTATATGTATCATCTGGCCTTTCTTAAAACATAAACCCACCCACAAAACAAATGCCACTAAACAAATACCAGATCAAGATAGTATCTTTAAGTTTTGCCTTTAAAAAATTCCTTCCAAAAGAATGATAAATTACACTGCTTGGTGTAATGCTAACTTCCTCCCCTTCAGTTATTTGCTTATGTGATCCTCTCCTTCTCTGTTCCTGTCCTTTCTGTAAACCCTGATGAGGTTGACTTGAAACCTGGCAATTTGGAGGCTTTTTCACTTCTTCCTTAGGAACAGCTAGTAGTGATTTATTTCCTACCTATGAGCTGTATAGACCACACCTCTCCCTTGCAGCCTTAAGAGCAAGGAGTCAGTCTTGTCTTAGGCCCAGACATGTTTTCCTAATTTGCTGATGGACTCAGTTTCCTGCTGGCCTCTGGCTCTTTCCTGCCAGCATTATCTGCATTGGGGTTTGCCAGATGGTTCCACTGGGCCTTGTTTATCCAGGTTAAATTGTTAATGCGGTTGTACCTCTGTTCTTCCCACCAGACTATGATTCCATGGCAGGGACAAATTTGTAGTCACTTTTGTAGTTCTGGTGCCTGGGGTGGGCCAGGCATGGTGGGTAGGAGTGCTGTATAAAACGGAAGGAAGGAAGGAAGGAAGGAAGGAAGGAAGGGGAAAAAGAAAGGAGGGGAGGAAGAAAGGAGAAAGAAGGAAAGAAGGAAGATGGGGAAGGAGGAAGAAAGGAAGACATGGAGTTACTGTTATTGTCATTCAGTTTCTCTTTGTATGGTTTACTTTCTGGTGAAGTTACTTGAAGCAGAGAGAGGATAGAGAAGAGGGGTCTGAAATTCTCCATCTGACCTCTTAGATTTCTCCAAAAGATGGGATTTAATGGGAAGTTAAGAGCACCAATTTAGAAATGAGATTGTTGTGGTTCAGAATTGCAGGTCTGCAACTCACTACTTGGATAACCATGGGCAAGTTTCTTAACTTCTCTGTTCCTCAGTTCCCTCCTCTATAAAAATGGAGAAAATGAAAGTATCTGTTCCACAGGAGTTTAGTGAGGAATATGTGAGTAAACATATAAATGACTGGGAGAAGTGCCAACACATAGAAAGAATGAGTTTACAATTATTGTTGTTATGAGAAAGCATTTAGCCGTAAAAATATAGGGACTTGTCTCAAGGAAAAATATCCATTCGTTTGTTCTCTAAACATTCATTAGACACCAGTTTTTCCCATGCATTGTGCTTGGCATTAGGGAAGAGGCCTAATTAAGATAGGGATGCTATAAAGTTTGTATCATTAATTAGGCATCAAATCATTTTTACAAAGGGAAAGAGCAGAGTGTTTGGAGGGGGAAGAAGGTGGAGGTGGGACAGGTGAGGTTGCCTACTCTGGGGGCTGGGGAGAGAAGTCTGCTCTGGGGTTGGCCAGTGAGCAGAGCAGAGCTGATGACACTCCTGGCTTCAAGACCCACATGTACTGCCTAGACCTGGCCAACTCTTTCGTTTCTGCTCCGGAGTCACTGGAGGCACTTCAAAGATTAGCAGCTGTGAGCATGGGGAGGTGGTGCTGTTGGACATCATTACCAGACTTTCCAAATGCCTGTTCCAAACTGTACAGTGCAGAGGTTCTCCAAGGCAGCGCCGTCGGTAGGAGATACTAGCAGGCATGGAACAGGGCTAAGACTGGCGCCAGTGGAGCTGAACCAGTCATCTGGGAACACTAGCGGGGTGTTCCCTGGGGATACCAGGGGATGAAACCCTGCCTTGGTTGGGGAAGGCTTGGAGCTGATTCCGTTTGGACATCCATGTTGCACGTCCTCACTTGCATGCACTTAAAGCTTGTGGATGTCCAGGGCCATTTGGGTTACACAAATAAATAAGCATTGTGTAAGTTTTTCTGTTGACTGTGGCCATTTTCATAAAAGCTTCAATTTCTTCCATCTGTACCTAAAATCTATAGAGAGTTAAAGTATAAACCAGTCCTTGGGCCCTTTCCCATTTGTTTTTTTACTCGAAGTGTGTAACATCTGATAATTGCCTTTTTTTCTTCAGTATATTATTAAGAATTGATTTCTGTGTTTCTCATTTTTAGCATGTGTTTTATGTTTCTGGCCTAAAATTGTTATGATACTACATATTTCTTGAGAAGGATTCATTTTTAAATCTTTTTAGCCTCTGGAAATATGAGACCTCTTTGGTATTTTGGGGTCTTTATATGAACAAGATGTCAAATTCTTGATTTCGTTATATCATTGAAGGCCTGGGAATGGCTGGCTTTGTGAGCAATAATAAAGATCTGGTTTTCTTTAAAAAGGAAAGACAGAAGAAACAGAAATTATTCTTATACATTTTTACATGAGACTTCTGATTTCTTCCCTTTTGAAATTTACCAGATATTCTCTGCAAGAATGTGCTCTGTTTATGAGAACGGGGCTGATGAACTTGGAGAGATAATATTACCTTATTTATAGAAGTCAGCTCTGATCGTATCAATTTTACTGATGTGTGTGTATATATACATATTATATTTAATGATGTTTCATATAATATATATTATTGCAGGAAGCAAATTTTCTAATTTTATTTACCATGTATAAAAACTATTGAATACTATAGTGTATAATAAAATATAGTATATCATATAATATATGTCAACATTTTTACAATGTATATTTACTGTGTTATTCACTATATATAGTATATGTAAATTGGCTATATATGTTATTTATTATATACAAGAATATAATATTTAACATATATAATACTTATTACATATTAAATAAAATTGGGGGGCATTATTCCTGGAAAAGAACATTTAATCACTACCCAGATACTGTGATTAATTAGTGATTTTCCTCTTGCCCTTAATCCTGAACAGTTACTATGTGTGTTCCTGTGAAAATGGCCAAGTCATGGACTATTAATATAGGCAAATAAAATGATTTTTGGAAAAGGTGCATTTAAGGAATACTGTTTCTGGAGCAATACAAGCTGATGCAAGCAGAGTTAACATTCAGGGTTGTCCTCAAATACCAGGTGACATGACCTGACCATGCCTTCCCATCTTCTCACCCAGGATGTCTACCGGCTGGTAACCTGCTCTCCCCATGAGCTCTTCTGCCTCTCGCTAGCTGCACCTGATGGGAGGATCCCCTGCCCCCGAGCAGCCCCTCTATGGAGCCAACATTTTAGAAAGATCAGAAACGACCTCATAAGACAACGGCTCAGATGCAGCACAGTCTTTCAAGGCGGTATGTCTTCTACATAAACATTCCCATTCCCTCTAACTAGGTGTGTCTTCCTTGTGTCCTAGCCCTGTGTCAGGTTGCTTTTATTTTTCTCATGGCACTTAGGATTGGTGAGCTTTTGGAGAGCAGAAAATTAATTATCTTTGAAAAGTCCTTCCTCACCACCTACCCCCCATGCCCTGCGAGATAATAAAGAAGTGGTTTTGAATGAATTAATGGAACAAAGTGTCAAGTAGGATCTGTGTTTTGTTTTGTTTTGTTTGGTTTGGTTTGATTTCTTAATCATGCATTACCTAAGCACCACTTTGGTGGATAAAAGTTCTCTTTGTCAAGGGGACAAGCCACAATACTGGGAACTGATCTTGTAATTTGATGCTGATTTTTCTCTCTGAAGGATGTTATTATCATTGATGTTTATTCTGCTTCCTCCTTCTTCTCCCCATCCTCGTTCTTCCTTTTCTCTCTCCCTCTCTCTCTCCTCTCTTTTTCTCTCTCCCTTCTTCTCTCCCTCCCTCTCAGGTTGCCAGATAAAATTCAGGACCTTCAGTTACATTTTAATTTCAGATAAACAATGAATAATTTCTCAGTATAAACATGTACCAATATTGCACAGGACATATGTATACTAAAAAAGATTCATTGTTTAATGAAAATTAAATTTAACTGTATATTCTTTATTTTTACTTGCTAAATCTGGCAACCTTACCTCTTTCACCTTTTTTCAGTACCTTAAATAATAGAAAAAAATGACTCTATGGAAACCTTCTAGTCTTTGGCCCTATTATCAAAGTCCCAAATCTACCATATTCTTAAAAGTTCCTGAGAAAAGAAGGCACACATTGTAAATAAAACTGGGCAATGGAATCAGAGATCTTCTACTTCTAACATCAGGAACATAACACACACACCACACTCTTTTTTTTCTTTGTATTTTAGCAGGGAGAATTACAGCTGAAGGAGAAGCAAGGTAGCATTAACTTTCCTAAGCAAGGACTGTGTGGCACCCAGTTTAGAAAAACAGTCAGTAAGAGAAATTCAACAGGGAGACATTTTTCTTGCCGTTGATTATTTTTCTCAGGCACACTGTGGACGGCACCCAGGAGGATTTGGAAGATTTAGAGTTACTATACAAGGGCCATCTTGAGGATGGTATTTAACCTTTCTTCTTTTGTTTCCATTGCAAGGACAGCTTCATCTTTTAAAAATATGTTTAATTTTTCTAATTTTCAGAGCCAGGGTTTTGCTCTGTCACCCAGGCTGGAGTGCAGTGATCATAGCTCACTGTAACCTTGAACTCCTTGGCTCAAGTGATTCTCCCACCTCAGCCTCCCAAGTACTGGGACTATAGGTGTGCGCCATCACACCCAACTTAAATTCTTCCTTGTAGACGCAGGTTCTCGCTGTGTTGCTCAGGCTGATCTCAAATCCCCCGGCCTCAAGAGATCCTCCAGTCTCCACCTCCCAAAGTGCTGGAATTACAAGCAGGAGCCACCACACCGGCCAGCCTTATCTTAATATGAGAAAAACTGAAGCTCTAACAGTGCCATGTTTTCAATTTGTCATGTTGGTTTTTAAAAGGCATGCATTTCTAGAACGCTGTCTCACTTTGGGCAGATAGAGTACAGCATTTAAGCTTTTCATCCAACAAAGAGAACAGAAAGGAGGCTTCCCTGGAGCCAGAAGCCCAGAGTTCCAGCTCAGCAGTGCTGCTAACTGGTTGTGAGATCTTAAATATACCAGGCAGTGTCTCTGATCCCTACAAGGGAGTCAATATGAGATCTCTCAGATCTTTTCTTGTTCACAGTCCTGTGATTTCCAGAGTGATTCAGAAACATTCATGGCATGTCTCCTTCATGAAATACTCCCTTCCACATTGCTGGGGTTTCTGGCTTCTTTCCTATCTCGTCTGCGTCTCTCCCCTTTGCTCTGCATATTCAACAGTAGGGACAAGTTCTGTGGAAAGCCCCTGAAATAGCAACAGCTGAGGAGCCGACATGGAGTCCGCTTGGCTCCACTGGGCCCAGACCCTGCCAAATACTTGTCATCAAGTCACCAGTCGTACATGGGAAGGGACCAGTGCTCGGCGGCTGCGGCTTAGACTTGTGACTGGTGTTGCTAGCCTCCTCAGAGAACCAGTGCCAAGGAGGAAGTTGCTCCGAGAGTCCCTAGGAAACCAAAATACCAGCTAAAGCAAAAAGGCTGCCCTGGCCAGCAGCTGATTAACCGCTTGTGTTCTGGCTGGGGTGCCGGTGAAACGGTGCATGGCGGTGCCTTCTCCATCCTGATTCCCAGAGCCCTCCAGCTCCCACGGCAACTCTCAGAGCTCCTTGAAAGAACTCTTAGCCTGGACAATTTTTATCAATTTTGCACCCAGAATCAGTCTTGGGCCCCACCCCAAATTTACAAGGTGGTAGAATTCTAGACCTTGAACACTGACTGCTGGTGCCCAGAGGCAAACTTTTGATGAAAACCATGTGATGGGCTTTACATCCCGGACGTTGAAATCACTGTACTGAACATGGAATAAATGAACCGTTAGTAGAGGACTTGCTCAAGAAGAAAGTGGTTTCTGGTAATTGGTATCTGGGAATGCGAGTTCATGGTAACTGTTTCCAGCTTTATCAATCACTGGACAGAAACCCCTGGAAATAAAGGTGGTCCTCCCTCTGTGTGATGGTGATTTGTAACTTTTTCTGAATTCAATTTAGTAAAAGTCCCAACGGGGACAATTATTCTTTGAAATACAGAATTATATATTACCCTGAATTCACTGTATTACATCTCTTAAAACTAACCTTACATACACTTTTTTCTAACACTAAAATCTGGGATGTAAATGTGTTCTGAAATACGGGTTGCAGTTTCCATGAAGAGATTTTAAAAATTCACATCTTCAAAGATATGCCATCTGCAATAGAAATCACGCTACTGTAATTTCAGTTAAAGGAGGAGAATAATACAGCCCTTCTTTCTAATGGTGCTTGCAGTTTACAGAGGACTCTTCCTTGTATCAGTTTATTTTAAGTCTGCTAACATATCTAAAAACCTATGATCCTCCAAACTTTGCACCTGGCATTGAAAATATGAAGGTGACTAAGAAAACTCATCAAAGTGGGTTGTTGTGGGATGGACAATACACATGAACAGATCATTAAAATACAGTGCCTTAGATGTAAGATATGTGTGCCGTGCCGAGAAAAAAGCAAGAGGAACCCCTAATTTAGGTGGAGTGGGGCTGAGACTTCTGAGGAGATTATTCCGTTGAGAACGTATAATAATCCTGATATTCCTTATTTATGAAACATAAATTTATTTTTTAGAGCAGAGTCTCACTCTGTTGCTCGGGCTAGAGTGCAGTGGTGCCATCATAGCTCGTTACAGACTCAACCTCCCAGGTTCAAGTGATCCTCCCACCTCAGCCTCCCAAGTAGCTGGGACTACAGGTGCACACCTTCACATCCGGCTAATTTTTTGATGTTTTGTTGAGACAGAGTCTCACTGTGTGGGCCAAGCTGGTCTCAAACTCCTGAGCTCAAGTGATCCTTCTGCTTCAGCCTCCCAAAGTGCTGGGATGACAGGTGTGAGCCACCACACCCAGCTATAATCCTAATATTTCTATTTAACAGAGAAGAAAATCAAAGTTGAGAAATTCACCGGAGTATTTCTTACAAAGAGCAGAGTCAACTCTTGAATCCATATCAACGTATTGTCCTTTCCCGTTTCCACTGTATTAGTAACAAATGTTTTCTCTTTTACTGTTTCTAAAAATAAATTACTAATTCAATAAACTCAATCACTTTTTAAGAAGTGGGAATGCATTTCTGTTCTAAGCTTCTCTTCCATAAACGTTCTCATTTTGACAGCATACTCCAGATATAAAAATCTTACACATCAAGAAAACTTTATAGTTGGAACATCTAACAATGTTAGCTTTTTTCTATATTCCATCAGCATATAAAATCCTTGAGTTTTTTTCTTCTGGAAATAGCAGGCTTGAGTCTGAAAATTAGAAGTGGCTTAATGCTAAAGCCAGGCCTTTGAGGAGTCAGGGTGTGGACTGCATATTATTCTCATAAGAGAATGAGATCTTAGCTGAATGTTGAGGTCAATACGTTATTTCAGAAATCAGAGTCTTTAAGGAGAAAATTCTTCACGTTGGAAAATAAGACTAAATACAAGGACATTAGTGAGTTATATAATCTGAATTTTCTTGCCCATACACATGGGTGTGGAAGGTGGGGAAAAACAGAGAAGTTCCTCTCATACGTTAATGAGGCAAGACATGAATGAGAAGGATTCCAAATAAAAGCCCAGAAACTGCATGAGTCCTTGCAGCCAGATCATATCATGCCTGGAGTATTGAGCATGGAGTAAGGCTTGTAAGAAATGAGAAACCTGTACCAAATGTAGGCTAGCGTTTTCCATGTAGTGGCTTGTAAATATTGCTGCTCCAAAATCCACAAGGGAAACAGGGCATAAATTACAAACAAGTGGCAGAATTTATGTGTGAATGGTGATTTGAGCACTAATGTTGGAAATATGCTACAATCTTGGGGGGCTTTCTATTGGATGTACAGCAGCAGGGTCCAAACTGGAGAAAGACACTCTCAGTGACTGTGGAAACTATCAGTGTTTCCATTCTTACAAATGGTAAAGAAAGGGGAGGATTGGTATCTAATGTCTAAGTAGTTTTAACCAGTATCCCTTGGATTACCAACAAGATTACTTTTTTTATGTTTTAATTAATATTTCATATTTATTATGCTTATTTTTTATACATAGCTTATTCATTCCTTTTGTCAATTTCTATATTGGAGTGCTTAGCTTTTTTTGTTTAATATGAAATCTGAAGAGTTTTTGTTTTTTATTTTTAAATGAAAGATATTTATGTACTTGCTTTTTAAAACATAGCAAACAAATTTTTCCTCAGGGATATAATTATTCTGTTCTACATACTTTTTTTAATTATACTTTAAGTTCTAGGGTACATGTGCACAACGTGCAGGTTTGTTACATATGTATACATATGCCATGTTGGTGTGCTGTACCCATCAACTCCTCAGCACCCATCAACTCGTCATTTACATCAGGTATAACTCCCAATGCCATCCCTCACCCCTCCTCCCTCCCCACCATAGGCCCTGGTGTGTAATGTTCCCCTTCCCGTGTCCAAGTGATCTCATTGTTCAATACGTACTGTTAATTACATGCCCCAGCACCATTTATGGACTAATCCATGCTTTTCCAAACTGTTTTAATTACTACAATACCAGTAAAATAAGAGACTTTCTGCTTTTTTTTATTCTTCAGAAATGTCATGCTTAGTTTTCTGAGTAAGTTTTAAATATTTTCTAAGCAGTCAAATTTGATTGGGGCAGTATTTATGAGTTAATTTGGGAAAATTATATCCATTCTATTTTGATTCTTTATATCCAAATGCTCAATATTTATATATTATATCTTCTGCTCTTATAGTCTGTCAATTTTGTGTATTTTACATTTTTTGTTGCTTATTTCTGGGAATATATTTTTCATATTATTAAAAATACCTATAATACATATACACAGTGGTTTGGATAAATGAAAAATTCTAAGTTAGAAATTCTTTTCTTCACCATTTCAAAATATATCACTCTGAGAATTTCTGGCCATCCATTGTTTCATTTGAGATGACTCATGTCAATCTTTTTTTTTTTCTTTCTTCACAGGTAAGCTACTCTTTTTCATTAGAAGCTCTTAGAATTTTCTCTTTCTATTCTTAAATATCACTATAATGTTCTAGATATGGGTTCCTCTTAAACGTTTTGCCCATTTTGAGGCTTTATAAGCTGATATTTTTGTCTTTCTTAAATTATGGCACATTCTTGATTATTATTATTTATTTATTTATTTATTTTGAGACGGAGTCTCGCTCTGTCACCCAGGCTGGAGTGCACTGGTGCCATCTCAGCTCACTACAAGCTCCGCCTCCTGGGTTTACGCCATTCTCCTGCCTTGGCCTCCTGAGTAGCTGGGACTACAGGTGCCCGCCACCACGCCTGGCTAGCTTTTTTGTATTTTTTTAGTAGACATGGGATTTCACCATGTTAGCCAGGATAGTCTTGATCTCCTGACCTTGTGATCCACCCGTCTTGGCCTCCCAAAGTGCTGGGATTACAGGCCTGAGCCACGACGCCCAGCTGATTATTATTTCTTTAAATATTTCTTTCTTTTTTTCTCTTTTTCTGGAACTCCTACTATGTGGAGATTGATACTCTGCTTCTAATCTCCAAATCTTGTAACCTTTGTGGTATATTTCCCATATCCTTACTCCTTCCCAGTACTTTCTGGGAGATTTACTCAATTGAACCTCCAATTTACTAATTTCTTCTTTAACTCTATCTGTTAAGCAATGTATCTAATCTGCTGAGGTCTTAATTCAATACTTATCATCTTGATACCCAGTTTTTTTTTTTTTTTTTCTTGAGATGGAGTTTCACTCTTGTCGCCCAGGCTGGAATGCAGTGGTGCCATTGCAGCTCACTGCAACCTCTGTCTTCTAGGTTCAAGTGACTCTCCTGCTTCAGCCTCCCAATAGGCTGGGATTACAGGTGCCTGCCACCATGTGCAGCTAATTTTTGTACTTTTTTTTCAATAGAGATGGGGTTTCAGCATGTTGGCTAGGCTGGTTTTGAACTCCTGACCTCAGGCGATCTGCCTGCCTCAGCCTCCCAAAGTGCTGGTATTACAGGCATGAGCCACTACACCTGATCCCCAGTATTTTTACTTAGTTCTTTTTAATAACTGTTCTTGTCTGCTTCTTCTTACCAATATTTTGAATTACCTCTTTAAAGATATTTATTATGCCTCTTTTTAATTATTGATAGTTCTGCTTTCATATTTCTGGTCCATCCAGATTATATTCTTTAGTTGGATGATTATTTTTTAATGCCAAATATGCTCATAATTTTACACCTTATTTTAGTCTGTAAACCCATTTTACCTCGGTAGCCTCAGCTCTCTTGGCTAAGATTATTTACGGGGTAGAGGAGTGGAGGCCAAGGTCATAACATGTGCTGCGCCTGATGGGTCTATGGAAGGAAAGGCATACACTGGTTCAGAGAGCCAGAGCATCGCCAGCTGCACTTGACCGCCTTTGTTTGCTTTTTCCTCTCTAGGGATTCCTGCTTTTCTGGGAATTAATAATTTCGTCTCAGGCATTTCTTTGTTCAAAGACCTTTCCTCTCTTGGCTTTAATTTCTTAACTTTGAAGTAAAAGGAAGACAGGGGGTGAAGGGTAGCTCAGAGACTAACCAGTCATCCAGTTCTTGTTAACTTCCCCTGTTACCATCCTCATCCTTTTTTGCAGGCTGGACCATCCCACTTTTGCCCTTTGCTTTTCAGTGACTGGGGCTGTCACTATGACATTTCTGTCCTGCAGTGGTGAGGAGGCAAGACAAGAGTCTGCACCCAAAGCCATGAGTGAAAGTAAAAATTCAAAATCTTTACCCACCCCAATTTGATTTCCCTTTTTACTCCAATCTCATCAGGCTGTTACTATTTTCACGTTGGTTCACACATGACCCTTTCTTCCCAGAAGTTTTTTCACAGTCATGCTTTCATTCTTCAAATCCATACCCTTTCTTTTTTGCTCTGTGACATTTCCATTGCTAGGATTGGGGAGAGAGCCAATAGCCAGTGCTGTTTTGCCATCTTTTTGGGTCTTCCAATATATTATATATTTAATTATTGCTGACATATAGCAAAGCCATTGATTTTGAAATATTTATTTTGTAAGATGAATCCTTATGAAATCTTCTAATTCAAAGTATTTTCCTCTCTTGGCTCTAGTTTCTTAACTTTGAAGTACAGACACTAGCTCTCTGCCCCAGTGTATGCCTTTCCTTCTATAGACCCATGAGGAGGAGCACATGCTAAGAGCTTGGCCTCCACTCCTCTACTCCATAAATAATTTTTGTCAAGACAGCTGAGGTTACTAAGGTGAAATGGGTTCATGGACAAAAATAAGGAATCAAGGGATAAGCATATTTGGCATTAAAAAATAATCAACCTACAAAATGATTTCATGGTTATCATCTTCTTTTCTGCCTCTGTACTATTCACATATGCAGAACACACTTTTTTCTTAATCACTAGGCTTTAGTTTTTAGAGTGGTCTTAGGCTTACAGAAAGTTGACCAGATGGTACAGCTATTTCTCATATATCCTTGTTTCTTGCTCAGTTTCCATATTATTAACATCTTGCATTAGTGTGGTACATACGTTACAATTAATGAGCCAACATTGATATATTATTGTTAATTAAAATCAGTGTACTAAATTAATTACATAATTAACTAAAACACAGTTTGCATCAGAGTTCAACTTTTTGTGTTGTACATTCTATGGGTTTTGACAAATAAATAATGTCATATATCCATCATTGTAGTATCATTCAGAATAGTTATATTGTCCTAAAAACTCCTTGTGGATTACTTATTCATTCCTCCCCACAACCTCAAACCTTTGGCAATCACTGATATTTTTACTGTCTCTATAGTTTTTCTTTTCTAGAATGTCAGGTAGTTGGAATCACATGATATGTTGCCTTTACAGATTGGTTTTTTCACTTAGTAATATGCATTTAAGTTTCCTGGCTTTTCTTTTCATGGATTGACAGATTTTTTTTTTTATTGCTGAATAATGTTCTATTGTATGGACATACCATAGTTTGTTCATCCATTCACCTATTGAAAGGCATTCTTCTTTGGTTGTTTATGCTTTTGAGTTCTTACTCAAGAAATCATTGTTCAGACCAACGTCCTGAAGCATTGGGAAAACATTTTCCCAATGTTTTCTTTTAGTAATTTCATAGTTTCAGGTCTTACATTTAAAGGATTAATCCATTTTGACTTTATTTTTGTGTGTGGTAAGAGATAGGGATCCAGTTTCATTCTTCTGCATATGGGTATCCACTTTTTCCAGAACCATTTATTTAAGAGACTGTCCTTTCCCCACTGTGCATTCTTGGTGCCTTTATCAAAAATGAGTTGACTATAGATATATGGATTTATTTCTTGGTTCTTTATTCTGTTCCATTGGTCTATGTGTCTGTTTTTATGTCAGTACCATGATGTTCTGGTTATTATAGCTTTATTGTGTGTGTGTGTGTGTGTGTGTATGTGTGTGTGTTGAGAGGTGGAATCTTTCCCTGTCATCGAGGCTGGAGTCCAGTGGCATGATCATTGCTCGGTGCAGCCCTGAATTCCTGGGCTCAAGTTTTCCTCCCAACTCAGCCCCCCACGTAGTTGGGACTATAGGACCAAGCCACCACACCCAGCCTGCAGTATAATTTGAGGTCAGGTAACATGGTCAATATGAAAGATCAGTAGCATTTTGAATACAAAAATCAATAGTATTTTTATATGCCAGCAGCAAACAAGAACAGCTCCAGCTTTTTTTCTTTCTGCTCAGGATTTCTTCAGTTATTCAGGATCTTTTGTGGTTCCATATGAATTTTAGGATTGTTTGTTCTATTTCCGTGGTGAATGTCACTGGTATTTTGATAGGGATTGCACTGAATCTGTAAATTGCTTTGAGTAGTACTGACATTTTAACAATATTGATTCTTCCAATCTGTGGACATGGGATATCTTTCCATTTTTTGTGTGTCCTCTTCAATTTCTTTCATCGGTGTTTTATAGTTTTCCTTGTAAAGATCTTTCACCTCTCTGGTTAAGTCTACTCATAAGTATTTTTTTTCTATAGCTATTGTAAATAGGATTGCTTTCTTGATTTTGTTTTCAGATCGTTTGCTGTTGGCATATTAAAATGCTACTGATTTTCATATGTTGACTTTATATCCTACAACTTCACTGAATTCATTTCATCAGTTCTAACAGTTTTTTGGTGGAGTCTTTAGGTTTTCCTAATATAAGATTATACTGCCTGCAAAGAAAGATGATTTTACTTCTTCCTTAAAAGCTTCTGCACAGCAAAGAAATCAATCAACAAAGCAAAGAGATGACCTATAGAATGGGAGAATATTTGCACACTATTTAACTGCCAAGGGATTGATAACTAGAATACATAAGAAACTCAAACAACTCAATAGCAAAAACACAAATAATTCATTTAAAAATGGCAAAAGATTTGAATAGATGTTTCTAAAAAGAAGACATACAAATGGCCAACAAGTATATGAAAAAATACTCAAAATCACTAATCGTCAGGGAAATGCAAATCAAAACCAGAAATAAATATCACTCACCCAAGTTAAAATGGCTATTATAAAAAGGACAGAAAATAACAAATGCTAATGAAGATGTGGAGAAAGGGAAATATTCATATACTGTTGGCAGAAATGTAAATTAGTACAGCCACTAAAGTATGGAGGTTTCTCCAAAACTAAAACTAGAACTACCAGGTAATTCAACAATTCCACCATTGGGTATACATCCAAAAAAAGGATATCAGCATATTGAAGAGATATCTGAACTCCCATGTTTTTTGCAGCACTTTTCACAATAGCTAAGAGATAAAATCAACCTAAGTGTCCATCAGAGATGATGGGATAAAGAAAATATGGTATATACACACAACGGACTATTATCGCACCATAAAAAAAATAAAATCCTGTACTTTGCAAAACATGGGTGAAACTAAACGACATTATGTGAAGTGAAATAAGTCAGGCACACAAAGATAAATGTCGCATATTCTGACTCATATGTGGGAGCTAAAAAATTGATTTTGTGAAGATAGTGAAAAGAATGGCTGTTACCAGAGGCTGAGAAGCTTAGTGGGGAGAGAGATATAATCAGTATAAAATTATAGGGAGATAGGAGGAATAAATTCTAGTGTCCTATAGCACAGTCGGACAACTATAGTTAACAATAATTTATTGTGTTTTAAAATAATTATAAGTAAATTTGGCAGATTCCCAACACAAAGAAACGATATATATTTGAGGCAATAGGTATCCCAATTACCCAGATTTGATAATTAGACATTGTGTGCATGTTTTAAAATAGTACATGTATCCCATAAATATGTACAAGTATTACATCTCCATAAAAATTCAAAATAAAAAAAAATTTAAAGGCACTCTGCTTGCTTCTAAGTCTTGGTAATTATGAGTAAAAGCTGTTACAAATACTGTGCACGGGTCTTTGTGAAGACAAAAGTTTTCAGCTTATTTGGTTAAATATCAAGGAGCACAATTGCTGGACCATATGGTAAGACTATGTTTAGCTTTGTAAGAAACTGCCAGAGTGTCTTTCACAGTGACTCTGCTGTTTTCCATTTTCACCAGCAATGACTAAGAGTTCCCGTTGCTCCACATCCTTGTCAGCATTGGGTGTTGTCAGTGTTCTGGGTTTTAGCCATTCTAACAGATATGCAGTGGTATCTCATCATTTTAATTTGCAATTTCCTATTGACATATGCTACTGAATAGCTTTTCACACATGCTTAGTTGCCATTTATGTATATTATTTGGTTATGTGTCCAGATCATTTGCCTATTTTAAAATTGGGTTTTTTGTTTTCTTATGTTGAGTTTTAAGAGTTGTTTTGTTTTTACATATTTTGGATACAAGTCATTTATCAGATATGTGTTTTGCAAATATTTTCTCCCAGCCTCCGGATTGTAGCTTTTCATTCTCTTCATGGAGCCTTTTGCAGAGCAGACATTTTAATTTTAAAATAAGGTCCAAATTATCAATTTTTCTTTCATAGATTGTGCTTGTACTGTTTCTTTTTTTTTTTTTTTT
>NW_012115522.1:4393827-4402989 GCF_000951035.1 Colobus angolensis palliatus
AGTACCTCAGTTCAAAATGCAGAAATCACCGGTCTTCTGTGTCCTTCGCGCTGGGAGTTGGAGACTGCAGCTGTTCCTATTCGGCCATGTTGCTCCGCCCCGATCCCCTTCCATCTTCGTACTGTTTCTTATATAAACAAATTAAAGATGGCCACTGTGTATTGACTTTAAACACTCCCAAGTTGTTACCTCTTCATATCAGGCTAGGATTGTTAGCTGAAATCCCACAGACACTAAGTTCAAATTCTTACACATACAGTTGCTTTAAATATAGTCAAAATAAACATATTTTCAAAAAGCCTGTCTACTTTGCACACCCTGTAAAACTGCATTCAACATCTGCTAACCGTAAATGAGACCTACCTTGTAGGTATAAAATACTATAAACCACTGCTCTTTTTTGGAGCTCTCTTTCTCGAAACTCCCCACCTTATTGCTACAGGACTTCACCTAGAAACATTTCCCTCTCAAATATCCCCTTTTTCCTCCGGTAAGTTCCTTGCATGGGAAGAGCTTTCCCTCCCCTGCAATTCTGCTTAAAAAGAGCTGCTCAATAAAGCTTGTTGCATGTTACTGCTTCTCGTGATCCTGTGTCTTCCTCAATCAACAGTCAAATTATTGAACCTACTGCAGTGTTTATCTCAAAACTCATTACCAAAACTAAGGTCACCTAGATTGTCTTCTGTGTCATCTTCTAGAACTTTATTAGGTTTTCATTTTACAATTAGGTATATAACCTATCATTTAAGTTAATTTTTGTGAAAGTTGTAGGGTCGGTATCTAAATTTGTAGTTTGTTTCTTTGTTTTTGCACGTGGCTGTCCAGTTGTTCTAACATGCATTGAGATGTTAAACTGGCTTACTATAGACTTTGTAAAAATGGCTCTAGAAGAGTAACAAACTGAGATCTTTGAGATCACACGGGTTGGAAATATGTACATAACTGCACAAGGTGTCAATTTTGCTCTACAGTGCAGTTTAGTCAGTTTTAGTTGCATAGGTTTCCATTGTATTTATAGTCTGTTTATGCTAAATCTGGCCAAAGATGAGCATTGTTCACCACTAAAATGCCTCTGCCACTTTGAATTCTGTGCTAACTTTGTGGCCAGAATGTGGCGATCAAAACGCTCCATCTTTTTACAGTGGTATAGGAAGACAGCAAAAATTTCCTAAAGTGCAATAGATTTTCAAGTGTATTGTGCCTTGTTCTAAAACTTTAATTAAGCAGGTGCACTTGACAGTATTGAGGTCATTTGTTATGGTGCTATTTCAGTTAGTCTAGGTTTAGGCCCTTGTACATTTTGCCCATAACTTTTTACAAAGTGCTTCTTTTATTGCACATTCAGAGAATTTTATGTATTTGTCTTGTGTGCATGTCCTTAAACTTCCAATCTTACTTTGTGTCTTGGAGATTGTTGAACACAGCTTGTCTAGGAAGGGGATGGGACTAGATTCCAAAATGTATTTGGGAACATGAGGATGATAGTTGCAAAGAAAACTATTTGCACATGATAGATTTCTAGATACTTTTTGCTGCTAGTTTTATGTAATATTTATTGAACATTTTGACAAATAGTTATTTTTGTAAGCCTAAAAGTGATTCTTTGAAAGTTTAAAGAAACGACCAAAAGACATTACAAAAACACTGGCACTCAAATGTTGAATGTCACCGTATGCGTAAAATTATATATTTTGGGGTAGTGTGAGCTTTTAATGTTAAGTTATATTAAACTCTTAAGTCAAATTAAGCAGACCTGGCATTGGTAGTGTAGCCATAACTTTCTGATGTTAGTAAAAACAAAATTGGTGACTTGAAATTAAATCATGCCAAGGTTTTGATATGCTTGTCTTAAGATATTAATGAAACACTTCAAAACACTGATGTGAAGTGTCCAGATTCTCAGATGTTTGTTGTGTGAATTTTGTTTAGTTGTGTGTGGTTTTTTGTTTTTTTCAGTGAATGTCTGGCACATTGCAATCCTCAAATGTGTGACTATCTTTGTTGTATTGGCATAATCAGTGACTTGTACATTCAGCAATAGCATTTGAGCAAGTTTTATCAGCAAGCAATGTTTTCAGTTAATAAGGTTTCAAAAATCATGTAAGGATTTAAACTTGCTGAATGTAAAGATTGACCCTCAAGTCACTGTACCTTTAGTAATTGCTTATTGTATTAGTTTAGATGCCAGCACTGCATGTGCTGTGCATATTCTGATTTTATTAAAATGAAAAGTTGAACTGCACAGAAAAAAAGAAAAGACTACTCTTTCTCCATTGAATTACTTTTGCTCCTTAATCAAAGACCAGTTGACTATATTTGTGTGGGTTTATTTCCAGACTCTCTTCTCTGTTTCATTGATATCTTAGTCTGTTCTTTAACTAATACCACACTGTCTTGATTATTATGGACGTATAGTAAGTTTTGAAGTCCAGTGGTATCAGTCCTCTGACTTTGTTCTTTTTCAGTATTGGGTTGGTTTTTCTGTCTTTTGCTTTTCCATTAAAACTTTAGAATAAGTTTGTTGATATCCACAACTTTGCAGTACACTTTTTTTTTTTCTTTTTTTAAGAAACAGCATCTGGCTACATTGCCCGGGCTGGACTATAGTGGCTATTCACAGATGCAGTCTTAGCTCATTGCAGTCTCAAACTCCTGGGCTCAAGCAATCCTCCTGCTACAGTCTCTGGAGTAGCTGGGACCACAGGTGCACACTACCATGTCCAGTTCGCAGTACATTTTTATCAGAATCATCTCTCATAGCATTCTTAACTAAACCATCACTTTTCTAGTTATATCTAATAGTTATTTCTCTTAGGTTTTTCTGTCTCCTCCTTTCTCATATTAATAGCTCTCATTTCAATTTCATTGTATCAGCTAACCCTTTGGAGCAATATTAAATACAAATTGTATTTGTAGACATCTTACCTTGTTTCTCTATTTGATAATAATAGGGATGTGTTTATTATTTCACCTGTAGGCTTGACATTGCTGTTAGTTTAAAATAAATTTTTTATTCTGTATTGTCAGTAACTTCTCTCTGTGCTATGAAAACTTTTTCTAAATCTCATCTAAAAGATGTTGCCTTTTATCAAGTATGCTTTTTGTGTCTCTCAAAATGACTGCTTGGTTTATCTATCTTGTCATATTAGTATAATCATATATATCAAGCTATTACTTAAACTTAAACTCTTCTTGAATTCCTAGTGTAAGTTTTTCTTGAATTTATGTGGGGAATTATTTATTTTACTATACCCAGGCTTTAAGTTGTTAGTGTCATCTTTAATATTTTTGCACTTATATTCATAAACAAGATTGGCTCTAGTTTTATTTTTTAATAATCTTTGTCTTCACTATACTGTCAAGCAGTCTAAATAACATAAGAATTATCTATTCCCTGACAGTTTGAAAAATGTTATCTATAAACCTGTCTGGATCTGCTGCTTTCATAGGGAGTTATTCTTTGATAATACTCCTGCAATTTATTCTCTGATGAATGTCTAGTCAGACTTTTACAAAATGTGTTTGTATTAGACTTTAAGCGTTTGTATTTCCTGAGAAAATTACCTATTTCAGTGATATTTTTAATACTGAGGCTGTATGTAAAATTATCTCATAGTTAAGAAAATGTCCCCGATCTGTTTTTGTATTCCCTTATTTAACTTTCTATTGCTGTGATTTGTCTCTTTTCTTGATTAGATTCCCCAAGAACCAGGTTTTGAATTTTCTTTATTTGAAATCATTTTTTCTATTTTTGAAAGTTTATATTAATTATTATCAGTGTTTCCTCCTGCTTCACCAGGTTCCTGTTTTATTTACTTTGATTTCTTGAGTTGAATGCTCAATTAACTTGGATTTATTAGTTCAGGTTTAATAAGAAAAGCAGAAAAAGCTGTCAAGTTTTTTTCTGAATACAACTTATCCACAGCATTTAATTTTTTATATATGATATTCTCATTGTGATTTTTTTTTCATAATATGTGAGAAGAGGGGTATTCTTTGTAGAAAAATGAAAATAAAAATCAAGCCAAAAAAAAATCACCTGTAATTCCACCAGATGAAACATCTGTTATTTAGTTTTAGCAACAATTTTTTAAAAATTCTACATTTCAAAAACCAGAATGAACAAGACTTAAAGAGAAAACTGGGAAAAATATCTGCAACATATGTGAGAATATTAGTGTCTTTAATATCAAAATATCTCCTGTAATGCTTTAAGAAAGAGTAGAAGGCTCCAATGAATGAGCAGACACACAAAAAGCTGTGTTGGCCAAAAAGCATATTTTAAAAAAAATCTGTTTCACCTTGCAAACAAATAAATGTGAACTAAAGGCATGGCGAGAACCTTGTTTTACTTTTAAATTAGCAAAGGTTTTCTTCTTCAGTTATAAGTTCAAGGTTGGCACAGTTTTAAGGAAACCGGCTCTCTCGTCATCTTTTGATGACATCGAAAATAAGTGATGAAAGCCATAAAAATGGTATACAGGGAAATAACTATATGTGCCAAAGATTTAGTTAAAAGGTATTTACTACAGCTACAAGTAATAAACAACGTGAATATGAAATAAATGGGGATTGGCTGATTTAATTATGCTAAAGTAAATTAATGGGTTAGACAGCTATTACAAATGATACTGCAGAAAATATTTATGGAAAAGGAAAGGGCATAATGACATATTGATATATAAAAAGACAGGTTACAGGCCAGGCACAGTGGCTCACGCCTGTAATTCCAACACTTTGGGAGGCTGAGGAGGGTGGATCACGAGGTCAGGAGATCGAAACCATTCTGGCTAACACGGTGAAATCCCGTCTCTACTAAAAATACAAAAAATTAGCCAGGCGTGGTGGCAGGCACCTGTAGTCCTAGCTACTCCGGAGGCTGAGGCAGGAGAATGGTGTGAACCTGGGAGGCAGAGCTTGCAGTGAGCTGAGATTGCGCCACTGTACTCCATCCAGCCTGGGCGACAGAGCAAGACTCAGTCTCAAAAAAAAAAAAAAGGTTACGAATGTATTTATTGTACGATCTCATTTTGGAAAGACAAAATACATACGTGACCTCTCTGAATTTGAAAAATCTTATGCATACATATATTATGGGTAATTTTCTCCTCCTCCTTCTCCTTCATTCTCTTTCTTTGCTTGTTATAAAGTTGGGGAGGAAGCAAAAATTAGAACATATAAAAAGTGCTCATAATGTCTTCAGGAAAATGCTTTCATAAATATTCCAGGCTTTTTCACATAACATTATTGTATCTTCGGATTTGGCTATTAGAAGGTCACCATGGTCATTTCTACTAGAAACATTTCAGAAGAGTGGAGAGAGTAGAAGTCTGTTGAAAGTGAGTGGAGGTCTGAACACACCAGGGTATACGGATCCGAGAGCAGACAACCTTTTGAAAAGTTTAATAAGAAAGCATAAAGACACAAAGGACAGAACCATTGGTGGAGAGGACCTCCTTCAGGGCAGAAATAATACTCCTTTGTTACCTAGTGCAATTTGGGGCATATTAAATGTTGAATTTGTTTAAATTTAATTAACAAATACCTTTTTTTTTTTTTTCCTGAGACAGAGTCTCACTCTGTTGCCCAGGCTGGAATGCAATGGCTTGATCTTGGCTCACTGCAACCTCTGTCTCCTGGGTTCAAATGATACTGCTGCCTCAGCCTCCCAAGTAGGTGGGATTACAGGCATGTGCCACCACGCCTGGCTAATTTTTTTGTATTTTTAGTAGAGACAGGGTTTCGCCATGTTGCCCAGGCTGGTCTCGAACTCCTGAGCGCAGGCAATCCACTCACCTTAAACTCCCAAAGTGCTGGGATTACAGGCCACTGCACCTGGCACAAACACCTGTTTCTAAAGACTTAAGCTAGCTGATGGCAGACAACCTTTTAATTTTCTTTATATTCTCCCAAAATATCTATCATATGTTAATAAGCACTTTTATTTTTAATTGAAATTTTTACTGAGATAACTGTAGATCACCTGAATTGGAAGATATCATACAAAAACCACACTTTATCCCATTTTCGGCAGTGGTAACATTTTGTAAAACAATATCACCACCAGGATATTGACTTTGACACAATTTACTGATCTTATTTAGGTTTCCCTGGTTTAACTTGCACTTATTTGCGCATATGTGTATTCTATACAGTTTTACCATAAATTTAGTTTTGTGTATTCACAACCATAGTCAAAATAGTAAACCATCACCAAGAGGATTCCTCACCCTGCTCTTTTTTAACAACACCCGCCTCCTTTCTGCCACCACCCACTCCTAGTCCCGTATGCTTAGAAACCAGTAATCCATTCTCCATTTCTAAAATGTTATCATTTCAAAGTGTTATATAAATGGAATCATACAGTATTTTACCTTTTTGGATAGGCTTTCCCTCAGCCTAATACCCTGGAGATTTTGTAAGTGGCCATGTATCTCAATAGTTCATTCTGTTTATTGTTGAGTTGTATTTTATGGTATGGATATACCACAGTGTTTTTTTTTAGAACAGTTATTCATTGAAGTACAACTGTTTTGTACTGATTCCAGTTTTTGGCGATTAGGAATAAACTGCTATGAATATTTATGTACAGGTTTTGTGTAAACATATGTTTTCATTTCTCTGGGATAAATGTTCCAAGGCTGCCATTGCTGTGTAATATGGTAATTTCATTTTCAGTCTTGTAAGAAACTGCCAAGCTGTTTTCTGTAATTGTACCATTTTCACATAATATATGTCCATCAGCAATGTTTAAGTGATACACCTTTTCCACATTCTCACCAGCATTTGACATCACCATTTTTTTACTCAAACCATTCTGATAAGTATATAATGACACCTAGTTATAGTCTAAAGTTACATTTCCTTGATGACTAGTGATGCTGGACATTACATTATATGCATATTCACCATCTGTATATCCTCTTTAGTGTTCATGTGCTTTTGCCCACTTTCCAATTGGATTGATTTTTCTCTTTACTGTTGGTTTTGAAATTTTTAGAAATATATTCTAAATACTTGTCCTTTTTTGGAATCGTTTGCAAATATTTTCCCCTAGGATGTAGCTAGTCTTTTCATCCTCTTCACATGGGCTTTTGCATAGCAAGTTGAATTTTGATTAAGTGCAATTTATCAATTTTTTATCTTATGGATCATGCTTTTTGTGTCAAGTCTAAGGCTTTTTGGTTAATTGTAGGTCCTGTCTTCTACTTTTTCCCAAGAGCTTTAAAATTGTACAGTTTACATTTTGTCCTTGATCCATTTTGAGTGAATATTTGTATAATGTGTGAGGTTTAGGCTAAAGTTCATGTTGTTTGCCTTTGGATGGTCAGTTGTTCCAGTGCCATTTGTTGAAAAAGCTATCCTTTCTCCATTGAACTGCTTTGGACCTATGTCAAAATTTAGGTGAGCATATCTGTGTGAGTCTGGATCCTGGATTTTTTTTTCCGTTGATCTATGTGTCTGTCCCTTTGCCAATACCACAGTGACTTGATTATCTTGATTAGCCATACAGTTACATCTTAATAATCAGTAGAGTAATTCCTATATTTTATTCTTGTTTGTCAAGATTACTTTAGCTATTCTAGAGTCTCAAACTTTTCATGTAAATTCTAGAGTAAGCTTGTCTTTCTCAATGAAAACTTTGCTGGGATTTTGATAGAAATTGCATTAAGCATATAGACAATTTGGCCAGAACTGACATCTTTACTATGTTGAGTCTTAAACTCAGTATGTTTTTCCATTTAGCTCTTTGATTTCTTTCATTTAATCTTTAATTTTTGACAATTTAACTATGACGTATCACGGTGTCTCTTTGGATTTGTCATCTTTTGTGTCTTATGGGTTTCCTGGATCTGGCTTTCTAATGTCTTCTTGAGACTTCGGAAGTATTCTGCCATCATTTCCTTGATTAAGTTTTATATCCCTTTCTCTCTTTCTTTTCCTTGTGGCACACCGATAATGCATAAGTTATTCTGCTTAATGGTGTCCCGTTGGTCTCTTCATCTATAATTACCTCTTTTTATTCTTTTTTGTTTTTGCTCCTCAGACTGAATGATTTCCAGGGATCTGTCTTCAAGTTCACAATTTTTCCCCCTGATTGTTCTAGTTTGTTACTGAACCCCATTATTAAATTTTTAAATTCAGCTATAGCATTCTTCAGATCTGTGACTTCCATGTGATACTTTTTTATACTGTGTCTTTGTTGAAGTTCTCAGCTTTGCTGAAGTTCTCAGCTTGTTTTTGCATTGCTGTCTTGACATCTGTGAGCATCCTTATGACCACTATTTTGAATTTTCTGTCAGGTAAATCGCAAAACTCCACTTCATTCAGGTATGCTTTTGGAGATTTATCTTGTTACTATTTGTTTTGTTTGTTTGTCTTATTGTTTGTTTTGTTTCTATTTCTTTCTTTTCCTTGATTTTCAGTATTGATTTTTGTACATTAGGTAGAAACCTACTTCTTAGTAGACTGGGATTCTACCAGTCCATTCGACTAGAGATTTTAAGGTACCCCTCTTATTTCTGTGTTTGTTCAGACTGCTGTGTCTATACCAGAAGGTCTATAACATCTTATTAGTACTAGAAATCTTATCATGACATTTTTGCTAAAAGCTTTGAAATTGATTCTGAAAGGATTTTACAAATGTAATAAGGTATTTTCTGTATTTTATCACATTAAGTAATCCCCAAATAATATGAGAAATGAGCATAGTGTTCAGAAAAAAATCTCTTTTAATGTGATGAATCTTTTATAGGTTTAGGCCAAACCGACTATGCTGTATCAGTCTCCCTTCACTTCCCACGACGTCCAACTGAGATTTACAATTGGCATTAATTGTGAATGACTTTGTCTCAGGACTAAAACATATTCCAAGCTAGAGGTTTTGGGAACAAAGCATCTGCATCTGTCTTTGTCTTTAGCCCTCACGTGAGGAGCCCATTTATTAACCTTCTTTATTAATTTTTTATGTGGAGAAGTGACTCAACATGTACTAGACAGCCAAATAAATTACTGATCATCTCCTTCTATGCACAGTTTCATATTACCAAAAACTATATGCATATATGAGTTAAACAATTTGGTAATATGTTTATAACATAATATCTAGAAGTGTTGCCGGGCGCGGTGGCTCAAGCCTGTAATCCTAGCACTTTGGGAGGC
>NW_012115522.1:4403082-4435147 GCF_000951035.1 Colobus angolensis palliatus
GGAGGCGGAGCTTGCAGTGAGCTGAGACCCGGCCACTGCACTCCAGCCTGGGCGGCAGAGCGAGACTCCGTCTCAAAAAAAAAAAAAAAATATCTAGAAGTGTCTCACCACTTAAAACATACATGCACAAACACACATATCCAATCTTGTTGGCTTTTATTTGTTTCAATATGGTAATTCTATTTTTGATATCCCTTCAATTATAATTTAGTTTACATTGTTATGATATATAAATATAGTTGTGCATGGACTATTTAGATATTTTATATTTGCATTAACTAAAAATTTTTTACTGCATTTTTGCCTGCATAATTTTGTTCTATTTCTTTCTCAATTTTGCTTTAAAAAGTATCTTCATTTTGCAGATGTGCAAACTGAACAAAGGATTAGAACTTATTTTTTCTAAAATCTAACAGTTAACTTCTAGCAGCATTGAGACCAGAATATAGATCTTCTGACTCCAGGCTCTTTGCAGTAAACATCAATCCCTCTGTGGCTAATGTCCAAACACAAGATGAAAGAAAACGTGGAGCAGAATACAAAAGGAATTATTTCATGCTGCATTCAGAGGTGTCATTCATACCCAGGAAGCACTTTTAATGACCAATCTGGTGTTAATTTTCTTATCTGTCTCTCATCTGTGACTAAACATTATCCAGCCCAGGCTGCTTGATTCTGATATGAATCAGATATTTTCATTATTAGTTCAAATTTATGCTTTAGCCATACCTATGTGAGCAGTCTCCTACCCCATATATCTCATTTACAGAGACTGTTTATTTGTAGTTAACTTTTAAAAATTCAGATTCATAGAATTACAACTATAAATTGCCAAACATGAGTATAATTATTATTATATGGAAAATAATATCAGTGTCATTATATGCCAAGCAATCTGAGTTTCATTCAGAATCTTGTGCAGAGCAGATTAAATTGAGAACTTAATTTTTTACACATTCACGATTTAACCAGAGAATGTGGCTCTGTTTTCTATTAACAAAATAATTTTCTTTGTTCATTCAATAAGCAGCATTCATTGTATTATTAAAAAATGGTATACTCATAAGGTTTTAAAACAATTGAGTCTATTTCTTTCTTTTCCCCTGGTGTGTGAATATTTTTTTTGCCTAGTGCTTTAGAAAATATATGACCTAGAAAGCAGCCTAATTCTTGTCACAGCTGCAACCTTACTGATGCAGAAAATTTGGCATTTATATAAAATGAAGCTGTCTCTAATGCTTTGTCCGCCTTCTACAATCCCTTTTGTTTAATCACTATGTTTGGAGCCTCAGAAAGGGCCTGCTCTCAGGAATAAGTGGATAGGAATGAGGGGATGCTGATGTGTGAATAAAACGGTGATATAAAAGAAAGCGGGTATTTCCCCCCTCCGGCTGAAATCTGTGGAGGTGGTTCTGCCTGTCACTGATGGCCGTATGAGTCAGTCTCCAATTTGGGAATTGCGATTCTGACCCACCCCCACACCAGGATTGCCCCTGCTACACGTTTCCATGGTGCTAAACTTCCCTGTCCTAGCGCATGATTGCAATTGCTTCTGCTTTCCCAGATAGATGTGTGGGGTTGGGGACAATGCTTGCCTTCCCATAGTCACATCAATATCTAGCACAGAGCTGGCACATGGCGGGTCCTTCATAAATGCTTGTTCAATAAAGGAATAAAGACAGTTTAAAATTTGAGCTCATTTCTGCCTTTTTTCTTTTTAATAGCTTTATCAAAGTATAAATTGATAGACACGAAAACCCTGCATGTATTTCATATGTACAATTTGATGAGCTTGGGTATACGTATACACACCCATGATATCATCACAATCAAAATGATGAACATATCCATCACTTCCAAAAGTTTCCTCTGTCCCCTGCTTTTTGTGGCAAGTGTACCACAGAAAACTTGAAGCCAAACTTGTGATCCTTCGTTGTTCCATTTCCAAAGCTATTAGGTTGGTGCAAAAGTAATTGCGGTTTTTGCCATTAATTACATTTCATTAATGGCAAAAACCGCGATTACTTTTGCACCAACCTAATACTTGCTATCATCACTTCTTGTCTATTTTCCATCCCTCTTATAAATGTTGTACAAACTAAATCACACTTAAATAAAATAAATGGGAAATAAAAAGAAAAAAGGATGAATGCAGGGAAAAAACTGCCTGGGTCTGTCTTCTGTCCTTCCCCAAAATAACAAGCACAGCCCTGATATTCATATTCCCATCATTCACCAGGTGCCTTTTTTTTTTTTTTTTTTGAGACGGAGTTTCACTCTTGTCGCCCAGAATGGTGCGATCTCGGCTCACTGCAACCTCCACCTCCCAGGTTCAAGCGATTCTCCAGCCTCAGCCTCTCAAGCAGCCAGGACTACAGATGTGTGCCACCATGCCTGACTAATTTTTGTGTTTTTAGTAGAGATGGGGTTTTGCCATGTTGGCCAGGCTGGTCTCGAGCTCCTGACCTCAGGTGATCCACCAACCCTGGACTCCCCAAATCCTGGGATTATAGGCGCGAGTCACCGTGTCCGGCCCAGGTGACTTTTATCTTGAGTGAAAGTTTTAGAGAAAGGAGGAGGAGGAAATTGAGTATATACGGTGGTGGTATGACATTTCATGATCTTAAAAATAGATTTCACCAACTTAGAAGGTGTTCCCTAAACTAACTGCCTGTATAGTCTTAGTCTTCTCAACATAACAACAGGTACTCCATATTGTGGCAGGGTTGGGAGGCAGTGATAGAAAGGGGAGGTGTGAATTCCACAAGATCTGAGACTGGGACAGGAAGTCTCCATTTTGGCAATGCTGGTGGGGTACGAAAGGGCTAATTAGAGGGAAACGCAGAAGCTGAAGTTGAAAGATCAGACAAAGCCAAGATACTGGTCTAGTAGGAAGTCCGGATCATGGTCAAATTGGATGGCTTCACAGGGAGCTATTCGAATGGGCTTGAAAAGTGTCTGAGATCTTCTCTGATAAGCTACCCAAGCTCAGAGCAGGTATACTGATGCTCATTTTATGGTAAGAGCCGCAAATGAGATGCACTGATTCCACGTTTGTGGATTCCGAGCAGCATTTTGCCTTCCTTCTCTATGGTACTCTTTGCAGCCCTCCATGTTACCACCATGGGCATCACAGATGTTCTTCCTTTGTAAACACCTCTAGTTGTTCCCTTTCCCAACTCATCCCTTTTCCCAGCCTCAAGGAAGAGAAATCAGCTTTGGGCATTAACTTCCATCTAGTGCACTGGGCTGAGCAATCAGCATGGCTGATTCTGCTACCACTTCCATGAAGCCTGGGGGCAAATGAGGGGAGCAGGGAGGGATTGGGACCAGGGCACATACATATTGTGAATCTAGGAAGAATATTAGGATTAAAGCTGTTGCATTTTCCACTTGTAGTGAAGCCTTGGGGGCAATGGCTATCCCTCTACCACATTCTCCATCTGGACTAAGCTCTCTTCAGCAGAACAATCAACCCAGGCTGTGGTTGACTTCATCCAGGGAGACCCATATTTTTCCATTTACTGGGACTTCTTGGACTTTTTTTTTTTTCTGATTTCAATAACCATATAGTCAGTTTTACCCACAATGCATCACCTCTTGTCATCCTTAGACACAACGTGAGACATAAGTTGCACTGGCCAACTGGATCCTTCTAGTCTCATCCTCTCCTCTGAGATCTTCCTACTGCTGCTTTTACTGTTAAGTCCTCTAGAATCCCTGTGCTATGAAAAACACAGTCCCTACAATTTCACCCTGAACATCTCCACTTGGACACAATAGACATCTCAAATTTAACATGTCAAAAACAGAATTCCCCCGCCACCTTTTTTTTTTTTTTTTTTTTTTTTTTTATGTAGGGTCTTACTCTGTCATCTAGGCTGGAGTGCAGTGGTGCAATCTCGGCTCACTGCAGCGTCCACCTCCCGGGCTCAAGCGATTCTCTTGCCTCAGCCACTTCAGCAGCTGGGATTACAGGCGTGCACCACCATGCCCGGCTAACTTGTACTTTTAGTAGAGATAGAGTCTTGCCACGTTGAGCAGGCTAGTCTCGGACTCCTTAAGCCATCTGCTCTCCTCAGTCTCCCAAAGTGCTGGGATTACAGGCATGAGCCACTGTGCTGCCCTAGAATTCTTTATTCTATTCCAATCCTTTCCCCAATCTATTTCTGCTTCACTTGGCTTCCTATTATTGAACAGCCACACTATCCTTCCAGCTGCTCAGGCTGGAAACTTTGGAGTCATCCATGCTTTCTTTCTTCTTTTGTAACCCACATCTAAGTCATCAGCAAGTCCTGTTGACATTTCCTTGAAAAATACAGCTCAAGTTGAACTGCTTCTCATCACCTCCACAACTATACAGAGGAAGCTGACTTATGTTCTCCTAACTTAGCCCCATTTTTTCTGTTTTCGTTCACCTATGTTCTCTTCTGTTCCCAGCTACTGAAATGATCTTTTTTTTTCTTTTTCTTTTTCTTTTTTATTTTGTGAGGTGGAGTCTTGCTCTGTCGCCCAGGCTGGAGTGCAGTGGCGCAATCTTAGCTCACTGCAAGCTCCGCCTCCCGGGTTCATGCCATTCTCCTGCCTCAGCCTCCACAGTACCTGTGACTACAGGCGCCCGCCACCACACCTGGCTGAGTTTTTGTATTTTTAATAGAGACGGGATTTCACCGTGTTAGCCAGGGTGGTCTGGATCTCCTGACCTTGTGATCCACCTGCCTCGACCTCCCAAAGCGCTGGGATTACAGGCATGAACCACCGTGCCAGGCCGAAATAGAATTCAGAGCATCTTATTCTTCTGTTTTAAACCCTCCACAGCTTTCCATTTCACAATTAAAAATTTTTACACCCTTACCTTAACATGTAAGGCCTGTCTAATCTGATTCCCAGCTATGTTTCTGACACATCTGTGTGATAATAAATGAGTAACACCTGGCTCCTCATATGCCATCCTGGCATGAATGTTGGTTGATATTTTCATACATGTTAACAAGTAAGACAAGAGTAACAGAACAAAGGTGCATGTTGGAATTTCACCCATGTGTCGACAACATGAGGATGTTCTTTGCCAAACTGGATAACAGTTTTCAAGTACTGGAAGAATATTTCCTCAATTTTTTATGCTGTTCAAATGTAACATGAAACTCTTCTACGTTTAATCTGATTTATTAACATTTTCTCCACCTCTTTCTTAAGTCTAGACAATCAACAAAAATTAAGGGAAGCCTTAATTTGTAGCATTTGCCCATTGCCATTGTGTGATTCTCCCACGGTGGCTGATTTCAAGCTAACAAGTCAACCCCACTGAAATCGGAGCTGGGAAGAGATGCACAGGAGTGAAGCATTGTATGGTATTTCCACCTTACACTCAGATATACATAACTTCAAGGGCATAGATAACAGTAAAAATGTAGCAGACTAATTAGGAAGTGATGAGTTTTAGTTTTAATGTGATACGTTCAGTTATACGTTTATATGATTTAATGTTTAATAATGGCTGTGTTTAGCAACCAGCTGGCAAAATTCCTGAAAACTTACCAATTGGCTCGGCAAACCAGTGTAGACTGGTTCCTACACATCACTTACCACCGTTCACTCTGCCTCTGCTACCCTTGGCTCTTTGCTGTGGTTTGAACACACAGCACTTTCCCAACTCAGGGACTTTGTACTTTCTGTTCCCCATGCCTAGAATGCTCTACCTGCATGCCTTGCTCCTGAACTTCATACCTTTCATACCCTTCACTGTTCAAGTATCACCTCCTCGGTAAGGTCATCTCCAACAATCCTGACTCCCCATCACTCACTGTCCCCTTCCCATGCTTCCTCTGTTTCTCGTAGCACTGATTACTCCCTGACATTCTATTATTTCCTTGTTTACATGTTTATTCCCTATCACACAAAAATAGAAGCCCCACTAAATTAGAGAGTTATTTTTCACTGCAGTCCTAATGCCTACAAGAGTTTCTAGCCTGCCATAGAGGTTCAACAGCTATCTGTCGAATGTTTTGGGACTGACTCAGTATTTTATTTATTTATTTAGAGACAGAGTCTCACTGTGTCACCCAGGCTGGAGTGCAGTGGCATGATCTTGGCTCACTGCAATGTTCATCTCCCAGGTTTTAGCAATTCTCATGCCTCAGACTCCTGAGTAGCTGAGACCACAGGCGCCCACCACCACGCCCAGCTAATTTTTGTATTTTCAGTAGAGACATGGTTTCACCATGTTGCCCAGGCTGGTCTCAAACTCCTGGCCTCAAGTGATCTGCTCACCTTGGCCTCACAAAGTGCTGGGATTGCAGGCATGAGCCACTGTGCCTGGCCAGGACTCAGCATTTTTTTCTCTTCCATGGCGTAACTGAAATCTACCCTAGAGACCCTCACAGGTGGGATACTATTCTTAGTCACAGAAACCACTTGCACCAAAACCACCTAGAGTGATAGAAATAAAAGGGCCTCCAGGTTGGGAGATGGAGATAGTATTCTCCTCCCTTTCCCAAGTCTCTTCTGAACTCCTGCTTCTTTGAGAGTCAGGCCATTTCTCTCTGCCCCGAGAGCCTACCACTTCTTGTTTCCATGGATCTCATGGTCACTACCCCTCAAACACTGAAGGCTTTGCCTCCATATCTATGTGAATATCACCTTTTCAAAATAACAACCTCTAAGTTCCTTTGGATAGTATGAGCATCCAACTTAATGTCTGGTATATGCTAAGTGCTTAATAGATGTTTCTTAAGTAATTGAATTAATGACTTATGACCAGTTCTTATCTTGGGAGTGAGCCGGTCATTCATGGATCAGACCAGGAGACTTTCTGGCTGGTGATTATACCAGCTAAGAGTTATTTTCTGGACTGTGTAAGAGTAGGAAACAGCCACATTTACCTGATACATGGGTTAAACAAAGTGTGTCTTTATACGATTTTCAAGATTTTCAACCTAATATAAACCAAACACCCAAATAAATGCAATAGTTCAATTCTGATTTTCCTGGTCCCCTGACTTTGTGTTTGTTTTGATGGTGCCAAAGAAGAATGCAGTCCTAAGTCAAAGTTTCTCAATATCCTTCTTTTTCATTCTGAAACTTGTCACACGATGATGAGCAGTCACTCTGGGATTCTGGTTTCATGCCTCTGACCTGGCATTTTTGGCTTGTTTGTTTTTTTCCTAAATTCAAATAGTCTCACTTGGCATTTGGAATACTGACCCAACTGTCTCAGCATTCCCTAGGCAATAAAGATTTAAGTTAATTAAAAAACTCAGAGTTGGTCTCCAAAAAAATAAAGCACCTAAGAATGCCAAAAGGCAGTCATTTATGTTTTTATTACTACAGAGCTTTGCAAAATGTTTGACATTTTAATGCATTGAGTGAGCCAGTCACTAACACCTCCCCGAAAAAACACCTAGAGAAATGCCTGGCAAATAGCAGGCTTTTGATATTTTTGTTTGTTTGTTTAGGTAGTGAACATAGGTTTGTAAAGCATTCTGCTCAAGAGGAGCTGCACTGAAGACATAGAAAATGTGATTTAATCTCTTTAGTTGTAGCAAAACAAAAATAGGAACCCCAAAATACAAAAACCTGTAAAAAGATGTGAAGAATCTTAGGGAGTATATTGATATTCTCAATGGAAAGTAGAGAAAATTAATTTGCAGAGCTAGCAAGGGAAATCTGGGTGGGATGAAAGAGATCTTGCCCAGAGAGAAAAGGAACAAAAGCAGAGAGTCTCACCTTTTCATGGTGATAAGAGAAACACACTCCTTCCCAGAACAGGGGTGAACACCAGCCTCTGTGGATGCCTTCTGGGGCCAGAGCAGCACAGAGGAGACCAGGACTGCTGGGGATGGAGGGATGAGGGGAAGGCAGGGTGGGTCCATTGTGCATCTCCTGTGAAAGCCTCTCAGCTTGAGGTTATGCAAATCCACTGCCCTGAATCAGTCTGGGATGGTGGTGCTGGCCAGGTGACATCAACAGGTGAGAAGGCAGGCTGAAGTGAAGGAGCAGTGGCCCAGCCTCAAGGCAAAAAGAGACGGCTCAGGTGCAACCTCCAGGAAAGATAGGCCACTAGATACTGAGTCATATTCACAGGGAAGGAGCCACAGAGAACACAAGAACGGGGGGCCTGGGTGAGTGATAAGTTAGCAATCAATAGCAGGAAGGAAATTTCCCGAGTCTCCATGGGTGCCTGACATAAGGTGGAATGACTTGGGGATTGTCTTAATCAGCTCCTGTTGCCATAACAAAATATCATAGACTGGGTGACTTAAACAATAGACATTTATTTCTCTTAGTTTTGGAGGCTGAAAGTTCAAGACCAAGATGCCAATAGATTTGGTTCCTGGTGAGGGCTCTTTCCCTGGCTTGCAGATGGCCGTCTTCTTGTTGTGGGTGCTATGGGCTCACGTGGCAGACAGAAAACTCTGGTGTCTCTTCCTCCTTTTATAAGGACACAAATTCCATCCTGGGGCACCCACCTTCATGAGCTCATCTAAACCTAATCACCTTCCAAAGGCCCCACCTCCAAATACCATCACACTGGGGGTTAGGGCTTCAACATATAAATGTTGGGGGGGACATAAACATTCAATTCATAGCTGGGATTAAAGGAAGGAATTTGAATTCTCCTAGGTGAGTGATATGGTTTGGTGTGTCCCCACTCAAATCTCATCTTGGATTGTAACTCCCAGAATTCCCACATGTTATGGGAGGGGCCTGGTGGGAGATAATTGAATCATGGGGGCAGTTTCCCCCATACTGTTCTCATGGTGAGTAAGTTTCATGAGATCTGATGTCTTTATAAGGGGAAACCCTTTCACTTGGCTCTCATTCTGTCTAGCTGCTGCCATGTAAGAAGTGCTTTTTGCCTTCACCCATGGTTGTGAGGCCTCCACAGCCATGTGGAACTGCGAGTCCATTAAACCTCTTTTTCTTTATAAATTATGCAGTCTCGGGTATGTCTTTATCAGCAGCATGAAAATGGACTAATAGAGTGAAGGTTCAGAGACAGGGGTATTCTAATTTCCTAAGTGATATGTCCTACAGTCCCTCTTGATTTTCCCTGTGGAGGGCTCCAGGTGTCAGCTGATCTGCATGTGCCCCTTTGACCTGCATGTCTCCTTCAACTGCAGGCAAAGCACTGAATCCCCCAGGAGAGCTTGGCACTGAAGAAGGATGGTGTTGGAGTGGACATTCACTCATGCATCCTCCACTGATTATGTGTCAGGTACCTGTATTAGTCTGTTCTCACACTGCTATAAAGAAGTACCTGAGACTAAGTAATTAATAAAGAAAAGAGGTTTAATTGGCTCATGGTACAGGCTATACAGGAAGCATAGCTGGGAAGACCTCAGGAAACTTACAATCATGGTGGAAGGTGAAGGGGAAGTAGACACATCTTCACATGGCCAGAGCAGAAGGAAGTGTGGGGTACACTTTTAAACAACCAGATCTCATGAGAACTCTGTCATGAGAACAGCACCAAAGGGATGGTGCTAAACCATCTATGAAGGATCCACCCCCATGATCCAGTTACCTCCCATCAGGCCTCACTTTCGACACTGAGAACTACAATTGAACATGAGATTTGAGTAGAGACACAGATCCAAGCCTTATCAGTAGTCTTCAAGCTTATGGTGATACAGATGCAAACAAGAGAGGCCTAGTTCCTGCTCTCATGAAGCTTACACTCTAGAGAAGAAAAAGAAAATAGGCAAGTCAATTTATGTATGAACAGATGTTGAGGAGCAACACACACTATGAGGAAGCTAAAACTGGATGATTGGAGAGAGCTATTGGGTCAGAGTAGGGGGTGGCCTTTAGATTAGTGGTGAAGGACAGACTCAGACTCAGCAGAAGTGTGCTTGAACCAAACCTACATGACAGAAGGATTCAGGTGGGTCAAGATCTAGAGGCAGAGGGCACAAAGCATTTTGTAGCAGGGCAAGTCAAAGGTTTTGAGAAACAGAGAGAAGGTTAGTGTGGCTGGAGCCCAGTGCATGAGGGTAGAAGCCAGGTTAAGTAGAGCCTTTAAATCCACCCATTTCTCACCATCTGCTATGAACTGAATGTGTATGTCTCCCCAAAATTCCTATGTTGAAGCCCTAACTTCCAATGTGATGATATTTGGAGATGAGGCCATGAAGATAGGGGCCTCATGATGGAATAAGTGTCCTTATAAGAAGAGATGCCAGAGAACTGAAGCTGTCTCTCTTCACCATGTAAGGACACAGAGAGATGTAAGCTGTCTGCAAGCCAGGAAGAGAGTCCTCACCAGATACTGAATCTGCCAGCTCCTTACTCTTGGACTTCCCAGCCTCCAGAATTGTTAGAAATTGATGTCTGTGGTCTAAGCCATTCAGTCTATGCTATGTTGTTATGGCAGCCTGAGATGAATAAAATACCATCTGAGTAACCTTAGGCAAATTAGAGGCTAAGCTTTGGTTGTCTCACCTGGGAAATGGAAGTATATTTGTCCACATCATAGTTTATTGGGATAATTAAATGAAATTATGCATTTAAAGTGTCAAATTCAACACCTGAGACATACTAAATACTAAAAAATTCTGATATGATTAACAAATTCTGCAGAAATAAATGTCATTGATGACAGCAATCACTGAAACTGTTTTGTCATGTCTCAGCAAAATCATTCCTGGTAATATCCCACAGAGCAGAGGGGAAGATGCTGCATGAGTCATGAGGTCATTGAGATGCGGACCACACTATGGCTTTGGCAATGGGTCTGCACATGAAGTGCCAAGAATTACTCTGGAAAAGGAACAAATAGAATGATGATTTATTTAAAATGATTGTATGAGAAAATTATCTGAAAAAAGGGAAAAGTGCAGAAAAAAAGATTTGTATGCTTTTCATTGCCTTTTACTGATTTGAATCTGACACTCAATCACAAGAAGTGGTAATTGCCGTTCTGTTTGTTTCCCTTAATCAGTGATTTGAGTTCATAGTGGAAGAAAAATAGAAGTTCTTAGCATTATATGGAGAGAGGTAAGCAGTCTAGTGTAGGAACAAAGACATCACTTAGCAACAGAATTTCTACATACACTCGTGGACTCTCTGTTTTATAGCTCGTAGTCCTGTATTTTAAGGAGGAAATAATCACGGCAATATTTCTAGTGTAATATACTCTGCTGTTTAGATGTTCACCCGAAACAAAAAATCTTTTATGGGCTCTGCAGTGTACCCAGCACTCTCCAAGGGGCAATCAGGCTCAGAATGAGGTCCCTGTCCTCAGGGCAGTAACTGCAGAGGGGCTTCTCGTAGCAGCACACCCCAGGAGATGCAACTCCACTCTTATCTCAGGCTAAGCACTGGCCACTCAAGATAGCAAGTCAAGACTCCCCTTACCAGTGATATGGCAGGCAAATTATCCAGACTGACTCTCTTGCTGAAACCAAAGAAAAACCCTGAGTAGCACGAAAGCAATTCTTCTTCTGATAGCATTGATGTCCTAGCAGGAAAGAGGCTGTGGTCTAAAATTTAAGTAAAGGTACCTACATAGATAGGCACACAGAGGACTGAGACCACCTTAGCTCCAAGGGGATTTGCTGAACAAGATGGCCTTGGGATTGGATTTTCATGAACACACAGGCATGGGGGAATGGGACAAAATCCTTCAGCCATAAAACTGGGATTTCAAAGGACACATCCATGATGTGAAGGTGAACCAGATGTGAGTCCATCAATATGAGTACATGGAGGCAGTCCGGGGTGGAATATGGCTCAGATTAACGGATTGTCCAAGTTCCTTTATCTGGTTGTTCTGCCATCACTAGTGGCACGTTTTGCACATTCCAGGATGTCATCACAAACATATTAAGTGGCAAGCTGGGGGATGAAGAGAGGACAGGGTCTGCTCTTTAAGAACAAGGCTAAGAGCTTGCACACATCACTTTCACTTACATTCCATTAGCCAGATCTTAGCAAAAAGTGTTGAGAAATGTGGCTTTCTTCAGGAGGAGCATGTACCTTACTGAAAGTTAGGGCTTTTACTTCTTTTTTAAATAACGTGTGAATATTGGAAAATACCTCTCTCAGACACATCATGAACCAAAATAAATTCCAATAAATTAAAATTTTGCTGTAGCTGGGTGTGGTAGCTCACACCTGTAATCCCAGCACTTTGGTAGGCTAAGGCAGGTGGATCGCTTGAGGTCAGGAGTTCAGCCTGGTCGACATGGAGAGACCCGGTCTCTACTAAAAATTCAAAAAGTAGCCAGGTGTGGTGGCAAGTGCCTGTAATCCCAACTACTTGGGAGGCTGAGGCAGGAGAATGGTTTGAACCCGGGAGGTGGAGGTTGCAGTGAGCTAAGATCGTGCCACTGCACTCCAGCCTGGGTGACAGAGTGAGACTCAGTCTCCTTTAAAAAAAAAAAAAAAAAAGATAGCTGACTGGAGCCAAAGCAATGCTGTGTATAAGACCCCTGAGACTTAGCAAAGGACTGAGGCATGTGCTTACTATACTTGGGAAGGAAAAACACACAATTAACAGCAATAGATACTATTTGCTGGTTATTGGAAGATGGTACATGTTGTTCTTAGGCATGCTAGTTATTTGAACATGAAGTCAGATATGATAAAAGATGAGGATGTAAGAGTAGCCTGTATTTCTTAAGTATTTCCATTATTGAAGAACCCTGGTGTTGTGGAACCTTTAAAGGAGTGGTCATTTAAAATCATTTCTCTTTACCATAGAGAAGTCTTTTACATATACACACACTCATGTATGTATGTCACAGCGTTTTAGTGGATGTATGTGAGACTTGCTTTGCAAATCTAGTTTTCCTGGCACTGCTATTAAAATGAGTTTGCTTTTCCCCAACACAGCCCACTCATGGCATCTGCTGGGTGCCTGAATGAAGTTAGATGCCACAGATAATCGCTAGTAAATTGTGTTACTCATACTGAGTACAGCCAGTCCTCAAGTTTTGTATCTCTGACTCACTTATTCCTGCACTGAGCCTCTGAGGAAAGCACAGAGAGGCCCCTCCAGGTAAAGGTACACACCCCGTTACTTAGGCTCCTACCTGAACCTGGGATCTGATCTCTTGCTCTGGTGAATCTGGCTGAATAGTATGGAAGTCACGGCTTTTGCTACTCCTTAGAGACAAGGAGTATGTCAAACCACACAAATGTCAAACCAGCTCTGTCTTCTGTTCTCTTGGCCCACCTGGTCTAGCTGGTCCTCTGCATCATCCTCACCAAAGATGGGGACAGCTAAGAGCTGGTGAGCCCTTGACCAGAGTGTGCTGAGGACAATTCTCCATGCTCCCATCCCTAAGCCTCATAGTAGAGCTCTTTGGCTGTCAAAGAATGAAAGACAGTCCCAAACAAAGGGCCCTCAAATCTCCATTTCACCACATCTGCTTCATGAAGAAAAAAAAATCACATCCGAGAATAAAACCAAGAATTGAAAGAGAATTACAATCTCCTTTGTCCCCCTCCCAAAACTTTGATGCCTTCTGGTACCTGGGTTGTATTGTATATCTTTGAGGTTTCTATTTTGTCTTCAATTTGTGTTAGTGCCTCCCGTTGAAGACTTGAACTTCTAGAACAGGAATGCTTAACTCATTTCCAACCTGGAACCCATGTGGGAATCTGACAAAAACCATGGACTCTTTCCTCAAGAAAAAGACACACACACACACACACACACACACACACACACACACACACTGTTTAATTCAATTCTAGAGGTTTCACAGGTTCCCTGAAAACCACCCATGAACATTCTATTACAATACTCACGTTATAGTCAGGGTGTATATGTTAAACGTTTTGACCAAGCCACTGAACAACTTGTAATTGAACAAGTCATTTATTCTCTCCTGATTTGATTTGGGGTCTCTGTCAACATACAGGGATGGCCTTTCCCCCTTTTATATCTGTAGCTGTATAATTTCTTCTTCTTCATTTTTATGTATTTATTTATTTTGCTATCAAAGAGGTTACTCTTTTGAAACAAGAAACAGAGATTTCTTCTTTAAAATTTTATTTTGGAGCAAATGGGTTAGAACCAATTATAGTAACCCATGCCCTCCGCTAATGGTGGAGGGGAGTGTAGTGGACAGATGGATAATTTTGGGTGGCCGCTGGTGGCAGATAATTCTCAGCAGACATAAACCCACTAGCAACCCCTCCTCAGAAAATCACCCGATGTTAGTCATAAACACAAGGTTGGGTTCTCTTGATTTTTTCCACCGTAGTGAGAAGGAGACCAAGCAATCTACATCATTTTAATTCATTAAAGAGCCCCAGGGGTAGGGGTTGGTCTCGCTGACTGCACTGCAGGACGGCATAATGGCCAAGCCCTCCCAGCAGTTGGCTGTGATCCGTATTGACTTGGTAATAATCTGCTGCATGCAGCTGGCTGGAATAGATTAGAACGGCGAGCACGGACTGATTAATCAAGGAGAGAGACACGGGCCACCCTATTAGGGCATCCTTTGGGGACGCCAGAGTCACATCTGTCATCCTGAATCCTGTTGTGCTCAGCGCTGCTTTATTTGCAGGTTAGTTTACGTTTCCAAGGTGACGTTTGATGCAGTTGGAGAGACCTTATCCCTCCGCTACAGACCTGCATTTCTCGATAAGGCACCTGATTGATTTAGGTATTCCAGGAGTCGGGGACCTGTGTTCTCTCCACCCATTTTGCCATAGAAAAGGAATGTGAATGTATCACCTGGGTCTTCCTGCCTGGAGTTTATCTGGCTTGAGTATTGGCATGCACAGAGGAGTTAGTTCATGTTTTAAAAATGCAAATTCTAACAGTACTCATGGAGTCAATGTTGATGAAGGCCATGAAAATTGACCAGTCAGCTAGCCAAACAGCAAGAAAGATTATGAAGGGACAGAAATCTAGAAAAGAGAATAGAAATAATAATCCACGGAGTAGAAACCCAATACATAAAGACACCACGTGAAAAGTTGCTGAAATTCACCAGTGGTAAGAGAAATCAAATTAAAAGAATATTAAGATATCACCTTATACCCATCAGCCTGGCAACATAACATCAAAAAGTGTTATGATATCTATTGCTGGTGAGGATTTGGACAAAAGAATGTATTTTCCTTATGCCATTGCAGGTGTAGTGTTATAGTCTTTGTGGAAAGTAATCTGGGTCCTGCTTATTCCAATTCTACTTACCTGTATCTTTTGACCCAGCAGCCCTGCTTTGGGGGTTTATTTCATAAAAACATAATATATAAGAATGCTTATTGCATGGTAGTGATGAAAAGCTGAAAACGATGGTAATCTATGGGTAAGAAAATGACTGAAAACAAGACTACACGGCACTCACGACATACTCTGCAGTTGATAAAAAGAAGCACTTAGAACAGTACCAGCTAATTTGGAGATAATTCCAGTTATTGATGAGAGAAAGGCAAACAGTAAAGTGTGTATCATCTAATTCCATTTTTTGTAAAGCAAATGATGACTGGCACCCTACATATGTTTCTGTGTGAGTGTGTATATGACACTGTATTTATGTGTACATGGGGAAAAAACTATGGATAGAATCACATTTGTTATAGAAAATGCTCTAAAAAACTTATTAGGTATAATCACGTTAATGGATTTATGCAAAGGTACTTCTATGTGTACACATATGAAAATATTTATGCAAAAGTACTTATGTGTTTAAACATGTAACTTAAAATTTTCTAAGAAGGACAGGGACATGAAGAACATTCCCATTGCAAATGTCTCAAGGAAAATCACATTCAATAATAAAATATAATGACCAATTTGAGAGTGAGCTCTCCTGAAAGCAGAGAGAAGCCAGAAAACCCAGGAGGTTCTAGGACATTTGCTGACATATTTAAATCTGATCACATTACCTCCATCAGTTGATATCTTCATTGGCTCTTCATTATTCAAAAGAAACAGTTCAGGTTTCTTAATATCACTTATCACTTTGAATAAGATGCTAGTCTCACATTCCTCATCTCCCAACATACCATATTTCTCACTGTTCCCTGAACAGATTTTAGTCTCATAACTCTTCCCTCCCTCCCAATATGAAAAAACCCTGTGTCCCTCAAAAGCCACATGAAATGCTGCCATCTGTATGAAGTCACCCATGGATTTCAGGCCTTATACTGTGTGCATTTTCAATGCTGCTAACATTTTAGAGTCTCTCTATTCTTTTAAGGGATAAGTCCATAAACAATACAGGTTTGCAGTGCACAGGTCCACTTATATATACTTTTTTTTTTTTCAACCAAATACAGATGGAAAGTATCATATTGGAGGAATGTGAAACGTGTGTATGCAGAGGGCCGACTTCTCCTGTCTATGGGTTCTGCAAAGCCTAGTGCAGAACTTGCTATGTGCAGATTTAGGCATACAAGGGCAGTCCCAGAACCAGGGCCCTACATATATGGACAGACGACTGCAATACTTCATGAATGTCTTGGAAATATATATAGGCCAATAGTGATAAACATTGTTAATCTTTTGCCTGGTATATATATATTTTTTTGAAACGGAGTCTCAGTCTGTTACCCAGGCTGGAGTGCAGTGGTGCAATCTCGGCTCACTGCAACCTCCGCCTCCCAGATTCAAGCAATTCTCCTGCCTCAGCCTCCCAAGTAGCTGGGACTACAGGCGTGTGCCACCACACCTGGCTAATTTTTTATTTTCAGTAGTGATGGGGTTTCTACATGTTGGCCAGGCTGGTCTTGAACTCCTGACCTCAGGTGATCCACCTGCCTCAGCCTCCCAAAGTGCTTGGATTACAGGCGCGAGCCACCACGCCCGGCCAGGTATCTTTTATTTAATCCATGCATAGGCTTCTCAGAAAATGGGATCATGTTCTAAAACCCCCAGTGATACCTGAAACCATGGATAGTACCAAACTCCTCCATATATACTATGTACAAATTAATTTTTCTTTCTACACAATGTCACAGATAGAATATTTGTTCTTATTATAGATCTTACAGCCTCAGTTTACATTTTTTTCTTTCCTTATTAAGTGGATAACTTTTACCTTTTCACTTAAAGGAAGCACTTTATGGCTTCTCTTTGGCGTATCTGAATTACCAGCATCACTACTTTTGCACTTTGTGGCCATTATTAAGCATAATGAGGGTGCCTTGAAAATAAGCTTTGTGATACCTTGACAGTCAATCTGATAACCTACACCACTGCTAAGTGACTAACGGGCAGTGTGGCTACACTAGACAAAGGGATGATTCATTTCCTGGGTAAGAGGAAGCAGGATGGCTGAGATGTCATTATGCTACTCAGAATAGCTACCGATTTATAAGTTAGGAATTGTTATAAATTTCTGGAAAAAATTTGTTAAAATTTCTGGAATTTTCTATTTAATATGGACAGACATTGACCTTGGGTAACTGAAATCACCAAAATAAAACCTTTGGATAAGGGAGGACTACTATATACATATATCTTTGTAATTTTTTCACTCAATTATGTATGTTGAACATATTTCTTTACATCAAATATTTCTTTACAGGATAATATCTAATGACTGTATAGTATTCCATTGTAGAGGTAAATTAACTCTACATAAAACATAAAATTAGAAAATTGCTTCCCTGACCTTATATTGTTGAATTTTTAACAATCTCCTGTTGTCCCTGATTATTATTAATATACACAATAATGTGGCCATTATTGCCCTTAAATGTTTGTACACATCTTTGTTTCCTTTCATAGTATAAGTAACTAGAAGTGGAAACCCTAGAACAACAAGCCAGATTATAATAATACTTTTAGTATTTATATAAGAGAAGGTTAATTTCCCACATCCTGGTGTAAGCTTTGGCCAGTAATTCAGTTTTATTTTTTTATGGCAGAAATTTTTTGTTTGTTTTTTTGAGACAGGGTCTCACTGTGTTGCCCAGGCTGGAGTGCAGTGGCATGACCTCGGCTCACTGCAACCTCCACCTCCCGCGTTCAAGCAATTCTCGTGCCTCAGCCTCCCAAGTAGCTAGGACTACAGGTGAGTGCCAGCATGCCTGGCTAATCTTTGGCATTTTTCATAGAGACAGGTTTCACCATGTTGGCCAGGCTGGTCTCGAACTCCTGACCTCAAGTGATCCACCTGCCTCGGCCTCCCAAAGTTCTGGAATTACAGGTGTGAGCCACCATGCCTGGTTACAGCAGAATTTTAATTTATTGGAATTTATTTTGACTTATGATGTGTCTGAGAGAGGCCCCAGTCAGCTTTTTAAAAGCTGCCACATCTTAAAAGATCATTCATTCATTCAACAAATACTTACTGAGGGTCCTTTTTGTGAGAGGCTCTGTTCTAAGAGCTAGGGAAACAGAAAACTAAAACTCCACTACGTTAGTCCATTTTCACACTGCTATAAAGATACTACCTGAGACTGGGTAATTTATAAACAGAAGAGGTTTAATTGACTCATAGTTCCACATGGCTGGGGAGGCCTCGGGAAACTTGCAATCATGGTGGAAGGCAAAGGGGAAGCAGGCACCTCTTCACAGGCGGCAGGAGAGAGAATGAGCAAGAAAGGAGCTATCAAACACTTATAAAACCATCAGATCTTGTAAGAATTCACTCACTATCATGAAAATAGCATGGGAGAAATCACTCCCAAGATTCAATCACCTCCTTCCTTTGACACATGGGGATTACAACTCAAATGAGATTTGAGTGGGGACACAGAACCAAATCATATCATCCACCTTTATAGAACTTGCATTTAAATGGAAGAAGAAAAGCAAATGAATAAAAACAGTTAATTACGTGGCTAGGCACAGTGATTCACACCAGTAATCCCAGTGCTTTGGGAGACCAAGGTGGGCAGAGGGCAGATCACTTGAGCTCAGGAGTTCAAGATCAGCCTGGGCAACATGGTGAAACCCTGTCTCTACAAATAAAAAAATACAAAAATTAACCAAGTGTGGTGGCACGCGCCTGTAGTCTCAGCTACTTGGGAAACTGAGGTGAAAAGGTTACTTGACCCCAGGAGATCAAGGCTGCAATTTGCTGTGATTGCTCACTGTTCAGCTTGGGCAACAGAGTAAAAGCCTGTCTCAAAACAAACAAACAAACAAAAAACTAATTATGTGAACTGATGATAACTACTACAAGAAAAAGCAGAAAAGCGAGATAAGGGTGGCAGAGTGGGGGAAGGACATCTTGAGTGTGCTTTGAGGAAAGGCCCAAAGAAAGGGAAAGCTCAGTGAGAATTTTAGGGTTAAAGAATTTTAGCAGAAAAAGTACAAAAGCATGGTCCCTGGGGTAGGAGCAACTGGGAGGTCTGCGTGGCTGAAGCAGAGTGACCAAATGTCGACAGGAAACCATGGGCCACAGTCAGACACCCAGGAGTAGAATCTGACTCTGATGGTTTATTTGGTAATTCTTTTTTCTGAGCTGTTGAATGAATAACAGCATTTCTTTTTTCAAAGAATGTAAACATGAAAAAGGTAGTTTCTGGAAAAAACGATGTTCTACTGTGATTTCCTCATAATCTGTTTCTTTCAATCCTTGTTTAGTTCTGTAGCTGTCCTCCCTCTTGGGATATGGCTTAAGACAGCAACCTTCAAACTCTAAACTCAGGAGAGATGCAACAGAGGCACCTCTGTTAACAAAGCATACCCAGAAGGCCTGTGCTGGGATAGAAAAGCGCCAGCTCTCAGCCTGCTGCCAAGTCATTGAGGGAGAGGCTCTGGGACCAAGATGGTCACTGGTTCCATGCATTGCACAGATCAAATCCCTGTCTGCTATCCTGAGAAGGGCCTGGTGGCCGGTGCTTCCTGCCTGCTGCCCCTGACCACACCTGGTGACCACAAACACATGGAACACCAGCCCCCACCACAGCTTCTGAGCTTCCTTGCCAAGCCATGGTAGAGATCCAGTGAGACTCGCTGTCCGCATTCCTCCAAATTCAAGTTGCCTCCCTCATGCCCTTGTGAAGGAGGAGGACTGCCAGACTAATTTCCTAGTCTGCATAGGATGAAGTGAAGAAACTGATGGGAACGAGTAGATGGTGAAGAAAGCGATCCCTAGCTGACCTCATTGCTCATTAGCATTAGACACTGCCACCGGCACCATGACAGCTTACAAATGCCATTGCAACGATGGGGAAGTTACCACCCCTTTCCATGGCAGTGACCCAGAAGTTACCACCCCTTTCCTAGAAAGTTCTAAATAAACTTCCCCTCAATTTATATTAACTCATCCCTTTATTAGAATGCAATTGAAAGTGGGTATAAATATAATTGCCTATAGCCCAAAATTCCTTACTCTGCTGCTATTACCTATGAGTTAGCCCTGCTCTGCAAGGAGCAGGACCATTCAATAAAAGATTACTATAGGCTGGCCTGGTGGCTCATGCCTGTAATCCCAGCACTTTTAGAGGCTGAGCTGGGTTGATCACTTGAGGTCCAGAGTTTGAGACAGGCTTGGCCAACATGATGAAACCCCGTCTCTACTAAAAATTCAAAGATTAACTGGGTGTTGTGGTGCATGCCTGTAATCCCAGCTACCCAGGAGGTTGAGGCCAGAGGATCACTTGAACCTGGGAGGCGGAGGAGATCATGCCACTGTGCTTCAGCCTGGGTGATAGAGCGTGACTGTCTCAAAAATAAAATAAAATAAAATAAAAAATAGAAAAAGCATTGCTGTCTAACACTCCTGGCTTATCCTTGAATTCTTTCCTGGGAAAAGCCAAGAACCCTCCCTGACTAAGCCACAATGTTGGGGTTCCTCATGCTGCATCACTTGCAAGCCCCTTTACTGGCTAAATATGAACTCATATCGAAATGAGCTGGTAGCTAAATCTATGCTACCAGTACCTGGGACAGTTACCTGGTTGAAGCCCTCAGTGCTCACCAGATCTCATTGGCTCTTCCTCCTAATTCCAGTCCATCCACTTTACTCCCTCATCCTTGCCACAAGTCTTGCTCCACTCAGCCATTGCCATACTTGGCCAAATGACCATGTGGCCTTCAGCTAATCTGCCCAATCCATTCTCTGCAGGGCAGCCAGGTGATCTTTCTAAAAGGCAAATCTAATCATATCACCCTTCTGCATCACTTAGGATAAAATCCAAAATTCTTCATGTGGTTGGCAAGGGCCTGTCTGATTTTTTTCTCACCTGCTTTTTAGCTTAATATGCCTTACCTCTCTCCCCCATTTTCCAAGCTCCAGCAGTTTTGTCTTTGTCTTTTCTTTTCTAGTTGTCAGACATGCCAAGTTCCTTCCCACCTCCCAGGCTTCATATGCATATCCTCTACCCGAAACACTCTTCCTGCTGCACTCCTCCCCTCCATAACGCCCACTCCGATGTGGGGTCTCAATCAACATGGCTCTTCCTTAGAAACACCCTCCCTCAAACTTGCGTCAATTAGACATTCCTATATGGCTTCTTGGCACCCTCTGCTTTTATTTTATGACACTTGGCAAAATGGTCACTGATTCATTGTGCAACTGTTTATTTACCTCTACATCATAAATTCCATGAGTGCAACTCTCCCTCATTCTTTCCTTCCATCAGTGTTCCCAATACCTAACACAATGCCTGGCACATAGTAGGCTGTCAATAAATAATTGCAAAGTGACTGAAGGGGCTGAAAATCTGTAGGTGGGGTAATGAATGTACAAAGCTACCTACTCTAAATTTACTCCTAACATGAACATACAGTCAAGGCCTTCTCTAAAATCGAAAGACAATTTTAATGAGTTTAAAAATATTAAACTGTATCTGAAGTTGAATTTTCTTTTAGTGTATTTTACTCTGCAGCAAAGTAAAGATTGTTGAAAAAAATACAGCTTTTCCACAATGTATATATTATTCTCTAAGTGATAAAAAGGTATAGCTATAGATTTAGAAAGCAATATATTTATTGTGAGATATTATTTATATAGTGATCTAAACCAGACATTTTACTTCTTTAAGACCAATTGCAAAGGTTGCAAACATCTAGTGGAAGCTTGAAATATTAGCAGTTGTTTCATTAGTCACTTAAAACATTCTAGTCAGCCTAAATGCCAGTTGCTTTGCCCAATAAACAAGAAAGTAATGTTGCTTCCTACTGAAAATCATGGCTACAAATTTTAAAATTATTTCACAGTATGTGGACAGCCAAGTTATGCTGCAGATATATGACTATGAAGACACAGGGTGCCTTAAACTAATTCTCAAAACAAAGCACATTAAATCAGCTTCTGGATCTTTCTTGTTCTGTTTTGCTCCTGGCTCCTATTTCAAGCCTTACAAGGCTCTATCCCACACTACTTGGATGTTATGAAACCATTCTGCAAAACTGCAGGCCTTCTATCTTAACTCTTTATGGTGGCTGGACTCAGTGGAAGGTCAACGGATTTACTTTGCATTTAAGTAAATAACATATCAAGTGGTGTTTGTTTGTTTTCACACTGCTGATAAAGACATAGCCAAGACTGGGAAGAAAAAGAGCTTTAATGGACTTACAGTTCCACATGGCTGAAGAGTCCTTACAATCACGGTGGAAGGCAAGGAGGAGCAAGTCACATCTTACATGGATGGCAGCAGGCAAAGAGAGAGCTTGCGCAGGGAAACTCCCCTTTAAAAAAACATCAGATCTCGTGAGACTTATTGACTATCATGAGAACAGCACAGGAAAGACCTGCCCCAATAATTCAGTTACCTCCCACTGGGTCTCTCCCACAACACATGGAAATTAAAGAAGAGATTTGGGTAGGGACACAGACAAACCATATTAAGTGGCCTTCTGTAAATCCAAATATGATTCCTCCAATGACTCTGATCTTTTTCCAAAAATAAATAGGTTTAATGAGCTTTTAGTCAGAACATTGCTAAACTCTCAAGCATAGCAACTATTCTAGCCCTTACTTTAGTGTGTCTGCATTCTCCCCTTTCGTTGGTTGTAATTTTGTATTTTTTCCTTTATTAAGTGCTATATTCATATCATTGGCTTAAAAATGCCTTAAGGTCTTTTTTTGGGAAAAAGTTAAATACAATCAATGTAAATATATTAAAATTTTTTATCTTAATTTTTTTCTTTTTGGGGACAGGGTATTGCTTTGTTGCTCAGGCTGGAGTGCAATGGCACAATCATAATCTTTGCTTTGGAGTGAGAGTGCAGCCTCAAATTGTCAGGCTCAAGTGATCCTCCTACCTCAGCCTCCCAACTAGCTGGGACCACAGACACATACCACCACCCCCTACTGTTTTATTTTTAATTTAATTTTTTTTTGTAGAGATGGGGTCTTGCTATGTTGCCTAGGCTGGTCTTAAACTCCTGGCCTCAAGTGATCGTCCTGCCTCAGCCTCCAAAAGTACTGGGATTACAGGTGTAAGCCACAACACCCAGCCCTTAAAATGTTTGTTTCATGCTTGTACAGTATAATACTCTATGTGAGTTTTAAAAACACAAAAATATGCTAAATGACACTTACAGAGGTATGCATATGAAATAAAGGTATAAGAATTCACATGAGAATGATACCACCTTTAGGATCGGAGAGACCTCCTGGAAAAGAAAGAACGGAGCAATGGGCTAGTGATAGTTAGCTTTAAAATTTGGAACATTCTAATGTTATACAAAAGGTGATATTTGCAACACTGCAAACAAACACGTAGCCCAGTTTGGAAATGCTCTGGAGGTGAAAATGAAATTGATAGAGTTGATTAATTAATGCAAAGGTTGTCTAAAACCCCTGGAAACATCAGAAGAGTGTAGGTGGGTGTGGGAGGGAATTGCAGTCCAGATTGAAGGAGGGCCAGGAGAGGGAGAAGGAGAGACAGAGATCTCAGTTGCATTATTGTATTTCCCCAAATTAACCCAAGCAGAAAAGCCCAATCACCACTTGGAAGAAGAAAACCCTAATTACAAGCCTAGTGCTGGAGCCAGGAACAGGTGGCATCCAAGTGGAGCCTGAACCCAGCAGGAGTAAAAGAACAGGTTGCACAGATACCACCCAAGGGAATTGGCACCCTCTGGTAACATACACTTAGAGAGAAATGTACTGAATGCCCAAAATTTAGCTGGAGAACCAACACAAGCAAAGCACGAATCATCAATTTAAAGGAAACAAAAGAAATATTTTTCAAGAAGATACAGGTTGAGCATCCCTAATTCAAAAATCTGAAATTCAAAATCCTTCAAACTCCAAAACTTTTAAAGCATGAACACATGTCATAAGTAGAAAGTTTTACATCTGACATATTTGCTTTCCAATGGTTTCATATACACAAACTTTGTTTCATGCACAAAATTATTCAAACTACTATATGAAATTATTTTTGAGGCTGCATCTATAAAGTGTATATAAAACATAAATAATGTGTTTAGACTTGAGTTCCATCTCCAAGATATCTCATTATGCATATGTAAATATTTCAAAATTGGAAAAATCCAAAATCTAAAACAGCTCTTGTCCCAAGCATTTTGGATAAGGGATAATCAACTGGTTTTGGCAATTTAAAGCAAGAACAAAGACTTATAAGGAAAAAGCAATGGCACATTATCATCACAATAAGAAACTCAGTAGATAGATTGAATATTAGAATGGATATAGCCAAAGATGAGCTAGCAAACTGAAAAAACCATGTAAAGGAATCCTTCTGGGAAACAATCAAGTATGTATTAAAAAGACCAAAATATAAAAGACATGTTAATAGGAAAAATAGAAGAAGCTTCAGAAGGAAATACAATAAATGAAGAGGAGACCAGGCACAGTGGCTCACACCTGTAATCCCAGCACTTTGGGAGGCCGAGGCAGGAGGATCACTGAGCCTATGAGTTCCAGACCAGCCTGGGCAACGTGGCAAAACCCCATCTCCACAAAATGCACAAAAATTAGTCAGGCATGGTGGTGTGTGCCTCTAGTCTCAGCTACCTAAGAGACTGAAGGGAGAATCATTTGAGCCTAGGAGCTCAAGGCTGCAGTGAGCCATGATCATGCCACTGTACTCCAGCCTGGGTGACACAGTGAGACCCTGTCTTAAATAAACAAATGAATTGATAGATAAATAAATAAATGAATAAAGGGGAGAAATATTTAAAGAAAAAATGATTGAGAATTTTTTATTATAAAAGAAAGATCACAGAATGCGAAAGTAAGAGAATGGATAAGAAAAATCCACACTTTGCTAAATTTAAGACTATCAAAGTAAAAGAAGAGCTTCCTGAAAAAAAGAAACAGGCCGAGCGCGGTGGCTCAAGCCTGTAATCCCAGCACTTTGGGAGGCCGAGACGGGCGGATCACGAGGTCAGGAGATCGAGACCATCCTGGCTAACACGGTGAAACCCCGTGTCTACTAAAAAAATACAAAAAACTAGCCGGGCGACGTGGCGGGCGCCTGTAGTCCCAGCTACTCAGGAGGCTGAGGCAGGAGAATGGCGTAAACCCAGGAGGCGGGGCTTGCAGTGAGCTGAGATCCGGCCATTGCACTCCAGCCTGGGCGGCAGAGCAAGACTCCGTCTCAAAAAAAAAAAAAGAAAAAAAGAAACAAAAATCAAACTGATATTAGACTTTTCACCAATGATATTGGATGACACTAGGCTAATATTTTTTAACATGCTGATGGAAAAAGTAAGTATGAACCTAGAATATTTTCATCCAGTTGAGCTTTTATTTAAGTGCAATAAAAATTCTCAACTATACAATTGCCTCAGAAGGATGAACACAGAGAATCTCTTTGAAATCACTCTTGGATGAAATATTCCAGCAAAAAGGAACGCATCCAGAAGGCACAAAGAAATCTACTGTATACAGGAAGTCAAGATGAGTAAATAACCAAAGACTATTTGTGGTTTTCTAAATGAGTGTTGGCATACCAGACAAAGGCCAAGGTAGGATAATTTGGAAAAGCATTGAAAATGACTAGAATGACGGGAATCAGAAATGTTGCATTTCTACACTTTCAAAATACTTTTGTATTTTTCGTCATGTATTTTTGTCAGGTTCATGATTCCCAGAACTTGAGTGGATTTGATTGACTTGAAAGTGAGAATTCAATGGACAGGTGCATGGAAAAAAAGAGAAAAACAATGTGGGCTGGTAGCTGTGATTTAGTTTTAAAATCTGTAACATTTTGATTATTTGTAGATTTGTAAATCTAGAGAATAACCTTACACTTTCACTGAAAACCATCATGTCAGGGGCCACAGTAGCTGGAACTGACATCGGCTATAGATGTCTCACTTACTTTCTCCCTTACCTAAATTCTGAGCATAGTAAGTGCTGAGGAAACCTCACAGTATTTCATCTTAACCCATTAGTATAAAGTAAAAGTTTGCATTGTAGAATTATCAATTTCCTCTGTGAGGATTATTCCTTAGAAAATTGCAAGCTATCATTACACCTGATAATCAGATTTAATCAGGTTTCAAACACGAGACATCCGTCCTAAGGTGAAAATGTCACACAGGCAGGGTCATCATAATATGACTTCATCCTTCAGTTCTAAATTTTACGAGATGGGGTGCCATTGGATATTTTTCTTCAAGCCAGAAAAATAATACATTCATGCTATGTATTTTTAATAAGCTTTCTGATGCCACAGAGAAATGCACAATGTAGTTTTAGTCCACTGCACTGAAACAGAATATTTACATAGTCTATATGAGAGTTACTTTTTTAACTTCCAAAATATTTTGAGGTTCAATCCCATACTTGCATTCTATTAACTGTCATTTTAGACTATAGTTTATTACCTAAAAAAGTAACCCATACTTAATGCAGAATACCTAGAAAATACAAGACTAGAAAAAAGCAAAAGTTAATGCTAACCATTCAACATTTTTCTTAATTCCCTTGAATTTTTTCATAAGTGCTGTCATTGAAAGGAATGTTAAGTAGTGTAAGACTGGAGCTAAGATTCAGATTCTCTTCAGCAAATTTCTAACCCAATACCTACTTCTGGGATCTTGGATGTGCCACCTGACTTCTCTAAGTCTTGTAGAGTTTATCTTTCAGAGGGTAATGGGTATAATGTTACCTGCCTCATTAAATTGATGTGTGGATGAAGTGAGAAGAGGCAGTGAGGCATTTAACTCCATGTCTGGTACTTAGAAAATGTTCAGTTAATGCTTATTAACATTTATACAATTATTACTTAAACATAGATTCTTGATAAAAGTAAGAATTCCTGGCGATTGTGCCTTGTAGCCCAGATTTCTCCTGAATCTTCTCACTAAACCTAAGTCAGTAACTTTGGCAAAGTTTGTAGTCAAAGACATTGTTGACATTAAAAGTATTATTTTTTGTTTTCTATTTCAAAGTAGAAATTTCTGTATATCAACTTTGAAGACTACCAGAGAAGTAGAGTTATCTGAAACTGCATTTTAGGTCATTTAAATAGAGTATTCTCTTCTTAAAAATTTGAGATGTGGCCGGGCACGGTGGCTCATGCCTGTAATCCCAGCACTTTGGGAGGCTGAGACAGGCAGATCACAAGGTCAGGAGTTTGAGACTAGCCTGACCAATGTGGTGAAACCCTGTGTTTATTAAAAATACAAAAAAATTAGTTGGGCATGGTGGCACACGCCTGTGATCCCAGCTACTTGGGAGGCTGAGGCAGGAGAATTGCTTGAACCCGGGAGGTAGAGGTTGCAGTGAGCCAAGATTGTGCCACTGCACTCCAGCCTGGGTGACAGAGCAAGACTCCGTCTCAAAAAAAAAAAAAAAAAATTGAAATTGGGTTAAACACACAATGAAAAGTACAGATTTTAGATGTTCAGTTACTCCAAGAGTATTGATAATTGTGTATATCCAAGTAACAAGATATAGAACACTTCCACCCCCATAAAAAGTTCCCTTGTGTTTCTTTCAGTCGAATCCCTACACTGCAGAGCATTCATCATGCAGCTGTCAACCACTGTCTGTGTTCCATCTATGTGGCTTAGTTTTGTCTGTATTTGGATTTCATATACATGACTTTAGACAGTATATACTCTTTTGTGTGTCTGGCTTCTTTTGCTGAAGCATAATGCTTTTGAGATTCATCAAATCTCAAAATTAGATGTATCATCCATGATACTTTCAATTATTCAGTGTTTAACAAGCAGAGGGAAGAGGGTCAAAAAGGCACACGGCATAGATCAGAAAGGCCTGAGTTGAAATTCTGACTCCTTTTAGTTGTGCAACCTTGAACAAATGATGTAATCTCAGTACTGGCTCTTTGGACAAATCGCTCTAAACCTCAAGTTCCTCCACCTAAAATGACTATAAAAACACCACTTCATAAGGTTATTGTCAAAATTAAGATAAAACAAGTGAGAACAAGGTGGTATGCACATAAAAGTTGTTCTGAAAAAGCTTTGTTCAATCTGAATACAGCAAGCCAAAGATATTGACTAATTACATCTCCTTAACGACCAACCACAGCAGAGATGAAAAGACGCAGAAACTGGTTTTCTCCATCAAACATGATGACATAAACCTTATTTTCTCCCCTGGAATATGGTTTCAAGGTTTTAAAGAGATTATGTTTAAGAATACATAATCTCAGAATTGAGACAAACAAGCAATTAAACAGATAAAGCCAGAGGCAAGGCTCAAGCTGGGATTCCTGTGTACTTCATGGTGGGCATCCTGACCATTTCCCTTTATCTTTCCTCAGGAAGGATGGAATTAATTTTAGAGGTTTAAAGATTAATTAATTCCTGTTACGTTAAAATATCATGGTGTTCTTCGGCAAGATGTTATAAGTCAAGCAAAAATCTTTTTCAAGAGAATGAAGCAGAACCAGTGTATCTAGTGGTGTTAAAACAAAACGATAGACAAAGAAACATCATTTTCCTGCCTGCTTCAGTCAACTCACAGAAATTCTTCTCGTACACATCAATTATTTTACAGTGCGGGAAATTAAAGAATTTAACAATCATTTCCCATTATTTGTGCTGTTCTTTAAGAAATACAGGGCCTATCCTGGTCAATACAAGAAGACCCTATCTCCACAAAAATTAAAAAATTAGCTGAGTGTTTGAATACATGCCTGTAGCCCCAGCCACTCGGAAGGCTGAAGTAGGGGGATCACTTCAGCCCAGGAGGCAAAGGTTGCAGTAAGCCCAGGTCACGCCACCGCACTCCAGCCTGGGTGACAGAGTGAGACCCTGTCTCAAAAAAAAGGAGGGGTGGGCAGGGGTTTGGGCTACTGTAAAAGCTACTTTGGGAATGAAAGTGGTCTTTGGATACATTGAACATTTAGACACCTTGGTGTACACGGAGATTTTGTTGTCATCTGGTTTGATGTGACAGCTGCAGGTACCATTTATCTGAGACATTTCTCCATTGATAATGCTTGGACTAGGCAGCTTTTAGTGAAAAATAAAATTACTAAAGCAATCATCTTTCTTCTTGTGGTGAATTTTACATGAATAGAAACAGATAATAGAAGTCAGCTGCTTTCCTAATTCTTCTAAATAGTGTTGACCTTATAGAAATCTAATTATAACTTACATTTATAAACCATAATGAACCTATTAGGAGGCTGTAGCATAGATAAAGACATGAAAGTAATTTCTCTCAAATAAGATGGGCAAAGTTAAGGAAAATAAATATGCCCATGATTAAAATAATACTTTCATCTTTGTAGTTTTTTAGATTTCATATATATTTTCCTTTTATCTATAAAATAATTCTATAATATAGGTAGAGTTTACATTATGGTCTACACTATATGGAGAAACTTGGACTAAGAGTTTTTGGAGTGACTAATATTAGAAGAAATGATTCTTTTTCCCAGGTGTTACCACTACCTTGAATTTGTGTGGTCCCTTATTGTTTATGAGACACTTAGATGTTACCTGCTAAGGCAGAAACTCAAACCAGTTTCATCCAAAAATAAGGGAATTCATGGATTCCTGTAACTAGAAAAACCAGATGACCAAGTCCAAACTGAATCCAACTCCATGTAGCCCACGTATTTTGCGTCTTATACTTGGCCTAGCCCCCCTGTTCTGGGTTCTCATTTCCTCCCTCTGCAGATGGGCTTCCTCCATGTGGCCGGGAAGGCGTCACTTCCTTCCAGCACTCAGATGGCAAATGCCAGGGGTAATCTTCCTCAGCTGCTCCAGCTGAAAACTCCTGAGGCCCAGTTTGGATCACATGACAATTCTGGAACCATTTCCTGAGATGTGAGGTGTAGGAAGCACCAGTTGGCTCATGTAGGCCCAACTGTCCCAATGTGCTAGTGGGGGACAGGGCACACGATTGGCCACATGTTTTGGGAGAGGATAATGACCTCAAGAAAATATTAAGGGTTGGCTGGGCACAGTGGCACACACCTGTAATCCCAGCACTTTGAGAGGCCAAGGCAGGTGGATCACTTGAGGTCATGAGTTCGAGACCAGCCTGGCCAACAAGGCAAAAACCCCGTCTGTACTAAAAATGCAAAACTTAGCCAGTTGTGGTGGTACATGCCTGTAGTCCCAGCTACTCTGGAGGCTGATGCAGGGGAATCACTTGAACCTGGGAAGCAGAAGTTGCAGTGAGCTGAGATCATGCCACTGGCCTCCAGCCTGAGCAACAGAGAGACTCTGTCTCAAAGAAGAAAGAAAGAAAGAAAGAGAGAGAGAGAGGGAGGGAGGGAGGGAGGAAGAGAGAAAAAGAAAGAGAAAGAAAGAAAAGAACAAATGTTAAGGATTATGTTGGCAAATAATAAAGGTTTCCTATATACTGGCATAGAAATAAAGACAGGCTGCTCAATGGGCCAGATTAGAACATCTAGAAATAGATGCATATATATATATATAAAGACTTAGATGATTTTTCTGGAAATTCAGATAAGTGGGAGAAAGGATGAGCTATTTAATAGTAAATGTGAAAACTGCGTTGGTGATGTGAAAACCTTAACCTGTGGGATCCAACACTATCTCTGCATAGATAGTGACAGATTTGTGTTACATTTTAGGACATCGAGCTCCATTGAGTCCGCTGGAAAATTAGTTGTGGGGAAAAACCCCACACATCTAGTCACAGAGCAGTCTTGCACTGAATGTTAAGAGTATAGAAGGAAGAAAATTAGCCAGTTTGTTTTTGTTTTTGCTTTGCCCCATCTATCAAACTTGTTCATTTCCAAGCCTGAAATTTTTGAACCTCAGTTTCTTTTTGTCCAAAATGGCACTCAATATATAGTATGAGAAAATTAATACCACCTTCAAACATTAACTGTTGGCATTTCTTCTGTGTGGTTGAAAAGTGAATTGTTTTCATTTGTTTCTTTGTTTTTTATAAACTTGTCGTAACTTATACATGTTAGTTTTGAAACAATCACAAAAATGAAAGTAATTTTATAAAATCTATTATAAATGTGAAGAACTCTGCAAAAGGAAAAGACTACAGGGAAGAACCAACATGAAAAATTGTAGTTAACCCTGGAAGATGAGTATGTTTTTTAGTTGATCTCAGACATTTCTAACCCTTCCTGAGACTCCCGAGGAGGCCCTGACTTAACACTGCTCTGGGTTAAAGCTTGCAAAGTGGTAGACAGATGCCCTTTAGTGGGCAGAGCTCTGGCTGCCCACAGCTCTGCCTGTTCACTGAGGTCTAAGAATGGAGACCCCAAGGCTCTACCTGCTGTGTCATCAGCCTTTCCTGGTGGCTGCATCAACTGGAAGATAAATTTTTGACCTTTTTTTTCCTATTTTCAAAATAATTTATCTTCTAGTCCCCTCTTCCTTTCATCCTTGCCATCTGTTTCTCTTCCAAGGTAAGGCAGGAAATTAAGATACGAAGAAATAGAAACTATAGTCTTTTCTGGGAAGGGGATTCTTCTCCACCTTCTTTCATGTTGCATCAAGCATAACAAAGTCAGTGATGGTCTGGGCACAGTGTCTCATGGCTATAATCCCAATATTTTGGGAGGCCAAGGTGCAAGGATCTCTCAAGGCCAGGAGTTCAAGACCAGCCTAAGCAACATAGCAAATCAAAAAATTCAAATAAAATTAGCCAGGCATGGTGGCAGGTGCCTATAGTCCCAGCTACTCAGGAGGCTGAGCTGAGAGGATCACTTGAGCCCAGGAGTTCGAGATGGCACTCCAGCCTCGGTGACACAGAGAGACCCTGTCTCAAAAAAAAAAAAAAAAAAAAAAAAAAAAAAAAAA
>NW_012115522.1:4435197-4442275 GCF_000951035.1 Colobus angolensis palliatus
AAAAAAAAGAAAAAGAAAAGAAAAAAGGCAGTGATAACTGGAACTGCTTTTTTTTTCTTCTTAAATCAAAATATTGGGCATGCCATTTGGTATGTTGTCTGAAACAGTGTGGTTGTGGGCCTTATGTTTAAATGTAAGGCTTGCCAGAACTAAAAAATGAATTATCTCAGAAGTGAAGTCCAGTCTCCTGTGCTTTCCGCATGGTGTGCACATGCCTGATGTTCAGAATCCAGGCTGTACTTCCACAGAGGAGAGATTGGTTTTTGTTCATTTTCTCATTAGTCCTGCAATGCAAAAAAAATCCTGATACTTTATGGCCTCCATTGTTTCTATGCCAAGTGAGGAGAAGAGTTTATCTTAATTGTAATTGTAATATTCAAGTGTGCCTGTCAACCTGCTATTCTTCCATCAGATAGATTTTCTAATGTAAGATCATCTGCTTTCACTTATCTACAGAGGATTAATTTTAGCCTAATCTTCTTGAAGGGAATCTTAAAAGTCATTCATAAAAAAATGCAAAGAAATATCTATGTGTATGTAGTATTCAGATGGCAACACAAGAATAAAGAAAGAATTTATTGTACCCTAAGTTTCTCAGTTTTCTTGTTGCTGAAGAAAGTAAACAGGTTTCAGCCCGATGTAAGCTCTATCTTATTAGTTTTAAAATGTCCTTTTGGTTCTTATTAGGTTAAGAACCATAAGTTTTCAGCCATTTCTTATGTTGAATTTCTCTTCACTGTTTCGGCCCACTGAAGTAGATGACAGCTTAAAGAAAACCAAAATAAATCCAAACAAGATCCAGCAGTAACCTGTATCAAGTTTATTAACATCTTTCTTTTTGCTAGCCTTGCCTTCTCTCTCATAATGTGTAAGTGGGCCAAATGACCCTATAGGGCAAACAGGCATTACCCCGTGGTATGTATAAGATTGATCTGTATTTATACAGATGACCTACCATTCCCCACAGATGCGCTGAGAGTCTGGGTTAAAGGATTTTCCTAACCTGACCTGTCAAGATTGCTTCATAGTTGATGACTTTTGGCCCCGAAGACTCCAGTAACTCTCACTTTTTTTTTTTTTTTTTTAAGACGGAGTCTTGCCGTGTCGCCCAGGCTGGAGTGCAGTGGCGCGATCTTGGCTCACTGCAAGCTCCGCCTCCCGGGTTCACGCCATTTTCCTGCCTCAGCCTCTCTAGTAGCTGGGACTACAGGCGCCCGCCACCTCGCCCGGCTAATTTTTTGTATTTTTAGTAGAGATGGGGTTTCACCGAGTTAGCCAGGATGGTCTTGATCTCCTGACTTTGTGACCCGCCCGCCTCGGCCTCCCAAAGTGCTGGGATTACAGGCGTGAGCCACTGCGCCCGGCCTATCTCTCACTTATATGACACCAGAACAGCCTTTTAAAACATTATTTTTGACATAGTTTGACTTTTTAAAGGAATTGTAATACCTCAGGGTAAAAGCATAGACTTTGGGGTTAGACAATCATTAGGAACTAAATTTTTGTTGAATGCAATGGAATAAGTGAATGAATGAACAAAGAGACTGGACTCAGAATTTCAGTTCTGCCACCTGCAGCTCTGGGGTGGTAGGATGATTATTTATCTCTCATGGCTTCCACTTTCATTAAACTGTTGGAGGATTAAATGAGATAAAAGTGTATAAAGCACTTGGTAAACTATATATTAGGGTTCAATCATTGCCCCGCGTTGAGATGATGGTCCTAGTTCCTTCAGGCTCCATAAACACTGCAAGAAAAAATAGTCACTCTGACTTGCAATGTCAGCCAAGATGCAATAATTTCTTCCCTGGCTGGTGCTTTTTTCTTTTAGACTTGTGGCAACTGTTCTCACACTCTGTGAGTGTGGCACTGTGATTGTCACAACACCAGAATGACACCAATAAAGGAAAAACTTGTTCTGCCAGAACAAAAGACGAGCCTCACTGAAGTTGGAGTTACAGATCGACTCCAACAAAGGAAGGTTATTTGTTGCAGAGAATAAAAAAGAAATCTAGGACTTGGAAAATGGGAAACATGTTAGTTCACATTGTTTTTGCTTTGAAACTGTTGCTTATGGCATTTGCATAGACGGAAACAAGCATCGCTTTTATTTACCTTGGAAAGAGGGTTGATTTGCCTCTAGAAAGATTATTTGCCTTAGAATGTCTGACCCCATTAAGCTCAAGAAAATCTGGAAATTCTACAGGAACTTGTTTTCCTCTGTGTGCTGCTCCCTTCCCCCATTTTGTGGCTTAGATAATCTGAGGCCATGGTCAAGACTGAACATTCATTTGAAGTGTAACCCACTGGACAGCTCTATCCTATTTTGAATTCATAGCCTGTTGCACGGCAGCAAGCAGCAAGCCCATGTTTGGGAGAGGAAATGAACAAACACAAATATCCTGCCTTCCTTCTGAGCTGAAGAGTTGAACAAGGCAAGTAGCTCAGGCAGCTCAGCTTGAGTCTGCAGCAGCACAGGGACTTGGCTTCCATCCATCACATGGCAGTGTATTTATGAGACTGGAAAACCGATTAAATGATGTCTGCAATTCGTAGGAAAAGAGAATAGCAACTCATTTCTCAAACAGTGGCAGTTCCACAGACCTAAAGACATTTCTAAGAGAATAAAAATAAATAAAAATAAAAAAAGGTCGAGTGTGGTGGCTCACGCCTGTAATCCCAGCACTTTGGGAGGCTGAGGCGGGTGGATCACTTGAGGTTAGGAGTTTGAGACCAGCCTGGCCAACATGGTGGAACCCCCATCTCTACTAAAAATACAAAAATTAGCCCGGTGTGGTGGTACATGCCTGTAACCCCAGCCACTTGGGAGGCTGAGGCAAGAAAATCCTCTGAACCTGGGAGGCAGAGATTGCAGTGATCTGAGATCACAGCACTGTACTCCAGCCTGAGCAATAGAGTGAGACTCTGTCTCAAATAAAAACAAAAAACAAAGAAGCCATGCATGGATTTTGCTGCTAGTGTCTGAGGTTGGGGGATATCTGTTGGTTTTTTGTCAATATTTGCAATTTGCATGATATGTGAGGAAAGGCAATGCAACATCAGTGGAGGCAGATATTTTAGGAGTCAAAATAGAATCACACAGGGATCCCAGACTCAGATGTATACAGGGCCAAGCAGATGACCCAATTATGTGATTCAGACTAAGTGTGTGCTTTTCTGGTGGTTTGTTTCACAATGGCACCTTAAATCTTATTCTTCAACAAAAATCATGTTCTGTTTGCATATACACATAGGAATATTATTTACTTCCACTAAATATGTATCCTCCATTTTCTTTGAAACTCATGGCCCTTACAGGTTCTCTTGAATTTTCTAACTTTTGATAAAGGCATAGACGTAATAGCAATATAATTTCCTCTTTTTATTTGTTTATTAATTTTTTTGAGATGGGGGTCTTGCTATATAACCCAGGCTGGTCTCAAACTCCCGGACTCAAGCAATTGTCCCACCTTGGCCTCCCAAAGTGTTGGGATTACAGACTTGAGCCAACACCCTTGGCCCTCCTCTTGTTTTTGTTATAAGAAATACAGCAGCCCATGTGTGACAATGAATGGGAACTGATTGTAGTCAGCGTTAAGAAGACAGTAAGGAGTGAGGGACGCTATTGGCAACTGGAGAGTATGTGCCTTGTGCTATAGAATAAATTGTGTTCCCCCCTTTCCAAATGCATATATTGGAGCCCTAACTCCCAGTGTGACTGTATTTGGAGATAGGTTAAATGAGTTCATAAAGGTGAGGCCTTACTCTGATAAGATGGGTGACCTTATAAAATGAGACACTAGGAAACTCTCGCTCTCTCCCTTTCTGTCTTTGAGTGTGCACAAAAGAGAGGTCATCTGAGAACACAGCAAGGTGACGGCCACCTACAAGCCAGGATAAGAGGCTTCAGAATAAAACGTACCTTGTCAGCACATTGACTTGGACTTTCTAGCCTCCAGAACTGTGAGAAATAAATTTCTCTTGTTTAAGCCACCCAGTGTGTGATGTTTTGTTGTGGCAACCTGAGCAGACTAACATAGCTTGTGAAAAGTGGGTAACTACTTCTCAGTCCCAGACATTGCCAGGAAGAAACAAAAGCCCCAAGACTGTTGGAATTTCATTGTTATCAGAAAGCAGAAGCCCAGATCTTGATGTGAAAAATTTCCTGGATTTTTAATGTTATTAACTAATAAAAATTCAGACACTGTGAACATATGAAATGGTGTCTATAAAGTTCTTCACTGCAACATTATTTGTAAAAGCAAAACGTTAGAAATAGCCAAAGTGTGCATCAATCAAAGACTAGTTAAATAAATGCTGAAACATTCATGAATGGAATCAGAACTGTTGTATCCTTTATTAACACATATTTTGCAATGCCCCTTTGCAATGAAATTTATAAATAATGTAATTGATCTCCAGACATAAGTTTTAAAAAATTAAATGTCCCAACTATAATATAAAAATATGATAATTAATTATAAAATGTTATTTCCATGTGTAAGTGTTCAGACCCAACTACGACAGATAATATAATAACATAGTCTGGGCACCTATCCATAGAACCTCTGTGAATATAGCAGCTACAAATGCAGATCAATGCATACTGTTGTATCCAATGAAGTTGAGAAGAAAGCTCAGTACTTTCCTCTCTCAGTTTCTATAATCTAACAAATTCATTCAAATGTATACGTAAAATATATTTTATCTTTTTAGGTGAGCTAGAATCAAGGCTTGGATAATTATAAATAGTCCTAAAAACATCCAGTAGAGCATTTTAAAAAGTTGTGTAGCATGTGGGGGAAACCTTCATCAGGTTGTATATTGCAGCATGTCGAATGTCCCCACTAAGTGCTGGTACCACCCCCAATCTCTATGACAACCAAAAATGTCTCCACAAATTTCCAACACACTTTCTGGGGAAGGGGGCAGCTTTTCTTTATTGAGTGCTATAGACTGAGTGTTTGATGTTTGTCTTCCCCCAAATTCATATGTTGAAGCCCTAACCCCCAGTGTGATAGTATCTGGAGGTGGGGCCTTTGGGAGACAATTAAGTCACGGGGATAGAGCCTGTCATTAGTGTTCTCCTAAAAAGAAACACGAGAGAGTTCTCTTCCTTTCTCTCTACCATGTGAAAGTTCAGCAAGAAGGTGGCCGTTTGCAAACCAGGAAGAGAGCCCTCACCAGACACTGAATCCCTAGACGCCTTGGCCTTGGACTTCCCAGTCTTGAGAACTATGAAAAATAAGTTTGCTGTTTAAACCACTCAGTCTGAAGTATTTGGTTATAGTAGCTGGAACTGACTAAAACATTGAGAATCATGGGACTGGATTATTTCTCCTGTCTCTTTCCATTCTTTAACATGTAGTAAATCTACGGAAATGACTGCAATGCATAGGTAACTGAAGGTACATGTTCATAGTCAACTCAGGGCTGCCTGCCTATGGAACAACCTCATTAGAGAAGCCGAGATCATGAGAGATTCCAGTTCTCTGAAGAAAAGACAGAGCACGTGGGAAAGAGGATATACAGTCAGTCACAGGGGTGGCAGGTGTGAACCCAGGCCCTTCTGCTAATGGGAAAAGGATGCCAGGTTGTCTTACAAAGTGTCTGCAGAAGCTCTGAGCTTGCCTGAGGCAGACACCATGCGCCTCCTGAGGATCAGCTACAGGATTCTGAGTGAGAGTGAAAAGTTAACGAGCTCAAAGCCTATAAAGATCCTGATAGTGTTAGACTAAGGACACAGGACACCCAAAGGGGACAAGAAAAATACTGGTTTAGTGTGGAGTGGGGAGTACCACGTTCATCAGCTTCTTTGTAAAAGAACAGCATCAATATACCTTTACAATGTAAGGTTTAACAATGATTTCATTCTGCCTCTTTTTTAGTGAGTATTTCTTTTATCGAGAGTTCCTAATTATTGGCTGCTTTCAAGAAAACAACGGAAAGTTTCAGGTTTCTGAGGGCACGAGTGGATTAATTCATCTTGAGATTACTGTTTGCATCTACCCGTTCATTCCTTTGTATGTGTAATGGTTAATGTGCTTTAAAAATACATCGCCTAAATTCTGTGTTCCCTACAGGATGTTATTACACATACAATCTTGTCAGAACAAAGTTGACATTTCCTTCACCACCCGCTCGTCCACCCCTTCTGTTTCTTCTCAGCAGACAGGCAGCCCTCCTCTCTTTCTGGAGTTTATTCCAAGTTTTTCATCAACTTCCCTACTTGGGGTCTAAGAAATGGAGTCAGGACCCTGTGGAGTGGGTGTAAGTGAAGGAGCACTTCAAAAGCTGGTGAGAAGGGTCAGGTTACAGAGAGATTATAAATAGAAGAGAGAGAGATCTAACCTTCAGAGTGAGGATTCTGAGAAGGGGCAGGAGGATCTCCTTAAGTGAAAAAAAGGATCACAAAACTGAAACAAAAGCGAATAATCCAGCCCTCCGGCCTTTTTTTTTTTTTTTTTTTTTTTTAAGAAAGGATCTCACTCTGTTTCCCAGGCTGGAATACAGTGGTGCAATCATGGCTCATTGCAGCCTTGACCTCCTGGGCTCAAGGGATCCTCTGGTCTCAGCCTCCTGAGTAGCTGGGACCACAGGTGTGTGCCACCACATCTGGCTAATTTATTTTCTGTAGAGATAGGGTCTTCTTTGCCCAGGCTGGTCTCAAACTCCTAAACTCAAGCAATCCTCCTATTCCAGCCTCCCAAAGTGCTGGGATTAAAGGCATGACACCACCACACCCAGTCAGGCCTCCTCCTCTACTTCCCCTTCCCTCTTCACTACCTCCTCTTCCTCCACTTCCGTTTCTCCTTCCTTTCCGCTACTATCACTTCAAGGTCCAAGTATGTAGAATATTTGGACCTATGTTGGCCATTGCCTACCTTGCATTTTTAGTTTGCAGCAATTTCAAGAGTGCTTTTAACCTGTTTTAGAATGATATTAGGCTAGATTGGAGTCATTAATAAAACATTATATAGCTATCATGAAATAATTAGGAATATAATATTCTCCCTAGCAAGATGGAATAGATTTCATTATTGACTCATAATGTCTAGGTTGTTTTTTTTTTTTTTTT
>NW_012115522.1:4449150-4478324 GCF_000951035.1 Colobus angolensis palliatus
CTGGGAGTTGGAGACTGGAGCTGTTCCTATTCGGCCATCTTGCTCCGCCCCATGTCTAGGTTTTTGTAACAAAACTACAGCAAAGTCAAATATGAAACACAGAGAAGCCCTTTTCATTCCTCCACCTGTCCTAGCCCACCCTATACCTGGGTACCAAAGTACAAGGCTAAGGCATGGTCTCTGTCTTCAGGCACTTACAGTCTAGTAAAGGAAACTTTAGGTTCTTGGCAATACCCATAGCACTACTTCACATTTCTTATTATCTAATATAGCTTGGTTGAATTTAATTGAAAATTGATTTACCTGGGTACAGAGATGGGTGACTTCTGAGTAGATATGATGAAATCAGTCTTTCGTAATTGCCTCAGAAGTCTGTCTGCCATCAGCATTCATCTTGAGGTGGCATCAAAGAGCAAGGTCGGGTCTTACGGAGTCTGAGATGATTAGATGCACACATTGGTCCAGCCTCAGCTTCCTGCCACAAGGCAGGGGCTTTATGCTCTGATACACGTGTCTCCAGCTTGTGTGGTCATTACGTAAATCTTCAGACTCAAGTTTGTCTAATGAAAGCCTCTGCTACAGTCACTTCACAGGAGACCTTTGGATTTTATGTTTGTCTGACAGTGATGTCCCAGGCTTCAGATGCTCTTGCCAAGGAGTTAGCTGGGGTGGCTGTGGCCACCTTCCCTGCATGGCCATACCCAGCCCACACAACCAGGAATAAAGATCTCTTGCCTCAGAGGCTGGTGCTATTTTGTAAAACAAACTGCTCTCATTTACATCTTTAATTTATCTTCTTTGGAGTAGATCAGTTTTCAATTAAATTCAACCAAGCCATATTAGATAATAAAAAATGTGAGGTAGTGTCACGGGTATTGCCAAGAACATAAAGTTTCCTTTACTAGACTGTAAGTGCCTCAGGACAGAGACCATGCCTTAACCTTGTACTTTGACCTTCTGGCATAGTGCTGGGTTCATGCAGCAGGGGCCTCGTAAATATAACTTGAACTGAACAAAGCTGAATTTGTCTCAGCCATTGTCTTCAGCCACCTCATTATCTAGTAGGGGGATATAAAGCAGTTGCACAGATTAATCATAAATCCAGGAAGAATGTATTAAGCCCATCATACAGAGGTAAACAAGGTGTAGGAAGGACAACAATAGAGCGATTGCGCGTGGTTAATTTTAAAAAGCTTCATGAGCTTCATGGAGGAGATAGTAACTAAGGTGGTCCAGGAAGAACAGGGACATGGTGGAGGGATAAAAGAAGGGAGGTAAAAAGTGGGACAAAGAACACTGGAGATAGAGGGAGTGCTATGAAAGAAGATGCCAAGGCTTTGAGAGATTTGGGAGTCAGTATGCACATGTAGGCAGTGTCTTAGTTTGCTCAGGCTGCTGTAACAAAGTGTTATAGGCTGAGTGGATTTTTTTGTTGTTTTTTGTTTGTTTGTTTTGGTTTTTTTGAGACGGAGTCTCTCTCTGTTGCTGGGGCTGGAGTGCAGTGGCATGATCTCAGCTCACTGCAACCTCCACCTCCAGGGTTCAAGAGATTCTCCTGCCTCAGCCTTCCGAGTAACTGGGTCTACAGGCACGCGCCACCATGCCCAGCTAATTTTTATATTTTTAGTAGAGACGGGATTTCACCATGTTGGCCAGGATGGTCTCAATCTCTTAACCTCGTGATCCACCCACCTCAGCCTCCCAAAGTGCTGGGATTACAGGCATGAGCCACCGCGCCCGGCTGGCTGAGTGGTTTAAACCAGCGGTCCCCAACATTTTTGGCACCAGGGACGGGTTTCATGGAAGACAATTTTTCCACAGATGGCGGGGGCTGGGGGCGGTGTAGGGGAGATGATGGTCTGAAGATGAAACTGTTCCACCTCAGATCATCAGGCATTCCTTAGATTCTCATAAGGAGTGCGCAAACTAGATGCCTGGCATGTGCAGTTCACAACAGGGTTTGCGCTCCTATGAAAATGGGATGCTGCTGCTGTTCTGACAGCAGGAGGAGGAGCTCAGGCCATGATGCTCGCTGACCCACAGCCACTCACCTCCTACTGTATAGCCTGGTTCCTAAGAGGTCACGGAGCAATACGGATCCGTGGTCTGGGGGTTAGGGACAACCCCGTGGTTTAAACAACAGAAATTTATGTTCTCACTGTTCTGGAGGCTGGAAGTCTGAGATCAAGGTGTCAGCAGGATTGGTTTCTCCTGAGCCTCTCTTTCCTTGGTTTGTGGATGGCCACCTTCTCCCTGCGTCCCACGTGGTCTTCCCTTTGTGCCTGCCTGTGTCCTAATCTCTTCTCCTTATAAGGACACCAGTGCTATTGGATTAGGGCCTATCCCAGTGACCTCATTTTACTGTCATTTAGCTCTCTAAAGATCGTATCTCCAAATACAATCACATTATGAGTTTCTGGGGGTTAGGAAGTTAACACATGAATTTTGATGACAGCTGGTTCAGCCCATAGTAGGCAGCATCACAGTCATCATGCACACACAGGCTCTGGAGTTCAAATCCCCGCTCTGGCACTTATTAACTGTGCAGCTATGATTAAATCACATAAGCTTTATTGTGCCTCAGTTTTCTCAACTGTGAGGTAGGATAACAATAGTAACCTTCTCCATAAGGGTATTACAAGGATTAAATGTGTCCCTATATGCACCTGGCACTTAGGAAGTGCTCCATAAATGTTACCCATTACTAGGACTGAAACAAAAATTTAAACACTGGCTAAAAATTCTCAGAGTCTGCTTTCAAAGTTCAACTATTCCACTATGTAGGAGTATGATCTTGGGAAATGTACTCAGTCAATGAAATATTTAGTGTGTACTATGTTTCTATCAGCTAACCTCGTTGGGATTTAGCATTTTCCTGTATTAAAACAAGAGGTTTAACAAGATTGCTTTTTGAGTCCTTTTCAGTTCTGACATTGCGAGAGTGTGTTCATCACACATGGATTGAAATGTGAGCTCATTGCGCAGGACAAAAAGAAAACAAAGATGGAAAGAAAAGGGGACAGTAAGTTGTCAGGGGCTCTGAGTGCTGTGGGAGTTGTGGTATTCCAGGGAATGGCAAGCTCTTGTAGAGTTCTGAACTGACAAACAACCTAGTAGGTTTCCGATTCAGGGTAAGGATTTCAAAAATACAAAATTATTGATTAAGGTCATCTGTCTCACTTTATTGCAGCAACAAACCATTCCTATATAAATGACTTAACCCAGGGAGGAAATAGTTTACAATTTGTGGTGTCAAAAAAAATCACTGTTAAATAAGTAAGTTTAAAAACTCTATTGTTTACTGTTTCACTGACAATGAAGAAATTCAGCTTCTTGGGCTGATGCAGGGGCAGGAATAGATCAGAGCCCAGGCCCAGATGGGCCCACCTGGGTGACTGTCCAGCAGCACCTTGGGAAAAAAGTTTGAAAACCAGCATTACAATCATTATTTAGAAACATCTTATTTTACAGCTACATTAATTCAACAAATATTTACGGAGTATCAACCATCTGCCAGGAACTGTGCTAAGCTCTTCTAGAGCTTTACATTTTAATTAGGTGAGAAACAGAAAAATAGCAAATAAATACATGAGCAAGATAGTTACAAAATATGATATATGGCTTAAAAGATGTGAATATGCACAAAGAGTATCCTGGATGTGGGCCACTTTAGATTGGGTGATAGAAGACGGCATTTGGGGCAGGTAACATTTGGGGCTGGCTCTTTGCAGTGGGCATTGGTTAAAGTCCAGAGGTGCCTTCATATTTGTAAAGTATTCATAATACCTTTTGAATCCTTATCTAAAGTTTGCAGAATTTCTCACCTTGTGCCCTCACCCAAACTCAAAGGAACACCTTGCTCTCCCAGCACCTTGAGAGGAGAGTGCAGGCATGTGGCATGAGCTCTGCCAATCCCATGCACCCACTGGAGATTCCAGCTCAGAAAAGAGTGATGTGAAGGGGGTGATGCCCTTAAAGCATTTCAGGAAGGCTAGTGGATCTTGCCTGAGACATAATAGGAAGAGGTCCCAGTGGTGGCACCCCCAACCCAGCATCATGAAGCAGGCTACACAGTGCACAGGATACCTGTCAGATCTACCCTGGAGCAAGCTGTCTATGCCATTGTTAAAGCTGTTCCCTGGCCCATCTGCAGTCTCCAGGAGCCTCTAATATGATTTAATAAACTACATTCCTGCTTGAACTAGCTCCAGTGAGTCCTGCTGTTTGCAACTTAGAACCCCAATGGGTGTAGTAATTGATTCTAGAAGTGTCTGCTGTCAAGAAGCCTTCAAATAAATGGAATGCAAGGACAATAAGGTAAGCTGGCTGCTTCTGAGCAGAAGAGCTTAAAGAAAGAAAACAATTTCCAAAGTCTTTATTTGTTAGCCCAAGGCATGGTCAGAAAACCAGGGACTTTCTTTGATTTCTGTGGCTGTGCTGAAATAATCACTTATCTTTACTGCAGACAGAGGGCTTCTGTAGCCAAAAATCAAAGTCAAGGTTTGAGTCTGAGGGCTGCCAACATTCAGAGTCAGAGGAATTCACAGTATTGCCTGATTTCATTGGTGGATATTAAGGCATCAAAGAGGAATGCCGATAATCTTGAATATGGGAATTAGGACCAAAGAGGAGGCTTTGGGCGCCTTATACTGCTAACCCCCAAAAGACCTGTATGATGGAAAACGCCCTCCTTCCCAATCTGATGATCCTCTTCCTGCCTTGCTTAAAGACCTCCTAACGGCTTCATTCATAGCATTCACCTCTTTAAAGATCTTCCGGGCCTCCTCCCCACCCCTCCTGGACATTGTCTCTAACCTATAACTTATTGCAGAACCTGTGGGGCCTGGGATGCCAAAAACAAATCATACCTAGGAAAAGGTTTACACACCAACGATTTGCAAGAACTACTCATTAACAGAAACTTTTTAAAGTATATGTTTCACACATACTTTTAAAGGACAGTAAAGTCTCTAGGGGAAAAAAAAGATGGATGGTTCTCTAAGGTCCCATTAAGTCTATGTAACTGAGAAAACTTGAGCACTGCCTGCAGAAGGACAGGTCCTTGGATAGCCTTGGCTGGTCCAGCTCTTCCCCCCGCTGGCTTGCAATGCAACATCCTAAGATAAGGAGGAAATGTCCAGAACATCCCAGGCTATATCTTCCTTCCTCCCAGACTAGGATGTTCTACAGTACTTTTCATTTGCATAAAATATAATTGTACTAAATGAGGTAACTATTTCATAGTTTTTGGTTGTTTGGAAATTTAAATCTGGTTCGTAATATTGGGCAACCAATAAGTAAACTGTTGTTCAAATATTATTAAAATTGTGAAAATGAACAATAGTTTTCATGCTCTTATGTTTTAGAAATGTCCTATCTTTAGCTCTGTCTTTGTAAAATGGAAACCTGAAATTTTCTTTTCCAGTCTCCTTTGAAGCTAGGACTCAAGCATTAGACAAATTTCCTCAAATCAGATGCACCCATGTGAAACTTCTATTTAAGAGTGAGTAATGTTACGTGTATGAAACAGACTCTAAACATCCCAGTTCAAGACAAAGATGTGAACTAAAACTTAAACTGCTTTCTTGAAGTTACTGAAGAATGCACAGAAGTAAAGAGGCTATGGTGTGGATGAAATACTTTACTGAAGGGGGAGAGAGATATGTGAGTAAATTTCCATTCCTCAGGTGTTTACCTGAAGACTAAGTTTAGCAAACACAAGGCATACAACACAGGCAGGAGCTCATGTGGAAAAAGCTGTATTCTTTCTGTCCTGTCAACCAGAAAAGAGAGGGTATAAAATTGTGGAGGCTGAAGAGAGTGGGGGAATCCTGTAGGGGAAAGAGCCAGACAGGGGAACTTCAATCTCTTTCTGCCAAATCTCTGACTAACCTCTGAAGCATGAATATGTGGAAGAGATGCAAAGAAGCCCAGCTGAGGAAGGTCTGGAGATTTCCTGAATTTATGAAAGACAGAAATGTATAGATGTAAGATGCTAAACAAATACTAAGCAGAACAAATACGAAGAAGTCCATGTTAAAGAACACCATATAATCAGGTTGTTGAAAGACAAAAGAATAAATCTTGACATGTTACAAGCAAGGGACCAATGATCCAGTTAGTGGCTGACTTATCGAAAATCATTGGACTAGAAGACAGTGGATCAACACTTTTAAAGTGCAGAAGAAAAAAGTTAAAAACTGGCAACCCAGAATTCTATATCCAGTGAAAATATCATCAAGAATGAAAGTGAAATAAGATGCTTTCATATAAAAGGAAACTAAGAATTTACCTCCAGCAAATGTGTATTATAAGAAATGCTAAAGGAAGCTCTCCAAGCTGAAGGAAAATGATACCAGATGGAAACTTAGATCCTCAGAAAAGAGTGAAGAGCACCAAACATGATAAACCTGTAGATAAATGCAAAATATTATATTTTTGCACGCTTCCTGTTAATTTTCGTATACATTGTGCTTCTCTTTAGAACAAATTTCTAAGTTTGTCTGACATAAATAGCAACTAGACTATAAAAGAAAGAGAAAGCATGGGTTTGTAAGATTGCAAGATTCCTGTATTTTGCAATAAATTGTGCATTACTAACTATAAATTGGTGCATTGAAAGTTCTGAATGTGTATTATATTCCCTAGGGCAACTGCTATAAAAATAATGCAAAAAGTAATAGATATGCCATTAGGAAAATTAAGATGGTATTTATACAAATGGTCAAATTATCCAAAAAGAGGCAGGAAAGGGGGTACAAATTAATAACAGCAAAAACAAGCAAGGACAAAACAATTTTTTTTAAAGCTAGACTCAAACCAAACCATACTGATAATATTAAATATTAATAAACTTAACATTCAATTAAAAGACAGAGATTGTCCAGATGGATAAAGAAACGAGACACAACTATATGGTCTCTACAGGATACATGTTTAAATAAAAATGCAGATAGGTTAAAAGTTAATGGATGGTAAAAGATATACCATGCATTAGAAATGTAAAAAATCTGAACTGATTCTATTAATATTAGGTCAAACAAACTTAAAAATAACTTGCAATAGTGGACATAAAAAGGTATGCTTCATAATAATAAAAGGGTAAATTCAAGAGGAAGACATAACAATAAAACATACATGAAGCAAATAAAAATACATAATGCCAAAATTGACAGGACTAAAAAGAGAAACAGTCAATCATAATTCTAATAATGGATTTTTAATACTTCCTGAGTATATAATAAAACTATTAGAAAAAATAACAAGACAAAAATTTTATCTACCTTTACTTGAAAATTGCACCCAACAATAACAGAACGCAAATTTGTTTTATGTGCACATGGTATGCTTACCAATATTCTAAGCCATACTGTAACAGCCTAACAGGTTCTTTCGTCCCCCTGCACAAACAAAATAGATCATGGCATTGCAGTAAAGAAAGAGTTCAATTGATGCAAGGCGAGCCACACCACGTGGCAGACAGAGTCATTACTCAAATCAATATCATTAAAAACTCATAGGTTAGGGGCTTTTCAAAGGTAGTTTGGTGGGCAGGGGGCTAGGGTATGAGGAGTGTTGATGGGAGATGAAATCATAAGGAGTTGAAATTGTCCTCTTGTGCTGAGTAGACCACAAGAGAGTAGGTGGGACCACCTCTGGGTGGGACCACGTGAGTAGTTGGTGAGTCCAGGTGGAGCCATTAGTGTCAGACGTGCAGAAAATCTGAAGAGGTGTCTCAAAGGGCCAATCTGAGGCTGCAGGAGTAATAGAGAAAGTTGCATAGCTTGTGATTTCTGGAATAATGGCTGGAAACCCTTTATATCTATCTACACTTTAGCAGAATTCAGGCTCTTCTCTCCTCCTAGCTTGGCGGTCTCTCATTAGCTTTATTAAGACAGTTGAGTTTGGGGAAGGGCTATTATCATTGAAACTATCAATTAAATGTTTCCCAAAGTTAGCTTGGCTTAAGCCCAGAAATAATTAAAGGAAGCTTGAAGGTTAAAGGCAAGAGGACTGGCTAGATCAGATCTCCCCAACTGTTATCATTTTTGCAAAAGCGGTTTCAGTGCAACAAGTCATATAGAGAATGGCTACAATGGCACTACCTTAAAAAAAATAAGCAAAATTAAGTAACCTGGGAAGCATTAAATATTTGCAATTGCACACTTATTTTTAAATAACCATTGAGTCAAGCAAGAAATAAGAAAAAAATAGAAAATATTTTGAATTTCTTGAATTTGTGGGGTGCAGTTAAAGTAGTACTGAGAGATAAATTTATAATGTTTAGTGCCAACATTAGAAAAGAAAGTTCTCAAGTAATGAGCTAAGTCTCTACCCTAAGAAATTAGAAAAAGATCCAATTTAAACCCAGAGAAAACAGGGGTAAGGAAATAGTAAAGAAGAGAGCAGAAATCAATAAAATAGGAAACAGAAAAACAATAGAGAAAACAAATTAAAATCTGCTTTTCAAAATAGCAATAAAGTTGATAGTGATCTAGCCAGAAATATCAAGGAAAAAAAAAAAGAAAACACAAATCACCAGTGTTGGAAATGAAAGAGGAGGTATCGCTGTTAACTCTTCAGACATTAAGAGATAATGAGGGAATACGATTAACTTTACACCAATAAATTTAACAACCAGATAAAACGGACAAATTTCTTAAATAGTGCAAATTGTCAAAATTGACTAAGAAAAGTTCAGCAGTCCTATATCAATTATAGAAATTGAATTTATAATTTGAGAGCTTTCCAGAAGAAAACCGCAGGCCTAGATGGCTTCAGTAGTAAATTCCATTAAAGAAAAAACAGTCTCAATTATACACAAATTCATTCAGAAAATGGAAATGGAAGGAACACTTCCTTACTTGTTTTTTGAGGTCAGTGTTATCCTAATTACAATACCAGCCAAAATATCAAAATAAGAACCAAGAACCAATATATTTCATGAACATAGACACAAATATCCCTAACAAAATATTAGCAAATGGGATCTAAGAACATATGTAATAAATGATAAGTCATGACCAAAAAGTGAGTTTATCCCAGGAATGCAAGGTTGATTTAACGTCAGAAAATCAGAAATAATTCAACATATTAACAAAGTAAAACATAAAAATCATTTTAATAGATCAGAAAAAACGATTTGACAAATTAAATACTCTTTCATGATTATTAAAGCTACTGAGCAAAGTAGGAATAGAAGGGAATTTCCTCAATCAGATTAAGGACATCTGTAAAAAGCCAATAGCTAGCATCTTATTCAATGGTGAAATGATCAATGCTTTTTACCTAAGAATAAGAACACGGCAAAGAAATCCACTTTCACCACTGTCGTTTCACACTGTATTGGAGGTCCTATCCAGTGCAATAAAGCAATAAAAACAGATAAAACATTTAAAGATTATAAAAGAATAATTAAAACTGTCTTTATTTGTAAATGACATAATCACGTAAGTATAAAAACCCTAAGAACTACCCCCAAAAGTTAATAGAACTAATAAATAAGTACAAAAATACGCAGTATGAAAAAATAATTTGTATTATTTATGGTCAAAATGCAAAGCTCAATTGCATTTTTTATACTAGCGATAAACAACTAAAACCTGAAATTTTAGAACTACTCTATTTCATATGACATAAAGCACCACCAAACACTTAGAAATAAACCTAACAAAAGATATTCAAGTCCTATACCCTATAAACTATAAGACAATGTAAAGGGAAATCAAGCAACCTAAGTAAATAAAGATATACAATATGTTCATGGATTAGAAGACATAATATTGTTAAAATGGCAGTCTTCTCTCTATAGATTCAATGCAATCTCAGCCAAAATATTAACAAACTTTTAAAAAAATTGACAGCTGATTTTACGATTAATACAAAAAAGCAAAGGACCTAGAATAGCTAGAACAATTTAGTAAAAGGGACACAAAGTAGAAAGGCTTATGCTGATTTCAAGATTTACTATAAGGCTATAGTAATTAGGAACAGTGTGGTATTAGAGAAAGGCTAAGCTTTAGAGTTCAGTGAAACAGAATAGGTAGTCTAGAAATAGACCCACATTTCTAAAGCCAACTGATTGTTGATATCAGTGTCACAGTGATTTAATAGAGAAATGCTAGTTTTTTCACAGTGCTGCAGTATTTGTATGAAAAAAATAAACTTTGACCCTTCTGTCACACCATCGACAAAACAACTCAAAATGAATCATAGACCTAAATTCCTAGAATAAAATACAGGAGAAGATCTTAATGACATTGGCTTAATGAAAGATTTTATAATCAGGATGTTAAAAACCACAAACTATAAAATAAAAAACCTGGTAAGATGTGCTTTATTAAGATTAAAAATGTGGCCGGGTGCAGTGGCTCATGCCTATAATCCCAACACTTTTGGAGACTGAGGCAGGTGAATCACCTGAGGTCCAGGAGTTCAAGGCCAGCCTGGCCAACATAGTGAAACCCCGTCTCTACTAAAAATACAAAAAAATTAGCGAGGCATGGTGGTGGGCATCTGTAATTTCAGCTACTTGGGAGGCTGAGACAGGAGAGTTGCTTGAACCCAGGAGGCAGAGGTTGCAGTGAGCTGAGATCTCACCGTTGCACTCCAGCCTGGGCAACAGAGCAAGACTTTGTCTCAAAAAAAAAAAAAAAAAAAGAAAGAAAAAAGATTAAAAATGTTTGCTCTTTGAAAGGCATATTTAAAGCAAGTTATAGACTGGTAGAAATTTTTGCAAAACATATGCTTAGCAAAGGACTTGGATCCAGAATAAAGGATTCTTACAACTTAATAATACAAGACAAAAAAGTGGACAAAAGATTTGATGACACACTTTTTAAAGAAGATATAAGAATCACTAATAAGCACAAGGAAAAATGTTCAACATTAATGGTCATCAGAAAGCAAGTAAAACACAGAAAGTTACAACTACACGTCCACTACAATGGCTAAGGTTAAAAAGACAATAGCAATTAGTGAGGTTAGGGAGTAACTGGAACTGTCATATATTGCTGATGGAAATGGAAAATAGTACAGCTACTTTAAAAAACTGTGTGGCAGATAACTTATAAAGTTTTATATGTATGTTTATCATATGATCCAGCATAGTAGTATGGGAAATAAAAACAAATGTCTATACAAAAGTATAAACACAAGTGTTCATAGAAGCATTATTCATAAGAACTCCAAACTGGAAGCAACCAAAATGTTCATCAACTGGTGAATGAACAAACTTTTGTATATCCCTACAATGGAATAGTATTTAGCATTAAAAAGGAATGACATATTAATGCATTCAACATGGAAGAATCTCAGAAGCATTACGGTAAATGAAAGAAGTCCAACACAAAAACTACATATGCTATGACCTCGTTTGTATGAAGCTCTAGTGAGATTCTCCAGTGACAGAGGGGATCAGTGATTGTCTAGTGTGTTGGGGTGGGCATAGAGGATTAAACATAAAACTATTTTAGGATGCATGAACTGTTCTGTATCTTAGTTGCACATTATTTACACAATTGTATACATCTACTAAAATTCATTAAATTGTACTCTTTTTTTGTTTTTTTTTGAGACAGAATCTTGCTCCATTGTTCTGACTGGAGTGCAGTGGCATGATCTCAGCTCACTGCAACCTCTACCTCCCAGGTTCAAGCAACTGTCCTGCCTCAGACTCCCAGGTAGCTTGGATTACAGGCACATACCACCGTGTCCAGTTAGGTTTTTTTTTTTTTTTTTGTATTTTTAGTAAAGACAGGGTTTCACCATGCTGGCCAGGCTGGTTTTGAATCCCTGACCTCAGGTGATCCACCCACCTCGGCCTCCCAAAGTGCTAGGATTACAGGTATGAGCCACCATGCCAGGCCAAATTGTATTCTTAATATTGGTAAATTTTGTGGTATAAAATAATGTGTTACAAATCAAAAAATGGAAAGAAGTAAAAAGTTAATGAAGAGAAGAGCAAGGTGCTACACAGAATACACTCTACTAAAAAGACAGGCCACACATGGTGGCTCACGCCTGTAATTCCAGCACTTGGAGACTGAGGTGGACACATTGCTTGAGGCCAGGAGTTCAAGACTAGCCTGGGCAACATGGCAAAACTTCATCTCTACAAAAAAATACAAAAATTAGCCAGGTGTGGTGGTGTGCACCTATAGTTCCAGCTACTGGGGAAACTGAAGTGGGAGGATCAGCTGAACCCGGGAGGTCAAGGCTATGGAGAACTGAGATCATACCACTGCACTTCAGTCTGGGTGATGTAGTGAGACTGAAAAAAAAAAGAAAAAAGACAAGGAGGTTTCCGAAATCGTGGTAAAAGTCCTCAAGTCCTAGAACCAGTTCTTAAACTCTTTTGTGACAAAAATGCTTTTGGCAGTCTGATAAAAATCATCTTTTTAATAATTTTTTTATTGTGGTAAAATATACATAGCATAAAATTTACCATCCTAATTGTTATTAAGTTTATAGTTCAGGGCCTTAAATTCACTCACATTATTTTGTAACCATCCCCACCATGCACTTACAGAACTCTTAATCTTCCCAGCTGAAACTCTGCACCCATTGAACACTAACTCCCCATTTCATCCTTCCCTGCAGCCCTTGGTAACCAGCATTCTACCTTCTGTCTCTATTAATTTGATTATTATAAGTGCCTTATATAAGTGAAACATACAGTATTTGTCCTTGTGTGACTGGCTTATTTCACTAGTGTAATGTTCTCAAAATTCATCCATGTTGTAGTATATGTCAGGATTTCCTTCCTTCTTAAGAGTGAATAATATTCATTGCATGTATATACCATACTTTATTTATTCGTCTGTCAATGGAAACCTACATTGTTTCCACCTTTTGCCTATTGTGAATTATGCTGCAGTGAACATGGAATACAAATATCTGTTGAGTCCCTGCTTTCAGTTCTTTTGAGTATATATCCAGAAATGGAATTGATGGATCATGTGGTAATTTTATATTTAATTTTTGAGGTTCAGAATTTTTTAAAATAAATAAAAAAACTAGGATTATAAAGGAAACCAAGTATATTGAAATACAGTTATTAAAATATTTCAACAGAGATGTAGGTTATAGCAATATCTGTATTAAATTAATACCTATATTAAATAAAGGTAGCTTATAGCAATATCTGTATTAAATTAATACCTATATTAAATAAATGTAGGTTATAGCAATACCTGCATTATAATACAAAGAAAAGACATTTGAAATACAGGTAAATTAAATTTATTTTTATTTTTAAAGATATGTTAAAATGAAGATTATTGTTGCTAAGTTTGAATAAGAATGCCACTATGGAGTGGCCTTTGATAAGAAAGCATGCATTTCATGTCGAATGAGGTTGCAATGTGCTATACTCCAGCCTGGGTGAAAGAGAGAAAAGAAGGAAATAAAGATTAAAGAAAGAAAGAAAGGAAAGAAAGAAAAGGAAGGGAAGGGAAAATGGGAAAGTAAGGGACATGTTGACAAGGAACTCATCTTGACCATTTGTTTTAATAATTATAAGTGTTAAAAACCTCAATTTGCAAAGACATTGTTGCAAATGGAATTAAAGTTTCAGAGCTTGCTTACAAAAGCAGGGATAGGATTCTTTCAGGAGAAACTAGAATTCTCCAAAGCTTTAATTACTTCAATTACAACAGATTATTTTTGTCCTAAGATTAATTGAATTAATTTTTACTAGGTCAATATCTTCCAACAACTCATACCAGAAGGAAAAGACTTGTGGATCTATGATTAATTTTGATGCCATCAAGATAAGGGGAAGAAACATTTGAAAAGGTTCTGAAGTGTTTCCAGGTGTTCATTACTTCTCTATTCAAACATATTAGTGAAGTCTCTACTTCATCTTCATGCAGGAAAAGCACTTTGTTCCATATTTGAAAGCTTGCAGTGGTATTGGCCTTACTCTCTCCTTCTGTGTTAGCAGCCTAGCCAAGAAAGTTTGTAATTTTTCAATTGTATCTCTGATGGTGACTTCAGAACCTTGAATTAAAAGACTTATTCACTTAATTAAATATGCTTGCCATGTAAGCTGACCCAGGGATAAAATCGTTTATCTCGAAGTGTTTCAAGAGTTTTGTTTTGTTTTTTTTCTTTTGGTGAATACAAAACTTCTACCTTTAGTTCTATCAAGCACTTTAATACTTGTCTTCCTAAAAGACAGTCAACTTTGTTATCCATAGACATCATAAATATTTTCTTATTACATTACAGTTTTGCACATACCTGGAAATACTATCTATGCTCATCACTATCTCAAAATTACAGTAGTCATTAGGCCTGCTTGTCTGTCACACGTGTCCACAGTTCACCCTTCTACAGAAACGTGTATGACCAGTTGAACAACTCTGAAGAGACTATGTCTACTGGCCATTCTGCCATGAAATGGTAAAATGACTTGTTTCTATATTGGAGACTCAGCTCATCTACGTTGATTTTCACTTTTTGCTATTTATAATTATTTGTTGACCAATAGGTAACTAGGTCCACGGGAATGTAAACCAAGCAAGTTTAGATATCACATGATTAAGATAAATGTTGAAGTGTGTTATTTTAAATGATTTGATTCCTTGACGGGCATAGGCCATTCCTAGTGTAGCATATTATGAGAACAGTAAAGAGGCTTTTCAAATTTGCTTTCTCTTTGTATCCCTTTTCTTTTGTATACTCTCTGGGTATGCAAAGTAATGGCATGCACATGCACTATGTGACACAAACCGTATTCATACATTATTATTTCATGAAAATTCTATACATCTAAAAAATCTTTGCAAGACAACTGTGAAAGCTATCAGAAATCACTATATTACAAAGGCAAACAAGACAAAACAAAACCAAGCAACTCTCTCCTTGACTGTTGCTGAATGTCAGGAATGGCATGCATTCTAAACTGTTGTTGTAATCTGCATGTATACATAAGGATTAAAAGTCATTAAAATTTTGGATAAATTGTAAAATCTGCTGTCTTTTGTTTGTTATATAAATTTCTGGAATATTCTATACTCTACTTAACATAAAAATTACTTGGATCTCTGCAGATTAAACTAATTAAAATGCAAAATAAATGAGTTTCAAAAGTCAGTTGAATGAGCATTACTGAGGAATGATTTATTATTTATTGTTACAGATTCATTTAAGTTGCAGTGCCAAAGAAATGGAAGGATGGTGACTCTGGTAAGCACGCTTTCACTTGCATTGTTGATGTGATGTGATGGTAGAACACAAAAGCGATAGTGTTTTCTGGGCCAAAAAGTCTTGTCAATTAAAGTATTAATCCAGGAAACTGATAACGCACTTCACATCTGCCCATCCTAAAAACAGATCTAAACGAAATATTTTAGGTGAGAAAGTGGTAAAGTGAGAAAATAATAACTTGAAAAAGCCGGGACCTTCCTAAATATTGAATATGCTGTTTCACAAAAACCTTTTCTCAACACATCCTAGAAAGTTGCCAAACTCAGGAAGCTTCACTCTATTGGAGAGGCTTAAGTAAAGTCATGCGTTGAAAATAGTCAAGCTGGTTTGTGGAGTAGAATAGAGGAAAAACTGGAAGTGATTTTCTTGTCTAATGACACGTTCTGGAATAGTTGACATTGCTTTTAACATTTTGAAGCAAGTCATCAAGCAATTGACAGCCTCCTTTTTCCCCTTCAGCATGCAACTGGTTGAAACTACAGACATCTTTTTATATAATCACTTCCTTTTTTATATTCACTATTTACATGCTAATGCCATCAAAAAGATCTTATTATGTGAGTTCCTTTTGAAATAACAAAGATTGCCAATGTTTTGGAAATGGTAAATAGTTTTTGTTTTTTTGCCAAACCACTTTCACTGAAAGTAACGACTTCCTACTCTGCACAGATGGAGCCCCTCTGATGGTTGTGAGACATCTGGTTTTTGCTACTTTACGGAAAAAGGACGCTCTACACATCTTCATCATGCACAGACATGCCAAACTCTTTCAATATTCCCCAAAGAAGTTTGGTCAACAGCCATAAAGTCACCAACTTCTTCAGAATTGATCATGATTCCTTGGTTACAAACTACTGAAACTGAACCTGAAACTTAGCAAGAAGGCAGTCTGTTGGAAGGGATCAGAAAGCTGGAGAAACAGGCTTGAGCAGGGCTAAAGGGAGGGGATGGGTCAGGTTCCTGGCTGAGGAATGGTCAATGAGTGGTGCGCAAGCCACTAGGCTCTAGACTCAACTGCAACTGCCAGAAATAATTCCTAGCTGACTCTCTGATTTTTGTTGCTCCTTCAAGAGTATCTGTTTGTCACCCTTAGGTCACTTTCTGCTCTGTCAAAAGATGAAGAGAAAGAATAATAGCCTCCCTTCAGTTTCCCTGGGTGAGAGAACAGGTTTAATTTTCTAAAATTTACGCTGCTGACCACAGGTGATCACAGTGCAAAAATAATCCTGAATTCTTCTCTATTGAAATTTACAATGATATCATATTACCATTTGGCCACTTTTCAGATAAGAGCCTAACATGATGGATTCATGTATACCTGACTGCCCCATGCTGATCAATTAAAAATGACTGCTAGTAGAATGTGTGTATGTGTGCATCTGTGTTGTGTGTGTGTATGTGCATTTTCATGAAAAATTTTAAAAGAACTCTTGGTCACATATCAATTTTCCTAGTCTTACCCATAAGCAGGAGTAATAATTGATTTTAGCCAAGTTATCATCTACCCCAGTGAATGTAAGTGTGTGTTTTATTTTGAAGTGTAGTATTTTTGTTTCTTCATTACAAGGCCAGTGAAATCATGTTCCTGAGGGAAAAACAAAAACAAACTCTTTTTTGAGAGAGATGGTAGAGAGGATAATTGACAAAGAATCCACACAGACAAATTTCTACTTCAATCAGTAAACTAATTAAATTAAAATTTTTTGAAGACTCATGTGTACCCAAGTCATAGTTGGATAACTTGTCAACAACATTTCATTCCAGGACAGTGAAATCAGGTCTTCAGTGTTTTGAGGAAAAAAAAATCATGATCTAAGAATTATCAATGTAAAATTAGATTACAAAATGAAGGGCCTCTAATGATTGTGTTATTGATGAACAGATGCTGAGCAAGATGTGTGGGAGATATTAAGAGAGGGAATGTGGGGAGTGTGTGATAGGAGAGTGAGGAGGAGAGGTTGTATCAAACAGGTGGTGAGAGGTTGCTGAACCTTGGTAGCTCCCATTCCCACATGGGTCTCCTCAGATCCTTGGTAAATAGTGGACTTTGGGGAGCTGTCTCAGCTAACACTGCTGCTGTCCAGATGCAGCTGTGGGTGCAGAAGGGGTGATGATGAGGGGTCATCTGGAGCAGAAGGTGAAGGGTGCAAGGTCTGAAAAGTGGTGTAAGTGAAGCCCTGTGTTCTGAAGGAGGACTGGCCAGAGGAACAGGTGCCCCGGCACAGGTGGACATTTCTGCTTTTGCTGGTCACGTCAGGTGGATACACTCACTGCATTATCTCAGTTTGGAAATTTACATACTTACATTCTAGGATTTTTTTTTAAGTATTTATTTAGTCATGTTTCCCATTTTGTTTTATCTGTTCTCTCTTTCTGGAACTCCTATTATTCAGATGTTGGGTTAGGGTTAGGGTTTGTATAGGAATCCTCTAATTATCCTCTATTTTCATGTTTTCTCTGTTTTCTATCTCTGCTTTTTCCTTCTATTTCCTTGTAGATTTCTTCAAATCTATTTCCTAATCTCCTTTTATTGAGTTTCTCCTTTTCTGCTATCATGTTTCTTTGAATCAAGGTCAAAGCCACCTCTGGATATTGGAGTTAAGAACCCTATGATCTCCATTGCATCTTGCACTAAGTTGTCCATCAGCAAATCCCCTTTTACATATGAGAAGCAGAAAAACTGCAAACTATAACCTGCCTCTAGTTTTGCAGGGTGAAAAGGCAATCTGTCTTGGTGGGACATGGTGGAAGCCACAGAGGACCTGACTGATGGATCTGAAGAGGATTTGAAGAATCCTCAAACCGGGAACTTTAATTACCTCCCTTCACCCCTGTTTTATGGATCTCACTTTTTGTTGCCATTGTTTTGATATTTCACAATGATGTACTTTAATGTGGGTCTATTTTTTACCATTATTCTGGACACTCAGAGTATCCTTTCAATCTGAAAATTCACGTACTTCCATTCTAGGATTTTTTAAAAAGTTTTTCTTTTATCACATCTCCCATTTTGTTTTGTCTATTCGCTCTTTCGGGAACTCCTATTCTTCAGATATTTGGTTAGCGTTAGGGTCAGGGTTGGGTGTAGGAATCCTCTAATTATCTTTTATTTTAATGTTTTCTCTGTTTCCTATCTCTGCCTTTTCCTTCTATTTCCTGGTATATTTCTTCAAATTTATTTCCAAATCTCCTTTTTTGAGGCTTTTTCTGCTGTCATGTTTCTTTTAATTTTCCAAGAACTCTTTTCATTTTCTGAATATCTCCCTGTTTGTGTGTGTCTGTCTATCTATCTATCTATCTATCTATCTATCTATCTATCTATCTATCTATCATCTATCTATCATCTATCTCTATCTATCCATCCATCTGTCCCTCTATCTATCAGTCATCTATGGCATCCTGTACTTGTTTCACAGATGCAGCATCATTTGTCATTTCTTACCTCTTGAAAAATATTAGTCATTGTTTCAAAGTTTTAATCCCCTTCAACAATCTCAATCCTTCCAAGTTTTTTTTTTCTTTTTCTGCAGATTTGTTTTCATCTCTAACATTCTTCTTACAGTCTTTCCCCAGAAGCCTGAGGAAAAGTGATCCTCCACTTTTTCTCCTGCCAACCTTGCTTCAACTCTATCAGGTCTAGTTAGTCAATCACCATTTTTCCTCCTGCTTTCTATTTTCCAAAACCCCCCTTTTTTTTTTAGATGGAATTTTGCTCTTGTCGCCCAGGCTGGAGTGCAGTATGTGAGCCACCTTTGTCCTGTCTCACCTATGCTCATCATGTGGGTTTATAACTTTTGTTGTAAATAAAGTCCCCTTTCTTTCATTTTCTGCTTTTGGAAGATGCAGAAATAAAAGCTCATATTCATTATGTAGTCTTTAGCCAGCTTTCCATCATCAATTTCTAAATATAGAATTTTCTTTCTTTTCTTGCTTTATTTTCTTCAACCAAATTATGAATTTTTTTCACAATGCTACAGGGAAAGAAGGAATTTTTGTTTAACATTTTTGCCCAATTCACTAATTATATGTCTTCTTTTTGTTTAAAAATTTTGTTTATTCTCTTAAGGCATTGCCACTTTTTTTTTTTTTTTTTTGCTACTACAATCTCAATTCAAGGATGAGCTTTCAAAAGTTGGGCAAAATTAGAAATTATTCCGGCTCTTGGTATTTTGATGTTTGTGCATAATTTGGACACTATTCTAGCTTCTTTCAATATATTTTCTTATTTTGAAGAGTTTAGCACATCTGTGACTAAAGCACTAATAATGCAAGTAGTTCAGGGAAGTGATGATGATATTTACAAGAAATTGACCTGTGATAAAAATGCCTGTATAAGGAAGACCTGGCCATCAACGAGACAACTGTCTAATTGACCAAAGAACAAGATGGTCATAACAAAACAGAATGATCAGATGCTGTATTTTATTTCTTCTCTAGTGGTTTTATGCATGTTCCCACAGTACCATTTTTATCTAATATTTAAAAGAAGACTAATATGAAAAGGATGCAATAGCTGGATGGAACAAAATGTACCAAATTTGCCCTGGTATTGCTAAAACAGTATAGTTCATTATCTTTATTTTAGAGCTACTTGTATTTTTATGGAATGCCACTTATCACATAAAAATTATGTGATGAACAAAGATTTCCTTTAAAAAAACTTCAATATTTATACATTTAAAGCATATTTTTTCTAGTCTGGAAAACTTGTTGCTCCAATAGGAAGATAGTTGGTCTTAGAGTTGAAATGCATAACCATTATATAATAAGGGAAAAAAACACTTGAGCTTTTCTGGCTAATGGAACAAGTTTCAGTCCATTGAACTCAGTTCCAGTCAAATTATTTGAATTCACAGGAATGGTGGCTATCATATCTCTTAGTAGTCACAGAGTTAAAACTATCTTATGAGGGGTGCTTCTTTTAGAGAAAGAGTTGTAAATTCATGCTTTGAACTACACTCTACTTTGCACATATATCATTGAAAGATATTGTTGAGAGATAGAAAATTAAAGGACAGACCTAAGTGCAAAAATTAACAGCTTGTGGCTCCAGAGTGGGGTCAGAAACTCAAAGGACTAGTCAGGGCCTAATCTGTGGCCTTCACAGACTTCAGGTCCCCAAAAAGCCAAAGTGACCCAGAATTCCTCTATTACAATGTCAAGATCATAAAAAGACTTTACAAGAGGCAGGAGTGGAGAGTCAGCAGCCCCTAATTGAAAAGAGGGCCTCAAGCAGTCTCCTGCACTCATGAAAGATGGTTACAAAAGCTGCTGCCCATCCCTGCTTGGGCTTGGAGCAGAGTGAAGGGACATAACCAGGGAAGTGGGGGGACACAGATACATCTCCCCATCAGCAACAGCTGAGCTTAGTGACGAGATCTGCAGCAGCCCCAGTATCACTATGGGAAGGGGTTCTAAACCACTTCCCAGTACACAATCTGGAAGTTTTAGGGATGAGCTTCTGAGAGGTTAGATGGAAACAAACATATTGGGGTGGAAAGAAAGGAGGGGGGAAGAGAAACAATGAGAAGGATGAAAGAAAGAGGAGGAGGAGAAGAGGGGACGAAGAGGAGGAGAAAGGGAGGGATAAAAAGAGAATTTTGCTCAGAATGAACTTGTGAGTGAAAAGTAAAGAAATACAATAAGAAAAATGACCAAGAAATTTTCAAAAGCAAAGATTAAATCCTTTTAGATAAATCTGAAAAATATAGCACCCAGTGGATAGTTTGAAATAAGTAAATTTAGCTTCTTGAAAAAAATGTAAGACTGACATCAGTAAGAAAGAATAAGACAATATTTTTTAAGTGGCAGAAATAAAATAAGAAGCAGTAAATATAAAACAGAACCTGTTAGAAATCTATGTTAAAATGTTAGATATGATTTGGATCTATGTCCCCACCCAAATGCCATGTCAAATTGTAATCTCCAGTGTTGGAGGTGGGGCCTGGCAGGAGGTGATTGGATCAAGAGGGTCGATTTCCCCCTTGGTGAGTGGGTTGTCACGAGATGTGGTTAAATATATGTAGCACCTGCCCTCCCTCTCTCCCTTGCTCCTGCTCTGGTCATGTAAGACATGTCTGTTTCCCCTTCACCTTCTGCCATAATTGCAAGTTTCCTGAGGCCTCCCCAGAAGATGAGCAGATGCTAGCACTATGCTTCCTGTACAGCCTGCAGAACCGTGAGCCGATTAAACCTCTCTCTCTCTCTCTTTTTTTTTTAATAAATTAGGCAGTCTCAGATATTTCCTTATAGTGGTGTGAGAATGGCCTAATAAAATGTCGTTATTAAATTTTAAAAATCCATGGATGGGTATGATATTGTAATAGTAAAAACATACCATTATAAATTTGGCCAAACCCACAGACTGTAGAAGCCCAAGAGTGAACCCTAATGTGACCACTATAGCCTTTACGTTTCTGAGTTCTTCATCTGAAATTATGTATTGGTTTGTTGGATTTTGTCTTCCTGTGATCTTTTCTTAAAGAAAGATTTATGTGTGCTCCATTTCTTAGATTCCTGCATGCCAGAAGGCCAGTCTGTTGAAGGACAGCTTAGCTCAGTATAAAATTCTAGAGGCATAGTCTCTCTCCCTCCTAATTTTTCAGTTGTTCCAGTATCTTCTATCATTGAGTGTCTTCTGTTAGTCTGAGGCCAAGTTGATCTTTTCATTTCTTAAACAGGACTTATCCTGAATGTTTGTGAAATTCTTCCTTCATTCTTGAGGTCTAGAAACGTGACAAAGATGTGGATCAGTGGGTATCATTCTGTTTACATTTTTCTAGAACCTCATGTACTTCTTCAGTATTAAGACTTGAGCAAATTTTAGTTAAGACAATTTTTAATCTTTTCAATCTTACTGTGTTTTGAGCTTCACATTTTAATTTAATCTAATACTCCTTAAAATGTGGCTTTAATTTACATAATGTTTTCTCTTTCTTTTTCATTTCCTTTTTTAACTCTGCCAGCTCATTTTTTCCTTGCCTTTTGTGGACTTAGCATCTCTGTCTTGATCTACTATACCTCTCCTTATAACTCTTCTTTCAGTGAAGCCATGTTTCTTTAATTTCTCTCAAATCACCAATGTTTTTAAAACTTTCTTCTATTTTGAGGCCACATTTGTCTTCTGCTTTGTGTTAATTACCTGCCTGTTGATTTTAATTCATGCTTTCCCTTTTTAATAGTAGTTTATGATGCGTAGGATCTATTACTCATTTCCTTCTCTTTTTACATTTATAATTGTTCATTTTTCACAAAGAATATTTTAGAAAGGAGGGGGTTATGAAGTGCTGCAGTGCCCAGTGTTTTTTTTTCTTTAATTGCACTATGTAATGTATACATTTTGATGTTTTGGGGCATATGCATACACTCACGATACCATTATCATAGTCAAGATACTAAACAGATCTGTCTCTGACAAAGATTTCCTTGTGCTCTTTTGGGGACTTTTGTTTGTTTATTTTTTGTTTTGTTTTGTTTTTTTGTGGTACCAGCACTTAACCTGAGATTTTTCTTCTTAACATATTTTAAACAGCACAATGCCACATTGTTAAATACGGTACTATGTTGTACTACAGATCTGTAGAATGTATTCATCTTGTGTACCTGAAGCTTTATAACCCATTGAACAACAGTTTCCCATTTCCCCCTCCCCCATCTCTTGGCAACTGATTGTTCTATTCTCTGCTTCTGTGAATTTGACTATTTTAGATACCTCATGTAAGAGCAATCATGCAGGACTTGTCCTTTTCATGTCTGTCCTATTTCACTTAGCATCATGTTCTCTAGGTTTATCTGTATTGTCCCTAATGGAAGGATTTGCTTCTTTTTCATAGCTGAATAGTATTCCACGGTATATACATACCATAGTTTCTTTATCCATTCATCTGTTGATCAATTTTCAGGTTGTTTCCATATTTTGACATTTGTGAATAATGCTGCAATAAATGTAGGGGTGCAGATATCTTCTGAAATCCTGATTTCAATTTTCTTTGGAAATAAACCCAACAGTAGGATTGTTGGATCATACAGTATTTCTATTTTTTATTCTTCGAGAAAACTCCATGCTGTTTTCCATAGTGGCTCAACAAATCTACATTTCCAATAGTGTACAAGGGTTCCCATTTTTTCATTTGTTACTTTTTGCTATTGTTTTTCATAGTAGCCATTCTAACAGGTATGAGGTCCTATCTCATTGTGGCTTTGATTTGGATTTTGGTGATGGTTAATGATGTTGAGCATCTTTTTATATACTTGTTGGCTATTCTTATGTCTTCTTTGGAGAAGTGTCTATTCAAGTTGAGAAACAAAAGTAAATCCAAAGCTAAGTCATGCAAGAAACTGTCTTTCCTTTTGCTCCTAAGCAGATAGCTATAGATAAAAGGTTAAATATCTCCACAGGTAGCAACTTTATGTTTGCCTTATCTTATGTAATGTGCCGATTCACTGAGCACAAGACAAATAACTAATTAATTATTCCCCTATTTGCTCCTTTCTCTTGCAACATGTGGATTCAGTAATGTGGCCATAGCCTCCCCTTTTCCCCTCCAGCCTGCTTTTCCGGAACCTTTCAATATTAGAGCCTCAAAATCTTTGGAAACAGGCACAGCCCACATACCGCTCCTCTGGATTTGTTTTCCTTTTTCCAGGCATGTCCTCAACCTTGGCAAAATAAGCTTCTAAATTGACTGAGACCTGTCTCAGATATTTTTTGGTTTACAAAGCAGTTTTCATTTTTTAAAAATCAGATTACTTGTGTTTTTTAGGCTACTGAATTGTAGGAGATTCTCACATATTTTAGATATTAACCCCTTATCAGATACATGATTTGCAAATATTTTCTTCTGTTCCATAGGTTGCCTTTTTACTCTGTTGATTACATCCTTTGCTGTGCAGAAGTTTTTAGTTTGATATAGTCCCATTTGTCTACATTGGCTTTGTTGCATGTGCTTTTGGTGTTAAATCCAAGAAATCATTACCAAGAGCAATGCCAAGAACAATTGACAAATATTTTCATTAAGGAGTTTTACCATTTTAGGTCTTATATTTAAGTCTTTACTCCATTTTCGAGTTGATTTTTGTGTAGGGTCTAAGATAAAGGTCCAATTTCATTCTTTTGCATATGTATGTCCAGTTTCCCCAACAGTGTTAGACTATCGTTCCCCAATGTGTGTTTTTGACACCGTTGTTGATCAGTTGACTATTCATGTATTAGTTTATTTCTGAACTCTCTATTCTGTTCCCTTGTTCTGTGTGTCTGTCTTTATCCCAGCCCCATAATGTTTTAATTACTGAAAATTTGTAACATATTTTGAAATCAGAACATGTAATAACACCAGCTTAGTTCTTCTTTCTCAAGATTGCTTTGATTGGGGGTCTTTTGTAGTTCTATATGAATTTTAAGATTGTTTTTTATATTTCTGAAAATAATGCTATTGGAATTTTTATAGGGATTGATCTGTATATCTGCTTCAGTAGCATCACATGTAGGCAAGCCAGAACGGGCAGAGAAGCAAACCTGTAATCAAATCCTCAATCCCATGGGATGGTCACATAACCCAAGATAGGGCACCTACCTGACAGTCTCCTGGGGTCCTCTGAAGGGAACATCTGTTTGCATTGGCATCACGGGTTAATTATGAGTATTATGGGTCTCCTGAGTTACTAGAGACAGCCATGCTTGAAGTCAGTTTTAGTTTTAGTTTTGAACTTTAAGTTTTAGTAAGAATGCAAAAATGTGATGTTATTTACATTTCAATATATTAATTTAGAACTCATTCTCCCTAAGTCTGTCATGCCCTGATGATATGTCATACCTTAGTGACAGGAGTTTTCCTCTGAAATGAACAGAAGGGCTATATGCCTTGATGTGAAGTACATGTTTTCTGTGTGGTTTTTAGACCAGTATTTCACATATTGTATTGTGCATACAAGTTGTACGGGATCTTGTTAAGATACAAGGAGTCTTGGGTGGGGCCTCAGATTCTGCATTTCTAACATGCTCCAAGTGTTCAATTATTGAGTCCATGGAAAGTACTTTGAATTGCAAAGATTCAGGGGCTGTTGTAGGACTTTCTGCTCAGTTCAGCTAAAATCCTGGTTCTTGACACATGACCAGGAAAGATTAGGCTCATGGACATATAGAAGGGTGAGAAAACTGGAACTTATTGGGTGAGAAGGAAAAAAACTCCCAGCAAAATGATAGGGGCTCCTGTTAACACGCCCTCATCTCACAGATTGAATCTCAGTTTACCACAAAGGAACAGGAGTGGTAAGGCTCCTCCCCACTACAAAGGGCACCAGCTTCCCGAGGCCCTGCCCCATCCTCCCAGTGTGGAGGTTGGTTGGAGATTCTCCAGGAACCCCTTTATCCTTGGCTACCTCAGGGCTACTTCTTTTTTTAAATTATTTTTTAAAATTATTATTATTATACATTAAGTTCTGGGGTACATGTGCAGAACGTCCAGGTTTGTTACATGGGTATACATGTGCCATGGTGGTTTGCTGCAAACATCAACCCATCATCTACATTAAATATTTCTCTTAATGCTATCCCTCCCCTAGTCCCCCCACCAACCCCCCAACAGGCCCCAGTGTGTGATGTTCCCCTCCCTGTGTCCATGTGTTCTCATTGTTCAATTCCCACTTATGAGTGAGAACAGGCAGTGTTTGGTTGTATTTTATGTTACATCAGGAGAAGATTGAAAATGAACAAATTTTTGGCCTTTGTAAATTACCTATTTTTTCTGTCTGGAAGTTTTCAGGATTTTTTCTTGTGCGTGTGTACAGGTGGATTCTTCTGATGATTTTACAAATCAAGTATTAAGGGAATGATGTTAGTATGTGGCATTCTGCCTGCCTCATGGTACAACTCATGGAGTAGAAGAGAAAGCAGCTTCCATTGTTAACAGTACAGATTCCAGGCCTTTAATTGAAGGAACAGGTTGTTAAAGATGTACAATTTCCCTACTTGTTGTGTGTAATTTATTTTATTAAAGCAACATGGGAGTGTACAATTATCCTTGGATAATTTTTCCGAATTGCCTTGTAATGTATCTGGAAACTTCTCCAGATTTTCACAGTTGTCTGTGAACTTTAAGTTTTAGTAAGAGTGCAAATTTTTGTCTTTTGTGTTTTCTTTTAGGAAATTTGTTGAGAAGTTTGGTGGAGTTTGGTGTACTGCTAGGTGAATGCCAATTTGAGAAGGAAATGCATAGTGTTTGTCAATTGTCCTTTATTATTTAAAAGGAAAATAGTATTTAATTTATATGCATAAAAATTAGAAGTCATTTCTTCTCATACAGTAGAAACTATATGAGAAATTCCACTTTTAAGTTTTTTAAAGAAGGTTGTATTGCTCAGGACTTCTAGTTAAAAGTGAGAGAAGCCAAATTTAAACTAGTTTAAACAAACAAACAAACAAAAATTATTTAACATAAACAACAACAAAGGAGAATTTGCTGTCTCATGTAATTAAATTACCCGTGGGTAAAACTGACTTCAAGCATGGCTGTCTCTAGCAACTCAGGAGACCCATAATACTCCTAATTAACCTGTGATGCCAATGCAAACAGATGTTCCCTTCAGAGGACCCCAGGAGACTGTCAGGTAGGTGCCCTATCCTGGGTTATGTGACCATCCCATGGGATTGAGGATTTGATTACAGGTTTGCTTCTCTGCCCATTCTGGCTTGCCTACATGTGATGTTACTGAAGCGGCTACCTCTACATTGTCTGAGGTAAACACACTGGGTTCATCATCTCGCACCAGGAAAATTTAGGACACAGACACACACGAGGATTTTAGCAGCGGGGTTTAATAGGCAAAAGAAAGAGAAAGGAAAACAGCTGTCTCTAGTGTGAGGCAAAAGAAAGAGAAAGGAAAACAGCTGTCTCTAGTGTGAGGCAAAAGAAAGAGAAAGGAAAACAGCTGTCTCTAGTGTGAGGAAAAGATTGGCCAGCAGGGAATGCCCTGGAGTTTGTAGCCAGATTTGAGGAGACGGTGTCTGATTTACATAGGGCTCACAGATTGGTTCCATTATGTATGACATTTACATAGTGCTGGGAAGCTGGCTGCTTCACCCTAATTTTATTATGTAAATGAACTTTCCCCTTGGCCGGGCACCATCTTGTCTCCTCCTTACTATACACGTGGCTGACAAAGAGAGGGAAGGTGAAGCTGCCATCTTGAACATGATTGGCATAACTCCCTACACGTGTGTCTGCAGGTCCATCTTACAGGCTGCTGTTTGTTAGAAAGCAAAATAATTTGAGGCTGCTTTTCATTAAAAGAAAAACTTTACCAAGGACTTCCATACCCTCACTACCTGCCTAAGTAATTTCTTCTTAACTTCTGTATCATTACCATGAATGTTGATTTTGTTATAGGATTTTTCAGGATGTATTAAAAAAAAAAGCCACAATGAGATACCACTTCACAGCTACTAGCATAGTTGTAATCAAAAGATAAATAATAACAAATGCAGAGATATGGAGAAATTAGAACCCTCATACATTTTTGGTGGGAATATAAAATGGCACAGTCACTTGGAAAATATTTTGCCAGTTCCTAAAAAAGTTAAAGATAGAATTACCATATGAGCCAGCAATCCACTCCTAGGTATATATCCAAAAGGTCTGAAAACATGTCCTTGCAAAAACTTGTAGACAAATGTCCATAGCAGTATTATTAACAATAGCTGAAAGGTGAAAACAATCCAAATGTTCATCAATGGATAAATAGATAAATAAAATGGAATGTTATTCAACAATAAAAAGAAATAAAGTACCATACATGCTAGAACATGGATGAACCATAAAAGCTTAAGTGAAGTGAAAGAAGCCAGACTCAAAAGGCCACATGTTCTATGATTGTATTTACATGAAATGTCCAGAATAAACAAATCCATAGACTAGAAAGTTGGTTAGTATTCACCAGAGTCTGGGGAAAAGGAGGAATGGGGAGTGAATGCTAAGGATGGATATAGGGTTTCCTTTTGGGGTGATGGAAATATTCTGGAATTAGTGATGATGGGCTCACAATTTTGTGGATATGCTAAAAGCCACTGAATCATATACCTTGAAAGGATAAATTTTATGGTATATATATAATCCAGAAGGAAGAATTTGTCATTTGAATTTGAAATTAGTGCTTATGGGGCCGGGTGTGGTGACTCATGCCTGTAATCCCAGCACTTTGGGAGGCTGAGGCAGGTGGATCACTTGAGGTCAGGAGTTCAAGACCAGCCTGGCCAACATGGTGAAACCCCATCTCTACTAAAAATACAAAATTTAGCCAGGCATGGTGACACACAGCTGTAATCCCAGTTACTTGGGAGGCTGAGGCAGGAGAATCGCTTGAGCCCACTAGGCAGAGGTTGCAGTGAGCCAAGAATGTGCCACTGCAATCCAGCCTGGGCAACAGAGGAAGACTATATCTCAAAAAAAACAAAACAAAACAAAAATTCAGGGAATTCTCTAGAAATCTAATGGTAGGGGATATGGAACACCTTCAGCGATTCCAGAGGTCAAAGCACAAATTGTCAGAGAAGTAACTGCTCAAAGTCCTTTGTTTTTCCGTGTAACTGCCTCCTTCCTGTACAGCCAGAATGATTTATATTTGCATGCTTTAAATGCGATTAATAATAAACATTAATACAGAAAAAGATTCCAAATATTGCTGAATTAAGTGGCATTTAATGCCTGAAAGAATCTTAGGTCAATTACCATTTACTAAACAACAAAGTTCATGTGCAGCTCAGGAAGCTTTCTTACTAACCACAGTATGATTTAAAAAATTGCTTTTGAAAACAAACTGGAAAGGCACATTCTGTATATGTAAAGAACACCAAAAAAGGATACATTTAGGTAATCAGTAGTCTTATTTTTTCTTTTTTCTTTTTTTTTTTTAACTTAGGATTTTGCAGTCTCATTTTTTTATTTTTATTTTTATTTTATTTTATTTTA